>NC_040097.1:32593525-32896555 GCF_003369695.1 Bos indicus x Bos taurus | reverse complement strand
TATTTTATTTATTTATTGTTTTCTAAGTGTTGAGAATAGTGCTTGACAGCCCGGCCCACAGCAGATTGTCAATAAATACTTGTTGAATTGAATGAGTAAGTGATACTGGGGAACCAAAAATGATCTCAAAGTTCTTTCAAACTTTGAGCATGAGGTGAATTTTCCAGTTCAGTTCTATCAAAAATCTTTATAAAAATTAATGAGATGAATGTTATGCATGCATGCGCTCAGTTGTATCCTATTCTTTGCAACCCCATAGACTATATCCTCCAGGCTCCTCTGTCCTTGGAATTTTACAGGCTAGAATACTGGAGTGGGTTGACATTTCCTGCTCCAGGGGATCTTCCCAACCCAGGGATCAAACTTGGATCTCTTGCATTGGCAGGCAGATTCTTTACCACTATATGTAAACCTAAACTCTGAATTAGAGTGATGGAATTCTAGATTTTTAATATTGGACCTGAAAGAAATACTAATGGATGATCTAGATCTATCTCCTTTATTTGAAAAATGCAAATGTTTACATCATTGCTCCCAAATTATCTCCTTCTCTCCACTTTCGAGTGTCTCTGACTTGCTCCTCTTCATCTTTAAAAGCTCAGATAGAAATTGCTCCCTAAAATTTTTCCTTTTTCCCCTCACACCAAGAAAAGGTCATCCCCACAGACTAATGTGACTTCTTTCCTTATATTATTATTTATGTTCCTTGTACATGTCCTGGGATTGTGTACATCTCATTAAATACATTCTGCCACATCACCTTCCAGGTTATTGCTATGTCGTCTTTGTGTCTTCCAGTGAACTGAAAGTCTTCTTAGAGACAAGTACTGTAATGTTTTCATTTTTGACTTCACAGCAACTGGCACAGTTCCTGGCATACAGTGGGCACTATACATGTATTTACTGATGTGAATAAAATTGCTTTTGATTCATTGACCACTAAATCTTTCATCTCATTAACTACTTCACCTACCCCAAATGTACTGTATGATTGCAACATTACAGCCAAACTATAGCATTTTACATTAGTGTGATATCAAAGCCCTTTATAAGATCACATGTTCACTTAGTAATGGTTTGATAGCCTCCAACTGACCCTACTCCCACCTATAAATGATCTTCAAACCCTAGTTGCCATATTAGAGAAGGCTACAGTTTGCAACACTGCAGATGAGCAGTCTAAACTGGGTTCTTTTATTTATTAATGAATAAAGAATTTTAAAAATGAATTTGAAGCTATCAAATAAAATCTATG
This sequence comes from Bos indicus x Bos taurus, assembly GCF_003369695.1. Lineage (NCBI taxonomy): Eukaryota > Metazoa > Chordata > Mammalia > Artiodactyla > Bovidae > Bos > Bos indicus x Bos taurus. The sequence continues at coordinate 32,895,300 of NC_040097.1, read as the reverse complement.
TATACATGAAACCTTCTGCAGTTATCACTGCAGCTATAAATCAAAACATAAGTTTCCATATGTGTTGAATGCATACACACATACACAGATCTGTCATCTGCACAGTGTATGAGGATACATATTACAGAACCACATCACCTAATTCCTGTAATATTTGGATGACTGTTGGTCAAGTCCTCTTTGACTCGGTTACTGAAAAATGTATCCATTACTGCTTTTATTTTCTGCTTCTGTGCTATCTACTCTGTTTCATCCTGAGATGCTTTTACCATGATTGTGCAACCCATCTATGTTTATCTTTGATTATACTCAAAATTTTTTGTGTTCTTGAGCCAGAAGCCAGTTCTGTTTCATACATGTAAGCCTGCTTTGTAACTGAACCTTTCAACAGCCAAATACCCAGAAATAAAGGAAATACTTGAATACCTTAAATACAAATAATTTATATATAATTTAATCAAGACGCTCCAGATTCACCACTAACTGTCAAATTTCTTTTATTTCGCCCTCTACAAATCTGTCCTCAGAGCCTTCCACCATGAAAGCCATCCTGTATGAATTGGTGATAATCTCCATCATTTAAAAATCCTCCCCCATTTTCTCCATCAGAGAATATAACATATGGCATCTTTTTTACCATCTTTTCCCAGCATGCTTCTTTGGTCCAGTCTAGAATCAGCAACTCATATGACAGTTACACCTGATGTATAGTGTGCTGACTCCTCTCCCTACCAGCATTGCCAGATTCTATCCCCTTAAATCACCATTGCAAGGAGGGAAGGAATAGACAATCAGTACTGAAAATCGAAAAAAAAAAAAAAAAAAACAACGGTTTCTCATGAAGTTGGGTATATCATGGGATGATCCCAAAGCCACCTAGAGTGTGTTGGAAATAGTTGCAAGAGTCAAGCCCTTACAATTACCAGAAATTCAAGCTGCCGAATGTATGTGTGAAAAAGATGTGTACCATACCTGCTGTCTAAAGCACCTTAAGGATAACATCCTGTTCACTTTTCACTCAGATGATATCTGTATTTCAGCAAATGTCAGCAGGTCCACACACTTTGGCAGAACAAATGTTATTTTTCCTTTCATAACTGTCCTAAGAGGAATTGTGCAATCCTATAGATGATCGCAGAGAGCTCTTGTTGGCACACGGCCAAGGCAGGATACTCTGCTCTGGAGGAGGCAAATTGTGTATTAGGTTCACTGCTGGCAAATTGCTTTTTTGTGTTCGGTTTAATTTAGTTTTCATGATTTTTCCTGAGGGCTCATCCGGCCTTGCTCAACTTAACTGGTTTAACAGATCAGCTAAAGTTCAGAAGCCCTCAATCTTTCCAAGATTTCAAAATGTCTTTTTATTCAACCTCTGATTAGGACAAGTGAGAGTAACAAACATTTCACAGATCTTAAAATCTCCAAGACAGACATTTAGAAAAAAGGGCAGGGGAGGAATTAAAATAAATTACACCAGCCATAATTTTACCCAAACTTGGAGGGAAAAAGAAGGAAGAGTAGGAAACAGCTTTTAACTTTAAATGAAAGACTCTCTAAACAATGATGTCTTTAAAAATATGCTGGGCAACCCATGAATAGCGATAGTAATGCACCAAAGAAAATCCAGGATCTGTGTTCAAGAGACCAGGAGCCAAGACCCAAATGTTCTTTGGGAACTCAGATTCTACTTATACAAACTAGCCAGAACATTCAGCCATGAGTAAGCACAAGGTTTCAGGTTGGCTCTATGAGGGAAGCATTACTGGAATAATAATGTTTATAGATTTTATTATTAAACTCAATGGATGTTTTAATTAGAGTTAGGTTCAGCTACATAAAGTATACACACATAAGACAAAATTGAGTCATTCAGATGAGGGAGAAATTTATATCTTTCTGACATAATAGAATTCTGGAGATAAACAGTGTTGAGGTAATTCGTTCCTCACTGGGCACTGTCTTTGTTCTCCACGGTGTTATCACATGGCTTCAATTCACAATGTTGCTTCATGTTCCAAAGCGGCTGCTGGAGCTATGGCCTTTATGTCTGCCTTCCAGGCAGGAGAAGGTGGTGAAAGCAAAAGCCAACACCTCCTGGTTGAGTTCCGCTCTATGTGAAGAACCTTCCTAGGAGAAATACACTACTTGTTATAGTAACCAATAAGCTAGATAAACAGAGGGCGGAAAATTAAGTCTTATAGCTAGGCACCTTTTTGCCATCCTAACCAAAATCCTGACTCAGTTACTAAACATACAAAGAAAATGGATTCTGATTTAATCAGCTTCAATCTGTCATGGAGGTAAAGTATGAAACTGGAGAGCAGACACTTTGAAACCTGTTGGCTTCTTTTAACCATTACATGTGACACTAACGTTAAAGAATCCAGCTGCCAGTGCAGGAGACTAAAAAGACACAGGTTCTATCCCTGGATCAGGAAGATTACTGGAGAAGGAAATGGCAGCCCACTCCAGTATTCTTACCTGGGAAATCCCATGGACAGAGGAGCCTGGTGGGCTCCGGTCCACGGGGTTTCTAACGATGAACATGCCTTACCCAAAACGAGTAACTGTCATGCCATTCAATATCCAAGAATCCATTTATCTGTATTAGTTTATCAAATTAAGAATAGTCATGAAAAATAAAGAGTAAGGCTTTGAGGAAGTAGGTACACTTAGTGGATACAAGTTAGATCCATTTTCAGGAGGGGACAGCATGGACATGAGTGTGTGTGAAAAAGAGGGAGAACTTTGAGAGACTCCACCTAGAGAAAGCGAGTGTGTAGTCAGAGTTCCACAATTATTTTTAAACGAATGAAGAAAAATACATGCACTGCATAATTCTCAGTAATTCTTTTTAGCTGACAACTCAATAAATGGATGAGGAAATGAACAGATGAATAGATCCTCGAGTGAATTTTATCAGTGAAGATTCCTTTCTTTGTTGTTCTTGCTAATATTGGCAAGTTTTATAATAGCAATTGTAGACACAACTGATAAAGGAGAAGATGTGCTCTATTATAGCCAATCTGGAGAGTCAATGATACAGTGAACATTAGGGTAACAAGTAGGAAAGGGACACTCAGAACCATAGGTTACATGATAAACCAGGCCCTGTAAACACCAAGACAGCTGACCAGGGGAGCAGGCCCTGGGCTGTTAGTATGAGCTTGAATGTGTAATTATTTCATCCAGCAATGTAGCAGAGAGAGCGTCAAAAACAGCCAGCATGAGGTAAGAGATAAAGATTTGCCTCATGATCAGACAGGTGGATCCAACTTACCCTTAGTCATGTATGTATTATACCATATCATAACTTGGAGTATGTCTTTTTTTTCCTGGGCTGGAGACAGTATAATATAAACGATTACGAATCTCAGCTCTTCTTTCAGAAACGTTGAAATTGCAGTACTGCCTTTCCACTCAGTAGCTGCATGGCCTTGAGAAAGTTACTTAATGGCCCTAGACCTCAGTTTTCCCATCTTTCTGATGGGAAGAATGCAGCTGCTTACCTCTTAAGTAATTGTAAGGATTGAGTGGGGAATCACTGTTAGGATTTGTTGGAATTTAAGGGGACTGAATTAGTAACACAACCCCGATAGGATGTGTAGAGAGAGACAGGGAAAGGCAGTGAGATAGAGACAATGTCAGAGAGAAGAATAATTATTTTAAGAAATTAGCTCATGCAGTTGTACTGGCTAGGAAATAAAAAATCTGTAGGGCAGACTGAAAATTCAAATAAGATTTCATGTTGCAGTCTTGAGGTAGAATGACTTTTTCTGGAAAACTCAGTCTTTGCTTTTAAGGCCCTTAGCTAAGTAGATGAGGCCCACTTACATTATGGAGGCAAATCTGCTTTACTTAAACTTGCTGATTTAAATATTAATCACATCTAAAGAAAACACCTTCATAGCAACATCTGGTGTTTGACTAATCACCTGGACACCATTGTCTACTCAGGTTGACACATAAAACTGACCAACACAGGTCTCCAATAAATATGACCCCCCTTCTCCACCTGTATTCTGAACAAATAGAGAAAAAGACAAAAGAGTTCCAGGTTGGAAAATCTAACCATAACTCAGATGACAGGCAAAGGCTAGGATGGAAGCTGTGCTTTGTATCTGCATGCAAGTGGGTGCAAGGGAATTAGGAACCCCCGCCCCACCCCTCTCTGACAGGTACCCGAACACAACCAGCCTGAGCAGTGATGTCAGGCAAGATCCACAGCATGGAGGAGCTGGCAGGAACTCACCCTGCTGCTGATAGGATCACACTTGGAAAGACGAAAAGAAAGAGGAGTCTTCTCTTTCCACATTTTACTAAGCAGGTAAGTTTCTCCACGTCTTAGGAGGAAAGGCAGTCAAGGGGCAGAGAGTAGAGTGCCGTCAGTTACACGTCCTGCACCGCAAGGGACTGTCGGGAGCCAAGAAGGATCATTTCACCTCCCAACATCCTCCTCTCCTCACCACCATCATCATTTTTCTTCCTGATGGACCAGTACTGTTTATACTTCTTATCTGGACCCTTAAAAATGTGGTCTGTGAAATGGATGCTCTGGAGACTTCAGTTTGCAGGCTCAGCCCAAAATTTAGGCAGGACCCTGTATAATCCTCTACTCTGCTAATGGCGTGTTTGCTACCCCCGGGAACCACCACTTCGTGTCTCCTCCCCCAGCCCCCACTCCCACCCCCACCAGCTTCACTGGAGAACCAGCTGGAGTTTAAAGTGTCAGGCCTGGTTTAGATCTCTTGACACCTCAGAAGCAAATTCCCAACCACATGGTAAAACTGAAGACTGCTTACTCTGTCCATAAGGCCCTCACAGTTTGATACTGAAGGACTCGGCCATGCCCAGGGTAGGGGGAGAGATGGGAACTTTGGAGCGCCCTTGACAGTGTCCCTTTAAAAAGCTCTTGCTTCCCTCTGCTGTAAAGAAATCTAGGGCCTGAAACCTGAGTGCTGACCTCATCTCTCGCCCCTGGCCCAGAATCCAGGGCTGCGGCCCTCCAGTTCACTGGAAGCAGCTTGCCTGGGCAGGACTGTGTCGTATCCTGTGTCATTCAGAGCTGGGAAGTGGGACATGCCTGTAGAAGTCAGATGAAAAATTAAAGTGACCTTTGGCTGGCAGGTTGGTTCAAAATGCTTGGCAGGTTAGATCAGTTTTATATGGTCTCCACGTGAGAGATGGTAATGTGGGTCTCCACCACAGCCCTTAATTCCAAAGCCAGCAGAAACCAACTGGCCTTCACGTTTAACTAAAGAATGTCTTTTAGTTCAAAACAGAAAATCAGGGCGATTCCTGAGTTACTTCTAAGAGTTAAGTGACTGGAGAAGCCTGAGGGAGCCCAGAGAATCAGCATTTGGCTGGAGCATCTGCCTGCTTTTTTGAGGCTGTGTGGACCTGGGGAGAGAACACAGGCTTTGGAGCTACCTCTCCCCATTAACCGGCTGTGAGACCTTCAGCAGATTATTTGACTTCTCCGGAAAACTCGTTAACCTCTCCAGGCCACATTTTGAAGGCATGCTAAAGCTGACATTTCAGAGTGAACTTTTTCCTGACTGAAGAAATTGCTGGCTAAAGTAGAAAGAGTCAGTCACATGTGTGGTTCAGATTTGAGATCTCCCCTGTGTCCTGGGTGACGTTGAGCACTTGCTCAGCCTCTCCAGGACTCAGTTTCCTTGTCTATAAAATGAAAAATACAACTGCCTCAAGGACACTGACTTGAGAGTTATATTTTAAAAATTAAGCACTTAGGAGTCCCCTATAAAATGTGCTTTCTCATCTTTCTGTGTCTTTTCCCCTGATATTTGGGGAATCAGGGTTCGAGTGTGGAATACAGACAACCCTCTCTGGACTTCTTGATTTTTTTTTTCGTTTGTGTCAAGTGTCTTATATTTTCCTTATTTTTGTCTGCAATACTCACAAGAAGATCTGTAGCAAAAGCAATCTCTTTGATTTCCTGGTACCAATTTGTTTATTGGGTTCTTAGAGGAGGATTTAGGTAGATAAGATGAAAAGTTCCCTGTAATTTTGTCTAAGCAATTTGACACTGATCAGTACTGGCAGCAGCTCCCTGAACTGCATTAGAATTTTTTGACTGCTGCACAAATGTGCCCCATGGATCAGAGATCAGCAGGGCTGCCAGGTATTTGGAGTTCATCCTCATCAGAGAACACCAGGGAGACCTTGAGCCCCAACCAGATAGAGTTTTATATCCAATAAGGTCATAAAGTAGTAATATCTTATGCCCAAAACAGGCTCAAATCAAATGATACTGATATTGATCAGCAGGGCAAGAATTCGTGTTTTGTTTTGTTTTTCATTTGTTTAAAAAAAAAAAAAAAAGACTTTGGGCATGCACCTACTAATCCACATAATTATTTTTTTAAAATACTAAGTTATGGTATTTCTTTTCTTTATTTACTTTGGAAGTATATTTGATTTACAATGTAGTATTAATTTACAGCAAAGTTATGCATATATACATTCTTTTTTATATTCTTTTCCATTATGATTTATTCCAGGACACTGAATATAGTTCCTGTGTTATACAATTCAGATCAGATCAGATCAGTCGCTCAGTTGTGTCCGACTCTTTGCGACCCCATGAATCGCAGCACGCCAGGCCTCCCTGTCCATCACCAACTCCTGGAGTTCACCCAGACTCACGTCCATCGAGTCAGTGATGCCATCCAGCCATCTCCTCCTATGTCGTCCCCTTCTCCTCTTGCCCCCAATCCCTCCCAGCATCAGAGTCTTTTCCAATGAGTCAACTCTTCGTCTGAGGTGACCAAAGTACTGGAGTTTCAGCTTTAGCATTATTCCTTCCAAAGAAATCCCAGGGCTGATCTCCTTCAGAATGGACTGGTTGGATCTCCTTGCAGTCCAAGGGACTCTCAAGACTCTTCTCCAACACCACAGTTCAAAAGCATCAATTCTTCAGCGCTCAGCCTTCTTCACAGTCCAACTCTCACATCCATACATGACCATAGGAAAAACCATAGCCTTGACTAGATGAACCTTTGTTGGCAAAATAATGTCTCTGCTTTTGAATATGCTATCTAGGTTGGTCATAACTTTCCTTCCAAGGAATAAGCGTCTTTTAATTTCATGGTTGCAGTCACCATCTTCAGTGATTTTGGAGCCCCCAAAAATAAAGTCTGACACTGTTTCCACTGTTTCCCCATCTATTTCCCATGAAGTGATGGGACCGGATGCCATGATCTTCGTCTTCTGAATGTTGAGCTTTAAGCCAACTTTTTCACTCTTCTCTTTCACTTTCATCAAGAGGCTTTTTAGTTCCTCTTCACTTTCTGCCATAAGGGTGGGGTCATCTGCATATCTGAGGTTATTGATATTTCTCCTGGCAATCTTGATTCCAGCTTGTGTTTCTTCCAGTCCAGCGTTTCTCATGATATACTCTGCATAGAAGTTAAATAAGCAGGGTGACAATATACAGCCTTGACGTACTCCTTTTCCTATTTGGAACCAGTCTGTTGTTCCATGTCCAGTTCTAACTGTTGCTTCCTGACCTGCATACAAGTTTCTCAAGAGGCAGATCAGGTGGTGGTATTCCCATCTCTTTCAGAATTTTCCACAGTTTATTGTGATCCACACAGTCAAAGCCTTTGGCATAGTCAATAAAGCAGAAATAGATGTTTTTCTGGAACTCTCTTGCTTTTTCCATGATCCGGTGGATGTTGGCAATTTGATCTCCGGTTCCTCTGCCTTTTCTAAAACCAGCTTGAACATCAGGAAGTTCATGGATCACATATTGCTGAAGCCTGGCTTGGAGAATTTTGAGCATGACTTTACTAGCATGTGAGATGAGTGCAATTGTGCGGTAGTTTGAGCATTCTTTGGCATTGCCTTTCTTTGGGATTGGAATGAAAACGAACCCTTTCCAGTCCTGTGGCCACTGCTGAGTTTTCCAAATTTGCTGGCATATTGATGCAGCACTTTCACTGCATCATCTTTCAGGATTTGGAATAGCTCAACTGGAATTCTACCATATTTCTGCAATGCTCAGTTTGTTCAAGATGCTTTGTATCCATAACCTTATTGAGTCATCCCGGGTGCAGACACAGTGATTTCCCATTTTTAAGACAAGGATACTGAGTTTCAGGAAGAGTTAATGACTTTGCCACAGTCACAGAGCTACTTGAAAGCCCATACTTGGAACCATTAAGATGTACCACCCGCCAAATTAGAAGCTACCATTGATGCAGACACTGGACTTTATACATACTGTCTGGGTTCCCTTACTGTAATTATCTCCACAAACCTGTAGTACTATGGTCTTACTCCAGTTATAGGTGAGGAAACTGAGGCTCAGATATACATCCATTTAAAAAATATCATCCATTTAAAAAAACCTGGAAACTGAATCAAGGACAAAAGTGACAGCTGTCTCCATAGGACATCCTAAACCTCACGTAGATTTTCTGCCTGCGAGTGTGCTTTGTTGCTGTGGAAAAGTTATCTACGGGAAACCCAAAGCCATCCAGCATTTCTCAGAATTATGCTCCACTGTTCATGACCCAGGGCCGGTTGCCACAACTAGACTGATGAGAGGAATCAGTGATGGTCACTCAATATTCCTCAGCCTCTGTGATCTGCACCCATTATGAGATGACATCTCCAAGCCCCTTTGCTGTAGGGTGGAGCCATGTGACTAATCCTGACCCATGACCTTAAGCCGATGCCACCTGTGTCACTTCCGAGATCGAAGCATTTCATTGTCAGTCTGAGGATGTCCCGAACTCTTGCTGGCAATGTTTGAGGCAGTAGCTGTTCAGATTGTATTCCTGAATGACCTCGTGTCCCAAGCCTGATGGACATGTATGTAGCCTGAGTGAGAAGGAAACATTTGTGATTCTAAGCTATTGTGACCGCAGTTTTTGTTTGTTTTAATAAACCACAACCACAGTGACTGATGCAGAACCAGACCTTAAGGAGCTTTGTAGACCCCTTAAAGGACCCAGTGGCTGTCTGGAGGTTCTATACCCAGAATCACAAGCTGAAGTGTTACAGGACCAGGCAGAGCAGGGTAAATAAGTGAAGCAGAAATGAGCCTGCAGTGGGAGAGAGGGGAAGGGGTGGGGCAAACTCCCAGGCACCTGCCGAGGAAAGGTGGGCTCCCTCCTGCCACATCTGGCTACTTATCAGAAACAGCTGGCTATTTGTGACTTTACCGAATGGGTTTAAACACTGTGCTGGTGAAAGAAAGCTGGACTGTGGGTTAAGTTCACTCCAAGGTCTTCGGTTTGTAACTCCTGCCTCAAGTTCACAATCAGGTTCCCATCTGTCTGCTGTAACTCAAAGATTTAAACCTAGTTCCTTGAGTCTTGCTGTGTGACTCTGGGCATGTCAGTGATGTTAGTATTCCCATCTGTAAAATGGGTTAAGTCGGAAAAAATTGGGGATTCTTAATCTTTCTTGGGTGCTTCTGCTCCCCAAAATCTCACATGCCCATAGACACAAGGTCTTATGTATGGTTTTCATGGTTTTTGATGATAATGTAGACCTCAACCACTGATCTCTCTTCCTGTAATAGATCCTTGAAATCAAAGCTAAGGATCTCTGGGCTTTCCTCCATCCAAAAATATGTCTCATTTTAACTGGAGGAGTACAGTATTTTTCTCTCTCCAGAAGATACTCAAGAGTTTCTACTTCCACTTAGGGAGTCTGTGGCTCTGATGTAGTACTTGACGGTGATCACTTAGAATGTTATCTCTAGGGCATGCATTTTGTTATAGTGTTTAAAGTGGGCCCACGCCCCTCACCCTGACACTTAAGTTCAGTTCAGTCACTCATTTGTGTCCTACTCTTTGTGACCCCATGGACTGCAGCACGCCAGGCCTCCTTGTCCATCACCAACTCCCGGAGTTTACCCAAACCCATGTCCATTGAGTCGGTGATGCCATCCAACCATCTCATCCTCTGCCATCCCCTTCTCCTGCCCTCAATCTTTCCCAGCATCAGGGTCTTTTCAAATGTGTCAGCTCTTTGCATCAGGTGGCCAAAGTATTGGAGTTTCAGCTTCAACATCAGTCCCTCCAGTGAACACCCAGGACTGATCTCCTTTAGGATGGACTGCTTGGATCTCCTTACAGTCCAAAGGACTCTCAAGAGTCTTCTCCAACACCACAGTTCAAAAGCATCAATTCTTTAGTGCCTGACACTTTATGTGGTATCTAATCAGAGGGAGACCTGATAAGTGAGTTCATGCATTTTGTTCCAGCTATGAATTTCTAGGTTCTAATGTAATTACAATGGTTCAAATTTAGTTATCTTTGGCCCTTTCAGCTTTATAATCCAAACCATCAATGCAATGCTACTTTGAAAAGTAATCTTTTAGAATTTACATCCTAACTGATTCTCTCTCAGTGCAGGCGATGGGTGGTTTCTACTGGAAGTCTCTGGAACAAGTCTTTTTCTGTGGTCACATTGTCATATCTGGTCTATAACTCTTAAAAATCCATCCAGACAGGCCTTCAGATGCACTTTTCCAAAGGAACCATTGTAGTATTTGTGGGGTGGACAGCATGAAATTGCTGAAGTGTGCATCACATAAAGGGAGCAGAGTTCTCCTCCAGGTGGGCTTTGACTTCTTTCCCACTTGGATAGTGGGTGCTGTTAATGTTTTCGTCAGTAGCACCTTTTACTGCCTGTCTTGCATAAAGGAGGATTCTCACCCCATTTGTCAGCATCCTAAATGTATGAAACCATTTTCTCTGGGAACTCCTTGATGTGGTTGGAATGAGACTGAAACTTCTATTAGTCAATCATTCAGCTGAAATAAAATTTATCATAAAGGGCAACCCTAACATGAAATCTTTATATGTAACAGAGAGGTCTAAATTTGAAACAAAAAACCCCCCAAAATGTAGTATTAAATTATGTCAAGAAACAGGTCCAAGGTCAAATGATGAATTGGTCACAAAATGAAAACATTAAAGCTAGAGAGAAAACCAAATAATGTTTTTAATTGGTATTAAATTAATTCAAGCAAGGTAGCTACCCCAAGATGCTAGAAATTTCTGGAAGCAATCTGATTCTTTTTAACTATTCTGCCAACTTCATATATTCAGCCTATCAAGCCAATCTGTCCTGTCTAATTACTCATGTTCTTGGAATGTGTGTTCAATTCTACAAATATTCATGGGGCTTGTGTGTGTAATGCAATTTCCAAGGTCCTATAGGGACCGCCAAATAAGGAACTCACAAGTTAAGGAAGTAGTTCCCTAAAGCTGATGTATAAGTCTGATGACATCTGAGTCATTTAGAGTGGTCTTAAATTACAAACTCCTAGGCCCTACTCCAAGCAGACAAAATTAGAATCTCCAGGGGTAGGAACAAGAGTCTGTATTTCAGCTGAAACTGATACAGAATAGATTTGGGCCCTACGTCAGTCGGGACCTCATAATTGCAAGACCTCTAATTCCATCTAACTTCAAGCAAAAGGGGAACCAGTTGACTCTAGGAACTGAAGAGTCCAATAAGATGATGGCTTCAGGCACAGCTGGATCCAGGTGCTCAAGCAATATTATTAGGATTAGGGATTGAGTAGTTTCATCTGTCAACTCTGTTTTCATCTGCATTCGTTTTTACTCTTAAGCAAAGTCTAAAGCACTACAGGAAGTATGGGTAATAATAGTAGTGGAAGTAGTAATAATAGTAACAGAAGTAACAATAATGGGATTCTTACTTTGCTTCAGGTATAGCACTTTATCTATATTGTCTTGATTGATATTTACAACGATAATATAAGGTAGGAGTTATCTCCATTTAACCCATGAAGAAACAGAGGCTCAGAGAAGTGAAGTGATTTATCCAAAGTCACACAGCTATCAAAAGAGTTGGAAAGGAGAACTGCCTTGTTGCAGTTCTCACTCTCTTACCCCTTCTTCTATGCACGGAGGTAAAACATACTGAAAGAAAAATGATCGTCAGAAGGTGTGAGAAGGACAGGAGGGTATAGATCAGAAGGCAGTTTTTCTGTGTGCTCATAAAATGCCCATGTGCTCTGGGCTCTCTGTAGATTGGATAGGCCCAGAAGTTTGCATTTTGATCGTTCCCCCGGTTGATACAATTTACACCTCCTACAACAACAGAACTTTTTCCAGTCCTTCATCACAGTTCACAGGAGATCTATGGAAGCCTTTGAATCCATGGACAACATGTGCAGCACTATTGCTGAACTTGTTCTAGCAAAAAAAGGCAGGGTAGGTGTCATCAACAAAGGACGCAGAAAATGATTCCAGGGTTGCCAGGGGGAGAAGACTAATAAAGTCTTTGTAGCCCAACTTTGTAGATAGGAGCTGATAACTCCTGGACCAGTGGTCTCATTATAGGGAAAAAACAAAGAAGAATGTAACATATGGAAGCAAGATTTAATAGCCAAAGAATATAAACCATGAAAATAGCTTTTTTTTTTTTTTTTTTGAGTTTGAGGTGATAGCAATTCCCAGATTTCTTACTTAGACTGTCCTTAGAAACTCTGGTAGACTGTGGACCCCATGAACCATATCTCCTGATATTCCACCTTGTGTTACTCTCGCCTTGGACACATGACTTGATTTTGTCAATGGGCCATTAGCAAGCATGACACAAGTAGAGACTTGATGTGTGCCTGCAGCTGGGGCTTGTTCTAGCAGAACTCTTTCTTGAATTGCTACCTTGAGTCTGCCACCTTGAGTCTGCCATGCTGTGAGGAATCTCAAGTTGACCACATCGGAGATAAATAAAGATATCCTTCTGAACACCCCCAACCAATCCCAGTTTCCCATCACTTTCCAGCTACATGTAGATTCATGGATGAGCCCATGCAAGATCAAAAGAATCACTCCGTGAACCCGGAGAATCTTGAAAATTTATGACCACCACAGGTTTTGAGGTGGTTGGTTATGCAACTATTGGAACTGAAGCAAAACAGAATGCTTTCTTGTAGTCGGTGATGTAGTCCAGTGTTCTATCCACTGCGTTTCCCTCCCTTCCCTGGTTGCTAGGAATCTCAGACCTAAGTTTGTGTTCATTGCTGTGTTGTTCTTCAACCAGGATTTCTCATTAGAATTTATGCTTTTCTCTTTCAGATTTTTGTCTTCTATATGAATTGATTGGTCTTGTCATATCTTTTGAACTGACTGAAGCGACTCTTGCTATATACATACATTTGTTTTATTTTTTAGATTGTACATACAAGTGATATCATACAGTATTTATCTTTCTCTATCTGATTTATTTCATAAGTATAATATTCTGTAGGTTCATCCACATTGTTGCAAATGGCAGAATTTCTCTTTTTTATGGCAGAGTAATAGTCCATTGTATAGATACCAAATTTTTTGTTTGTTGAATACTTGGGGTGCTTCCATATCTTGGGTGTTGTAAATACAATGATGCTATGAACACTGATTTTCATGCATCTTTTTGAATTCATGTTTTAATTTTTTCCAGTTACATACCCAGAAGTAGAGTTGCTGGGTCATATATGGTAGTTCTATTAACGATTTTTTGATGACTCTTACATACTGCTCTCCATAGTGGCTGCACCAATTTATCAACAGCAGTATACCGGGGTTCCCTTTTATCTGCATCCTTGCCAGCGTTTGTTATTTGTAGACTTTTTGGTGATAGCCATTCTGACAGGTATGAGATATATTTTTGGATATATATTTTTGGATCTGTCTCTTTAGCCAAGAGAAATAAAAGCAAAAACAAACATATTCAACTTAACTAAACATAACAGCTGTGCACAGCAAAAGAAACCATCAACAAAATGAAAAGGTAACCCATGAGCTGGGAGAAAACTTTTGCAAATAATGTGACCAACCAGGGGTTTATATCCAAAATACATAAACAGCTCATACAACTCAATATCAAAAAGACAACCCAATCAAAAAAAGGGTTCAATACAGTTCAGTTGGCCAGTCATGTCTGACTCTTTGCGACCCCATGAATTGTGGCACACCAGGCCTCCCTGTTCATCACCAACTCCCGGAGTTTACACAAACTCATGTCCATCGAGTCGGTGATGCCATCCAGCCATCTCATCCTCTGTCGTCCCCTTTTCCTCCTGCCCTCAATCCTTCCCAGCATCAGGGTCTTTTCCAATGAGTCAACTCTTCGCATCAGGTGGCCAAAGTATTGGAGTTTCAGTCTCAGCATCAGTCCTTCCAATGAACACCCAGGACTGATCTCCTTTAGGATGGACTGGTTGGATCTCCTTGTAGTCCAAGGGACTCTCAAGACTCTTCTCCAACACCACAGTTCAAAAGCATCAATTCTTCGGCGCTCAGCTTTCTTCACAGTCCAACTCTCGCATCCATACATGACCACTGGAAAAACCATAGCCTTGACTAGAAGGACCTTTGTTGGCAAAGTAATATTTCTGCTTTTGAATATGCTGTCTAGGTTGGTCATAACTTTCCTTCCAAGGAGTAAACGTTTTTTAATTTCATGGCTGCAATCACCATCTGAAGTGACTTTGGAGCCCAAAAAAATAAAGTCTGACACTGTTTCCACTGTTTCCCCATCTATTTCCCATGAAGTGATGGGACCAGATGCCATGATCTTCGTTTTCTGAATGTTGAGATTTAAGCCAACTTTTTCACTCTCCACTTTCACTTTCATCAAGAGGCTTTTGAGTTCCTCTTCACTTTCTGCCATAAGGGTGGTGTCATCTGCATATCTGAGGTTATTGATATTTCTCCTGGCAATCTGGATTCTAGCTTATGCTTCTTCCAGCCCAGCGTTTCTCATGATGCACTCTGCATTCTTAGTCACATATAAAATAAATAAAATTCAGTGATAGAAAAAAAAATGATAAGAAAAAGCAATAATAACTACTAATATGTATGAATTGTATAAAATATTAATGTGTTTTCTGAGTCCCTGTCCCAAAATATTTACATGGATCCAATTATTTAATTCTTTCAATAACTGTGTTTAAGTACTGCTGTCTCCCGTTTTACAGATGAAGAAACCAAGGCACAAAGTTTTTGTGGCTTGCCCATAGTCACACAGGTAGTAAGTGACAGAGGTAGGGCCCAGCTTGCTGCTGTGGCTGCTGCTAAGTCGCTTCAGTCGTGTCCGACTCTGTGCGACCTCAGCTTAGGCCTGCCTAAATCAGAGTTCCCATTCATAGCCACTATATAGCAAGAGCACTTCTTTTTAGTGCTTTTTAAATGGGTGTTCTTTGGAAGGACTGATGCTGAGGCTGAAACTCCAGTACTTTGGCCACCTTATGCAAAGTGTTGACTCATTGGAAATGACCCTGATGCTGGGAGGGATTGGGGACAGGAGGAGAAGGGGACGACAGAGGATGAGATGGCTGGATGGCATCACCGACTCGATGTACATGAGTTTGGGTGAACTCTGGGAGTTGGTGATGGACAGGGAGGCCTGGCATGCTGCGACTCATGGGGTTGCAAAGAGTTGGACACGACTGAGTGACTGAACTGAACTGAACTGACCTGTTTTGTATCTGTAAAATTTAAAAGAGAAGAGATTATCTTCCAAGTGCTTTTAAGTTAAGAGTTGTCACCGACTTAAGTAGTTTTATAAATTTTTAAAAAATGTGGAAATAAAGCCACTGTCACCTAAATTGGGTAAACATTGCATTCCAAAGAATATTAATTTTCTCCAATTCAAAACAGAAATTCAAACCCCAGCTTCTGATGCCACAATTATCATAGTTACCAAAGCTATTTCATTAACCACATTTTGTCCTTTGATAGATGCACATGCTTTCAACTGTATATCCTCAAAGAGAGGTATAGTGCATTTGTAAGAGTCCATCACTGTCTCCAAAAAGTACAACTACTGGAGAAATATAGGGTCTTACTGGCTTCCTTGGTGTCTCACATAGTAAAAAATCTGCCTGCAATGCAGGCGACGTGGGTTCGATCCCTGATTCGAGAAGATCCCCTGGAGAAGGGAATGGCTACTCACTCCAGTATTCTTGCCTGGAGCATCCATGGACAGATGAGCCTGTTGGGCTACAGTCCATGGGGTCTCAGAGTCGGACACGACTGAACGACTAACACTCACTCAGGGTCTTACTGGATATGCTGGTCCCCGAATGTACGATCAGGACATTCACACATCAGTTACCGCAGAGCACTCAAGAGCCAAACATATACTTTGATATGTGGACTGAACAAATGTCTCAAGTATTCTATTTGTCCTACTTTGGGTTCATAGAACCATAATATCACTAACTTTGCCTGTAAAGTGGAGCTTATTAAATACTTTAAATGCTTTATTGAATTTAGATATCAGGCTTTTATTTTCAAGTGAGTGCAAAGTGGAGAACAAGAGTAGTGGTTCTAATGATCAACTATTTTGAAAATTAATTAAAACCACAAGGTTGAAAGAATTACGAGGCATGCCAAATGTGGAACTCTTTTAGCTCAGAAGGATGCCTTTCCTCTTAGTTGGTCAACTGAGATGGAAAATAACAAAATTTTAAAATATGTACTTTGGACCTTTGTCACTGAATTTTATATCTAAAAGGTAAACTATAACTGAGACTTTTATAGTTTTTGGTTTTTATATTATGACTTGAAAGTTTGGATCAACTGAATTATTTTATTTCTAACACAAAATGTAGGCAATATTAATGAGAGACTCAAAGTTACATTTGTCAGTTTAAATATAGATTCAGCCCTGGATTGCTATTTCATTAAAGGTAACCATTGTCTTTTCAAGGGAGAGGTGTCTGCCGTAGACATTAGCTTTCCTGTGCCCTTTGTGTACATCCTGCCCAAAGGCGGGTGGCTGGTCAAATTTTGTGAGATGCTTTCTGTCTAAACACCACTCTCTTGTCCACGAGACTGGTTTTCAGTACCCTCAAGGGAATTTGAAATTAATCGGCCCCAAAAGGTGCAAAGCTGCTCTGTTCTAATTTGTTCCTAGCAATGAGGTTCTCACAGAGCTGCTGGGTCTACAAAGCAGATATCCACCCATTCTGCCTCTGCCCTAGTGCTGGCATGGACCTGCCCTGCCTCCTGGCCTCCTCCAGGCTGTGTGTGAAAGCTCTCATTGCATAAGGACAGTGTTCTCTTTTTCCTCTCAAATTCTAAATGACAAACACGCTGACAAAAATACTTTGGTAGAGCCCTGGTAAATGTTCACTCTTAATACAGTGTGAGAAGCAAGCCTTTGCTAACATAAACACAGCACTGATAAAATACTAGCTCTAGGAGAGTCATAGCCCTGTAGTTAATAATTCACAAGCTGGTCACCTCATAAATAATTGTTAATCTTCTGATATGAGTGTGCAGATGGTGAGAAGGCGACTTTTCCCAATTTCCTTTTCTGCTGTTCATCATCTCTTCTTGCCTGTTTTCTTCCTGGCATCAGTACTTTTTAATCTCCAGGGATACAGAGATGAAATTTTGTTTAGATGCTGGTTTCTTCTTCCCAAGGATAAGAGAATTCAAATAGAGAGTAAAACTATCCAGGCTGTATTTTTTAAGTATGCTTCACTCTTTATACTGAGGAGAGAAGTTTCCTCAGTTGGTGAGAAACAAATGCAGGACAAGTTAAGTAATTCCCCAAGGTTGCCGACAGCTTTTGCTCCCATCCTAGAATTCAAACCACAACAAAGAGCCACTTCAAAGTTACCACACTACAGAGTTCTCAAATTTTAGTTAATAATAAGGTTTCTGCCTACCCTAAGTCCACTGGGTACCAGAACATTTTTCTGAAAGTGGAAAAAAGAAATCATATTTAAAGTATATTCTTCCCCATGCCTCCAAAATATAATTTACAGTCAAATATAATATTTGAAGGGAAATAACAAAGATAGCATCCCAGACTTGATTGCTTTTTTCTACATGGTTTTGGAAACTGGTAGCTTCATTCAGACTCAGAGAATCTGTTGAAACTGCGTGATGTAAGTGAAGTCATTGACTGTTTGGGAACTTTTTCTTCTAAGATTATTCCTGTTGTTTTCAGGGTAATGGGTTGAGAAGAGCTGGAGAGCTCATAAAATTACTGTTTGATATAACTTGGAGGAAAACTTCAAAGCTGAGCAAAATAATCCACATATGCAGATGCTCCTGAAATAATGGATGCTAAAATCATGGGAGTTTTACATAATAAAGGCAAAAGTAATTAAATAAAAAGGTGACCAACAAATTTTTAAAAGGGTCAGGAAGATATAAATAATTTCCTCCAGCTGCTAACTCACTCTCAGAAGAAGCAGATGCTATTTTTATCTCCAAAGGAAAAGCTTTTTTTCTTCCTATAAACTCTTGTTTTAATCCTAAATTGAGTATGATGGCTTTGTCTGGGTTGAGTAGAAAGGAAAATAAAAACCTACAGACTGATCTCAAAACTCAGTTTTCCTTGTAAGGTCATTCCAGAATGAAAGTATTTCATCTGACCCATTAGAGACTGTGGGCAGATTAGAAATCCAACTGCTCTTTTGGAATTAAAGGCAAAGATGCTTTTGTTGAGCCACCCTGAGGGAAATAGACATTTCGAATGGTTTGGAACTGTGATGTAGACATAGTCATGGCTTATTTAATCCCCTTCATCTCTTCCCACCAAAAACCCTCTAAGAATGCTTCCATGACTCCCACTTCCACCCCCAGCTCCGACCATCTCTGCTGCTGCTGCTGCTAAGTTGCTTCAGTCGTGTCCGACTCTGTGCGACCTCGTGGACTGCAGCCCACCAGGCTCCCCTGTCCCTGGGATTCTCCAGGCAAGAACACTGGAGTGAGTTGCCATTTCCTTCTCCAATGCATGAAAGTGAAAAGTGAAAGTGAAGTCGCTTAGTCGTGTCTGACTCCTAGCGACCCCATGGACTGCAGCCCACTAGGCTCCTCCGTCCATGGGATTTGCCAGGCAAGAGTACTGGAGTGGGGTGCCACTGCCTTCTCCAGACCATCTCTGCTACAGACCTAGAAAACTGTAGCAGGTAAAAATGAGCTCTCTTGTTACCAACTGCTGAGCTCAGGCTTGTTTTTCACTTAGGGCTTGTTTTTCTTCTGCTTTTACTTGAAGGTTAGTGTAGGGTGGACCCCAGATAGAGAACTCTTGGCTGTCCTAACATCAGCTCTGCCTTGCTCTGCGGTTATCAAGGTTCCCCATGTCAAGAGTAGGCAGGTACAAAGTCAGACTTCGATTGGTTTTTTTAAGTTGTTTTGGACATTTTCAGCAGTGAAACCAAACTGAGTTTTCTGCTTTATACCTATTTCTTGCAAGGGAAGAGCCTTTTTATGATTGGACATGTTTTGTGTTTTTTCTCCATGAAAATTTTAACTCTTTTATATTATTTTTACAATAATTTGTGAACATTGAACATTTATTTTTACCTTTTTTGGTGTTGTTACTTCTCAGTTCAGATTTTTTATACTGTACTTTATCAAAATAGAGTCTCACATGCTGTTTTTTTGCCTTTTTTTTTTTTTTTAAAGCCAGCTAGGAATGTGTAAAGATAGAGCTTTAAATCCCAGTTCTTCCTCCTATTTGCTCTGTAATGTTGGTAAGTCACCTTCTGAGCCTCAGTTTGTTATCTGGAGATAACAAACTATTATTTCTGAGTTCGAGTGGTTGTTGGTATAACTCAGCTGCGTAATCTGTTAAAGCTTCTGACGTGGGCCTGAAAGGTAGGAATGATTTACGCTTGGTTCCCAATCATAGTCAAAAAGTAGCCATAGCAGTAATAGTCACTAACATTTATTGAGCATATAGTATGTTCCTGGCACTGCATGTAGTATCTTTAATGTTCACAACAGATACTGTTATTCCTTTACCATGTATAATTTTTGGCAGCCCTGTCCATGCTTCATTCATACCAACTTTCTTGTCTACTGAAATTTTGAAGGTTTTTTGCCTCTTGCATTTGCACAGATAGTGTTTTGACTCAAGGCCAAGACTTATCTCTTGTCTGTGAGATATCACTAGATGTGGGGAGAGGCTTGGCCACACTTGGGCTTCCTGCCTGCAATGTGGGAGACCTAGGTTCAATCCCTGGGTTGGGAAGATCCCCTGGAGACGGGAAAGGTTACCCACTCCAATATTCTGGCCTGGAGAATTCCATGGACTGTATAGTCCATGGGGTCACAGAGAGTCAGACACGACTGAGCAACTTTCGCTTTTCAACATCACTAGATTTGGCTCACTGTTTGAGCTGGTCAAACTCCATCCACATTCTGACTGCATGGCCACATACTCGCTCTACTTTTCAGCCCCGTGCCCCTCACAGATTAAGTGTAGCCTGTAAGGCACTGATGGAGCAGACCTCTTTCCAAGCCCGCATTCAGCTGCTCCTTTCTTCTGAGTGCGTCGTTTGGGGTCTCCACTAGCACTGGGGAGTAGACGTCACAGCATATTCCCACTGTCTGCAGTACTTGTCTGTTAGAGACCTGGGGGCCAGTGAACCCACCGTCTCCCCTTCCAGAAGGAATCCACTGACCCCATGAGAAACTGTGTGTGCAGACGCACCCCCTCCCCGTGGGGGAGAGGGCCATCCTGACATCCCTCTGGTTCTTGTCCAGTCAGTCAAATGGAGCTCCTGGGGCCACAGCTGCACAATCCTCCAACTCTAAACACTCAAAAAATGGTCAGACTAACGGATTTTCTTGGTCCCTAGAAAGAGCTCTTTTCTGCTTTCTTCTTTCCCTCCTGTTCTCTCAGTTCTTTCTTGCCCTCTCCTCCCCACCCCCCCCCACACACTCTGAACCCATCCCTTCCCCAAACCCCCCTAAAGGAGGAGCCTGATCTGCTCCCGCTTGCTTTTCCCTCCCCAGAGCCTCTCTGCCTCTTGGGGCTATGGCATCATAAGACCACCTCAGCTCTGCCTCCCACGTAGCCTCCGCACCTCTCCTCCTCTCTGCTCCCGCCTTCGCTTTCTCTTTGGACAATTCCTCTTCCCAGTGGCAGGCATGATTTGTTTCTCAACTCCAGACAGATATTAATATTAGGGAACTGGGTAAAAAAGATCAGAATTCTCTGAAACATCCCAAATCATAAATTGTTATTAAAGGATTCCCAGTATATCCCGAATGTTGTTCCTATGTTTAACTCATTCTTAGAATTTTCAAAAAGAAAATTTAAGAAGAAACATACATCAGTTTAGTAATAATCACAAAGAACTATAGTCTAGACTGAATACACAAATACTGGAAACTGTCTGGGGACATAACTGGGTGGGTTTTATATAATTTAGCACTCTAGTAAGACTATATCCTCTACACAGAGGAATGTGTAGAAATTACCAATTTGAAATTTTATTTTTCTTTGAAAATCTGTTGTTTTGGGCAATATTACTCATTGATTGAGTATAAAGGATACCATGTGAATAACCTTAACATTTATTTGTAAGACGACATCATTAGCAGCCAGTGGGTCGTATTTATAACATGGCCATAGCTACAAGCAAAACTGGTTAGGTTGTAAGTGCTTCTCTCCTCCTTGCCTTGTCCCAGTTACCAGAAATCTTGACTTTGACCTTCAACTCCGCATGTCTGCTTATCTGCTCTTACATCTTGATATCACTGGATTCCTTTGAAGAGTAATGTATCTGTGTTGAATGTTAATCTTTTATTCTACTGAAGAGTTATAATCTTGTCCCCATTTTCCTGATTTCTAAAATTCATCTTTCTCAGAATGTGAGATTCAGAAAAAAAATGACTTCCCCAAGAAATGCTAGGGGCAATCTCCATATGGAAACAGTTATTGTAAGGACTATTGTTTTGGCTTAACTAGCAATATTTTGGAGAAGGCAATGGCACCCCACTCCAGTACTCGTGCCTGGAAAATCCCATGGACTGAGGAGCCTGGTGGGCTGCAGTCCATGGTGTCGCTAAGAGTCCGACACAACTGAGCGACTTCACTTTCACATTTCACTTTGATGCATTGGAGAAGGAAATGGCAACCCACTGCAGTGTTCTTGCCTGGAGAATCCCAGGGATGGGGGAGCCTGGTGGGCTGCCGTCTATGGGGCCGCACAGAGTCGGACACGACTGAAGCGACTTAGCAGCAGCAGCAGCAGCAATATTTTCCCCCTCTTTTTTGAAACAGCACCCTGATCACTTGTGGAACTTCCCTGGCCCACTCTGGCTATCCAGCTCCATGGCTTCTGTCCCCATGTAGCAAACAAGGCTACCACTTTTTTTCTATTGGCTGCAGCCTCATCGTTAACTTGGGTCCCTTGATAGGGGTAACTGGTGCCTTATTCAGAGACACTTACTGATTATTAGATGTGGGTATGGCTTCAGTGAAGAGGTCACAGAAAGAGTTAAGATACTTGATGTTGTGTCTACATGTTGACAAAACCAAGATTCTAGGAGTTTCATTGGTTCCTCTTCTTTCCAAACTCCTGGTTGTTTACTTACGATATCCTAATATGTGACTAGTTTTGTTTGTTAGCAATAATCACTTTGCTTGGAAATGAGGAAACTTAGCTTATTCACTGGCAAAAAAAAAAAAAAACAGGCTCCAGACCTACTATCTTGACCCCAAAATATTTGATCCAAAGCCCCACACCATGTCCACTCAAGACATTAATTAGTCTCCTTCTCTTGCTTTTGGGCTCCCACCTTTGCTGTATAAATACATTGAAGTGAGTCTGCCAATAGTTGTCTGATTAGACTTCCAGGGTTTTGGTGTGAGACTTCAGAGAAAGTCCTTCAAATCACACAGGTTTGGTTCTGGATCCCAAACTTAACTTTTAGCCTAAGCGGTGGGGAATTTCTTAGGCCTTAGGACCCTGTCCTATGGAAAAATTTTATTTGGTGCACATAGTATTTTTTTCTATTAAAATTTTTAATTAGCCCATGAAATCAAATCTATGGATATCACCTTTTAAAATCTAGATTTTCACATTCTTTTAAACAAATAAAAATATCAAGAAATTCTGAGCCCATGTTGCTAAATTTCAGTCCCTTCCGTGATCACACAGTACCCCCGGGTCTGCCTTTACTCAATGTTTTGCTTCTTTGTGTTTACCTGCCTGAACCCTGTTGACAGCTGAGTTTGTAACGTCTCTCTGGCATGATCCAGGCCAGTTCAGCAGAAGACTAAGTTTTGAGGTTAAACCCTCATCTACAGTGTAATCCCCTTGTGGATCTAAAAGGATAGGGGTGACGAGTTGAGGGTAGAATTCAGAAATTCAGTAATCTAAACCCAAGTCACCTTTTACTCTCTCCTTATATCCAGCAGGTTATTGGTTAGAATAGACAATAACTGGCCAATACCAAGAAACAAATAAAGCAATAACAGCAACAAAAATACAGTAGCTCAAACCAAACAGATGTTTCTTTAGCTCTGCTGAGATAGTCCAGAGGCAGGCACATGGTCCACGTCGTAGGGAGCTCTTTTCTGAGAAACCATCTGCACATCTAGCCTTCTTCTTCCTTCTCCACGTGGTTCTGCTAGCCTGTCCTATGATTTCTCACACACCTGGTTAAATGTGGCTTGCATCCCAAGGCCAGTCCACAGGAAAGGGAAAGTGTGGAAGAAACCAGTTGCATTGAAGCAGGTGTCTCAAAGATATACCCACTACTTCTGTTCCAACTCCACTGGTGTCACAAGGCCTCACCCAGTTGCTAGAAGCTTTGCTAACATTTCTGCTTGGCAGCCATGTGACCTGCCAAGAATTGGTGAGATGCTGGTACTAAAAGGAGGCGACAGAGCATGCGCACTGGAGAACAGTTGCTGTCCCCTGCCTCGATTGGCCTTTCAGAAGATATCAGAAGAAAGACTGGTCTTTCTTCTCAGAGACCCCACACACACACTCACACTCACAAACACACCTTCAAAACCACCGCAGCTAGGGGTACATATTTATAAGCCCTGGATGTTTCTCACTGTTTTGAGTTCAATAGCTAAACACGGTGAAATCATAAGGAAATGATCTTCCTATCAAATGTGGATTAGAAACCAAATTGACTTTCACAATCTCTTTCCAGTTTTTCCCTCACTTGATAGGTGAGACTTCTCACTTTACCAGCATAGAAGTTACACATTTTCTGAAATGTTCAGAGTGGAATTCCCTCCTAGACTTTTATCTTAAAAATACAACTGTCATAAAAGGAAACTAAACCTCAGGCCATACGTCTGTGGGTGGGCACGTGTGGGGGGGGGCACGTGTGTGTGGGGGCACGTGTGTGTGTAGACTGTGTGCCACAGGAAAGAGAAAATTATAGTTACACACTGATCTCCCCTCATGAATTCTCCAAATCTTTGATCAAAGTTGCATAACAATTTGCTGGGTCCACAGGCATCCTCCTCCAATAGAACACTTGTGACTAAACACACACGCACACACCATTTAGTTCTCGAAACTTTAAAACTATCCCCTAGGGCTTTAATTCCACTGAGAACTTTTTTAAGAAACTTTGCATTTAATGCCAGAGTTTTAAGATGGCTCAAAGAACGTATTTATTTTCTATTCACAAGGAGCCATTGCTTTCCTGTTCTGTTTTTCGAACCTTAATGCTCGGCCCAGAAATCTCATTTGCAGAGCCCCAAGACAAGGCAGAGAAGGCAATGGCAACCCACTTTAGTACTCTTGCCTGGCAAATCCCATGGATGGAGGAGCCTGGTAGGCTGCAGTCCATGGGGTTGCTAAGAGTCGGACACAACTGAGCGACTTCACTTTCACTTTTCGTTTTCATGCATTGGAGAAGGAAATGACAACCCACTCCAGTGTTCTTGCCTGGAGAATCCCAGGGACGGGGGAGCCTGGTGGGCTGCCGTCTATGGGGTCACACAGAGTCGGACACGATTGAAGCGGCTTAGCAGCAGCGGCAGCAAGACATAAGGCACATGAAACAATCACTGCTCTGGTTAAAGCAGCGCTGTGGCAACTGGAACTCTAACTACTGACCCTCCCTGTCACCTCACCCTAAAGTCCTTGAGGCCGCTCTGAGGAGCCCCCTGGCACTCTGTGAAAACTGCCTGAAAACCGTGCTTCACGGACCCTTTGCTCATGACTTGAGGTTCAAGAGTGGGAGAAAGAAGGCAGAAGAGGGGGAAAAACATCCAGGAAAACATATGCCTTTTCTAGGTAATACCAGTGCAGTTTGCCAATTCTGTTAACTCAGTACCATAGGAAGAAACCAGCCATACCACCCATCACAGGGACAAAGAGGCAGGCGGTGTGTTGGTAAGAGCCTCATGCGGTTTTTAGTGCCAGACATGCCAGCCTCTCGTGTAGTTACAGCAGTCTTCTAACCTGCGTCCTTTCATAGCGGGAAGCAGATGCTGTGTCAGGACCTGGCGGGATCCTCACAGCTTCCTGAATAAGAGAGTGTGGGAAGCTCAGTTTCCCCATCTGTAGGCCAGGCCAGGACTGCAGCCTCTACCCCAGCACCAGGGTTACCCCAGGCTTCTTTGACATCACCAGAGAGGCCTCTCTGACCATCCCATTCAACAGCATCCCCGTGGCCAGGCATTCTCTGACCCTTTACTTTCTCTTTCCCCTTAGTTCTTACCACCACCTGACACCAGATGCATTTGTTCTGTTTGTTTCGTATTTGGCTGCACCAGGCCATAGTTGCAACATGAGGCATCTTTAGTTGCAGGATGCGAACTCTTAGTTGCAGCATGTGGGATTTAGTTCCCTGACCAGGGATCGAACCCTGGCCCCCTGTGATGGGAGCATGGAGTCTTAGCCACTGGGCCACCAGGGAAGTTCCAAATGTATTTATTTGTTGACAGTCTCTCTCCTCAACTAGAATTCAGCTTCATGAGAGCAGAATCTTTCTCTGGTTCTGTTAGCAGCTGTCCCACCCCTACCCCCACCCCCTGATATCTGGGAGAGTGTTTGGCATTCAACAGGTGGGTAATAAAATGAGTTAGGTGTTGAATGAGTCATGAAATTGTTGTGAAAAATAAAAAATCTGTGTAAAATGCTCCACTGCACACCTGGCATACAAAAGGGCCTCGGTACGAATTTGTTACTTGCACTGTTAGTATCTGCCACGTGGCGATGCTAAGGTGATGGTTGAGGTCATGGTCTCACCTATTTCTCTACCTCTTGCTGGATCTTCCTGATATGGTCCCCAAGTTACAATAGCGATCCCCACAACACCGAGAGGCATGTGCAGATGGTGTAGCATTTCACCCAGTCTAAACTTGGCACATGAGGTGAAAACTCACATACAGTTTGAATTACCCTTGAACATTCCTTAGGTGGGGGTTTCCCTGTGGCTCAGTGGTAAAAGAATATGCCTGCGATGCAGGAGTCATGGATTCAGTCCCTGGGTTCGGAAGATCTCCTGGAAAAGGAAATGGCAACCCATTCCAGTATTCTTGCCTAGGAAATCCCCTGGACAGAGGAGGCTGATGGGCTGCAGTCCATGGGGTCACAAAGAGTGGGACTTTGACCTAGCAACTAAACAACAAGAACGGTTCCTTAGGAGGATCATTTCCACAAGGCCATCCCAGCTCAGTTTACCTCCAGGATCACAACAGATCAACGATTGGGGGTTAAATATCACATGATGTATCTGGCTTGTGTTGGAGCCTATACTGTATCAAAGACAATAATAAAAGTTGAAGTTATTATGTGAAACACTAGTCTGTGTAAACATTAGGATGCTTCTCAGTAAAGTGAGATTCTCATAGGATGGGAAGTTCCTGGTTTCTGGGACCAAATATTAAACAATAATATATAATAATAGCTTCCCTGAGAGCTCAGTTGGTAAAGAATCCACCTTCAGTGCAGGAGACGCTAGTTCGATTCCTGGGTCGGGAAGATCTGCTGGAGAAGCGATAGGCTACCCACTCCAGTATTCTGGCCTAGAGAATTCCATGGGTTGTATAGTCCACGGGGTCGCAAAGAGTTGGACACGACTGAGTGACTGTCACTTTTCATATAATAATAATAGTTAATGATTTATATGAAGATTCACATCTCTTCTAAGTCATCCTAGACATGCCCTTCTAGACTGGAAGACCAGCCAGAATTACTGTCTCTGTTTCATTTCTGCGTTTCTTCTGCCTTGGTCTCTGTATCTTTCTCCTTTGCTGTTCCTGACACCCATTTTCTTTTTTGTCACATTTAAAGTTGAAATGGAATGAGTTAGATGTGTGCATTTATAGAATTGGAAGCTGTAACAAAAACTGTTATGCTGAGAACATTTTCTAGTTGGATGTTTCAAAACATTTTACCCAACCTTCTTCATTTTACACAAGGCATGTAAGAAAGCTGGTAAGCTCTAGTAACAGAGCCCAGTTGAGAGGGTTTCTAATCCACTGACTTTCACATCTTGTTCATCTGCCTTCTGGTGTATTACCTGGGACACTTACCTTTCTCCCTCTTCCACTCCTTAAACCATTCTCCCCAGAGCCGTGCAATTGCTTGAGCTCCTCTACTTCTTGGCTTAGGGGCCAAGGTGACGTGCTTCTTCCTCAGCTCCCTCTTCAGTCTCTCGCCCCTCCACCCAGGAGTCAGGTGGATTTCCAAGAAGCCTCTGGAACACTGACTCACTGGTCTGTAGCCAGGCCAGTGCCTGCCTCCTCCATCCCTTGGCAGCTACTGTAATTCCTGGTGGGAAACATCATTCATGAGGCCCCTGGCATGGCAGTCATGACATAAGAGTCTGCTGCTTTGTTTGTGAGTCATGCTGCGAGAGGCACCTTCCTCACACAGAGATCAGGAACTGCGTCCAGACAGACAGCACCAATGGACGATGAGGAAGACTTAGAGACTCCGGCAGGATAAACAGAACTGCCTTTTTAAAATAAGTGTTCGCATAGTTCACATATAAACGCCAGATTATTGGTGTAGATTAGATTGTGGCTCAAGATGACCTCACATAGCACTTAACGCCCCGAGGAGGTTTTGATGGAGTGAGGCATTACGCTGAACAACAGTTTGTGGCCAGAAAGCCACCAGGGTTCTATAAATGTTGGAGCACTTATAAACTGGATCCTTCTCGTGTGATTTGATTGGCGTCATTGGACTCATTTCCCAGCGCTGAAGCTCACAGCCACCGCCACCATCAGTCCACCTGACCCCCCATCTCTCCCTCTCTTCACTCCCCGTACCAGGGTCTCTCTCACACATTCGATGTGCTTTTCAAAATTTTGCCCACAAATGTATTCATCTCATTTCCTCTTTCTCTGGTTGTGGTCTTTTAAATACTCTAACGAGCTGTGATGGTGGAGAAAACTGTAAAAGCCAAGGAGGAGGTGCCTTGAACCAAAGGCTACGTTTTAGCAGTGACGTCCCTGTCCTTACCCAGCATCACCGGGTGGAGCTGCGTGTTAATTACTCAGTGTCTTTTGTCCCCAGAGTGCTCTTTCTTTTGATTCCTACTGGAGGTTTCAAGTCTCTCTTCTCTCCTCCCTTCTCCACTAATTCATTGGGGTTGGGGAAGGAGAGCAAAGACAGAGAAAACTGTTTAAAATGTCTGACTCCACAGGCCTTCCTTCACTGTTTCAGCTATTATCTCTAATGGCCTTTGAAGCTGAAAGCAGAGTTGAGTGTATATTACTTTTTGCCTTTATGGTCTGACTGATGACATTTCATGTTTTAAAATAGTTTTGTTCCAATGATTTCTTCTCGTAGCAGTGGATGGGAAAATCCTAATACATGAGGATATCATATGATAAGTGGATAATAATCGGCAGGCATTCGGGTGGTGGGCAAATCAACTGTGTGTTATTTTTAGAGTGTTCACGTGATATGATTCATCTTAAAAGCATTTCTGAGTGTTGGGATCTGAAACTACCCCATGATTTACTGAAGTCATGGAGAACACATGTGACTCTTGTTTTGAAAATGACAGCCTACGGATCCCATGGCTTTTTTCCTCCCCTTTTGGTTTCTTAGAGAATTGGTGGGCAAAACCAAAAGACCAATATAAATTCCCCCTGGTACCCTGCTGTCCATGTTCAAAGACTGGGAGGATTTGGTGTACATGATCTATGTACCAAGGTGATATTCTAAGAGAGACAAATGACGTTCAAACATCTGAAAGTCATCATTTCCATGCATATGCAGGCATTTTGAGAAAAATCTACAAGAGGATCAAAAACAAGATTAAACCACATCTGTTTGGGTTTAAACGACGTTGTCTATGTAGTTCAAAGTTGTTTCCTTTTGTATTAAAAAAAAAAGAAAGAAAAGAAACGCTGCCCAGCTGTTTTTTATCTTAAATTTTTGGCCTTTATCAAAGAAGTGTTTTCATTGGCTAGCCAGTGTTATTTCTAGAAGTTGAACTAGTTAGGAAAGGGGGCTGAGAAAAAGAAAATACGCTTTATTCGTCTTGGTTCTATCCCCGGAGTCTTTCCTTGGCACTCAGAGAAAACTAATACAAGGGCTTTGTTCAATTTTAAACAGAAATGCTGTATCTACTGTGTGTCGTCATGTCATAAATTAGGTCTTCCTTCAGTTTATAGCAGTAATTGATAACAATCGATAGTGATAAGAAACAGGAAACAAAGAAATGAGTTCTCAAAGGCATGGATTGTATAACAAGTAGGGATTTGACTGCCTGAATGTTACGCACTGTTGGATGGGAAAGGGGATGCTTTTGAAAGCTGCTATCTCTTAGTAAACGGTCGTATTTAATAGAGATATGAGTGTAGGGTGATACTGCCCTAGCAGTGTGTTTCTTTCAGGCTTCATTCATTTAACAAAATCACATCTGATTACAAAGTCCTCCTATTTTATGAGGAGTAAGTAACCTCCCCTTAGAAGCACCACTACTTGGGTTATTAGAATGAAAGCTGAAAGCAACTATGATATGACAAGCAAACCTTTCTAACTATTTGCTTAGCTGCTTTCTGGTGAGATGATTCTCCTGTAATTTCCAGCTGTTTTTAGCACTATGACTGAACCACAAAATACAGACAGGTTTCCATATACAAACGGTGGACTCTGTTGATCTTCCCTGTGTCAGTGACCAGCAGGTAACTTTAAGGACTATATTATTATGCAAAAAAAAGTTTCATTGTTTACAATCAGTTCTCCCTTAAACACACACAGAAGTATTCTTTTTTGTTACTAAACAAGAAGAGCTTTAAAGCCCTTGTCCCTTAGTTTGTGTCACAGAAGTGGTTCCAGTTTTCCTCTGTTTTGATTGCCATAAAAGCATATTTTTGAGACTAAGTAAATAAATACTAAGTCCTAGGTATGAATGCAAAATCTGCACTTTCTCACTCATGAAGTTTTATCCCCTTCTTTTTTTAATTTTTTTTTTCTTTTTTCCCCCACTTCTTCTTGTTTCCTTAATGCATTCAAAATGCTCAGTTAAACATAGTGCTTGGGCTCCAGAGTCATATTGCCTGATTTCCAATCTTAGTTTTACTCCTTACCAGCTAAATAATTTTGGCTCCTTTACTATAGTTTGTTCATAAGCAAAATGGAGAGCATCATACTGCTAACTTCATTGAGTCACTGGAAGAATTAAAGAAGAAAAGACATGTGAAGTGCTTACCAGAGTGTCTAGCTCATAATGGTTGCTCAAAATAGAAAAAAAATATATATATATATATTTATATAATAATTATTCCATTATTCTGCAGGTGGGTATAAATCTTCTCTCTGCTCCTTATCCCCCACTCCTTTCACCTCATTGCTACCCTGTGAGCTGAGATCATAAACCATGTTCCTCCATGGAACAGGCAGCTGAAAATATCCGGTCATTTCCATCATGAGATTGCTGGCAGTATTTACCCTCTCTCCATAGCTCATCCTTAGCTCCTCCTCCTGGAAAAGTCAGGCTCTTTCCTTGTAAAACTAACTCCTCTCTCTTGAAAGAGAGCACGTGGGTTTGCCAAGTGTGAGCCAATAGCAATGGCTCCTCCTGCCCCTTGCTCAGTGGGAAAGACCATCCATGACCAAATGTGGCTGCCTGTGCTGATCCACAGAAAGGAGCTGATAGAGCGGGGTGGTCAGTGGATACCACCACATCTGAGTTCTGGATCCTGGCTCTTCTTGCCTCCTCTGAACCCTGACTCCACCGTTTACCCTCCTTCTCAATCACATTTTTCCATGCCTCCCTCTTAGAAATCATTATAATAACATCTTAATAACCTCCTAGATATTGCCTT
Organism: Bos indicus x Bos taurus; assembly: GCF_003369695.1. Classification (NCBI taxonomy): domain Eukaryota; kingdom Metazoa; phylum Chordata; class Mammalia; order Artiodactyla; family Bovidae; genus Bos; species Bos indicus x Bos taurus. The sequence goes on along the minus strand of NC_040097.1, from coordinate 32,864,277 downwards.
ACCTCATCTTATTTCCTCCCACACCTGTTGCCAGGTTAATTTGGCACAGCTACGCCTGTTCAGAAACCTTCATAGCTCCTATTACAAACAGGAAAAAAAAAAAGAATCCACAAATCCACTCTCCTTGAGTAGCATTGAAACACAGACATTACCATATGTAAAACAGATAGCCAGTGGGAATATGCTGTTTGCAGAGAGCTCAATCTGGTGCTCTCTGACAACCCAGAGGGTTGGGATGGAGTGGGGAGTGGGAGGGAGGTTCAAAAGGGAGGGAACATATGTATGCTTATGAATGATTCCCATTGTTGTGCAGCAGAAACCAACACAACATTGTAAAGCAATTATCTTCCAATTAAAAATTAAATTTAAAAAGTCCACTCTTTTTAAAGCTGATAGAGGGAAATATCAGTGATCTTATTGAGGAAGAGAAATTTAACTTTAAAAACTAGATAAAATTTGTGGTGCTTTGTGTGCCAGACACTATATTGCCCATTTTCTCTCTTTTAAACTTCAAAAGAATTGAATGCGCTGGCTCTTCTCATTGCCACCATTTTGTAAAAAAAGGAAACTCAGAGAGTTTAGCCTTGTGTGAGGACGCATGGTGTGCTGTGTTGCTGTTTAATCACTATGTGTGTGTTTCTTCCCAACACCCCTGCCACCACCTTCACAAGTTCCTTCAGTTACGTTCAGTTGCTCAGTCGTGTCCGACTCTTTGCGACCCTGTGAATCACAGCACACCAGGCCTCCCTGTCCATCACCAACTCCTGGAGTTCACCCAAACTCATGTGCATCGAGTCAGTGATGCCATCCAGCCATCTCATCCTCTGTTGTCCCCTTCTTCTCCTGCCCTCAATCCCTCCCAGCATCAGAGTCTTTTCCAATGAGTCAGCTCTTTGCATTAGGTGGCCAAAGTATTGGAGTTTCAGCTTCAGCATCAGCCCTTCCAATGAACACCCAGGACTGATCTACTTTAGGATGGACTGGTTGGATCTCCTTGTAGTCCAAGGGACTCTCAAGAGTCTTCTCCAACACCACAGTTCAAAAGCATCAATTCTTCTGCGCTCAGCTTTCTTCACAGTCCAACTCTCACATCCATACATGACCACTGGAAAAACCATAGCCTTGAGTAGATGGACCTTTGTTGGCAAAGTAATGTCTCTGCTTTTGAATATGCTGTCTAGGTTGGTCATAACTTTCCTTCCAAGGAGTAAGTGTCTTTTAATTTCATGGCTGCAATCACCATCTGCAGTGATTTTTGGCAACATGGAAAACATCCTAAATGCAGAGTGCATGCTTGCATGCTAAGTCGCTTCAGTTGTGTCTGACTCTTTGTGACCCCATGAACTATAGCCCGCCAGGCTCCTCTGTCCATGGGATTCTCCAGGCAAGAATACAAGAGTGGGTTGCCATGCCAGAGTAGGTGCCTGATAAATTCCTTTTAAATCAAATAGGTCCACAGGTTTCAAACAAAGCCTCGATGAATCACAAAGGACAGCTGCATCAGTCATCAGAGGACTTCTGATTTTCAAAGCTTAGATGACATTGAAACTTTTGTCCTTAAAACATCTCCCCATGCCTCTTATTTGGTCTTCAAAGCAACTGTATAATCCAAATTTAAATATTCCTATTTTGTGGATATGGAGAATAAAGTTCCACATGGTTGTGTAATTTTCCAGGGTCATACAGCAAATCCCTGGTGGCTCAGTTGGTAGAGAATCCACCTGCAATGCAGGAGAACCGGGTCTGATCCCTGGGTTGGGAAGATCCTCTGGAGGAGAGCATGGCGGTCCCTGTGGTTGCAGAGAGTCACACAAGACTGAGCGACTAAGGACACACAGCAGTAAAATTACTGAACTAGGAAACAAACCCACGTTTCTCCCATCTTAACTAAAGTTTTCTTAAGCTAAAGCTTTAAGTACACCTCTTTAGATGCCTGGAACAGCAGCTCAGAGACTAATAGAAGTTGGTAGACTATGTTATTTTTAAGCAAAGAGCCGTTGAAGACCTTAAAATCCATCCATAGTTCAAGAGCATCAGCCCCCAGCGTGTGGTTTCTCTACCCACTTCTTGCTTGCGAGGTGAGTTGAGGACAGAGTTTCAACTTAACAGTGAATGTCTTGGTTTTCCTGAATTTATTTAACAACCACTCTGGATGTTATTTCAACACAGTTTATCTTCCTCCGCAGTAATATGTCCCTTTATAATTTCAACGCACATCAACATGGACTGGGGCGCTTGTGGTTTGGGGACAAAGGTGGCACTGAGGCTTATTCAAGGGGTTTGAATTTCAAGTAGGCAGAGGAGGGCTTGGCGAAACGCCTGCCCAGAGACGCTGGATGGAACTGCCAGTGAAGAAACATTAATGCTGCTTCTGTGTTGAGCTGATCTTCATCCAGGGAAAGAACAGAGTCAGCACAGAGATGCTTTTCAAAGTTGTAGGAGGTAGTACAATTTTTTAAAAAAGAGTATTTTGGTCTCTTGGTTCCAGAATGGTTCAGTTAAGTGGGTGTTCAAAGGAGAAATAATGAGAAAGTGAGGTCGCAGCATCTACAGCCTAGGCCAGCTACGGATCAAAGAGGTGGCAGAAAAATCTTGCTGCTATTTCGGTTGTATGACTGTACACAGCACATGCTTCAGGGCTCACAGTTGCCCTTGATCCAATCTTGTTTATACGTCATCTTTGTTGACGTCACACATTTGATGGAAGTACCTTCCTTCGTTAATTCAGCTACACCCATCTGTCATCTAAACAAGAGGGAAACAACCCAATATCTTATATCAAGAGCATAGATTTTCTGTTCTTGAGTAGGAAATTTTCTGTACACCTCATGTTTGACGAGGAACATCAAGAATTGATTTTGAGGAATCATTTTTCCCTAGCTAAATTTAAATTTATTAAAAAATTGAAAACAAACAAAAGTTTAGTGCTATCCCCATATCTTCTTAGGGCTGGCTCCTTCTTGCATCTGGATCTTATCACGTTGTGCCTCCTCCAATAGGCTTTCCCTCAAACCAAAAATCTAAACCCATATCACAAATGATTACCTTCTCTTCAGATATAATAACGGCAGCCTGCTTTTGTATAAAAAGAAACAATGGCTAGTTATATATTGGAAATAACATCATGAAATATTTATAAATGAAGTAATCAGGCCGAGTTGGCGAAGACAGAGGGGAAATAAGATCGCTCATTGCTGAAGAGGGCTGGGGTTACATGGAAGTTCATTTGACTCTTCTTCCTGCTTTGGGTATTTGAATTTTTTTCATAACAAAGAAACTTGAAAGTAATGTTTCAAAATCAGTATAAAACAGCCCCTCCTCCCCAACCTCACAACCCACACTAGATCGCTGTGCTTTGCTGGTTCTCATTTGATGTTTTTCCCAGCATCTGAGATCTCTTAAATTATCTCATCAGTGAATTGGTTTCTTTCAGGTCCCCCAGATTGTTGGGTCCTTGAGGGCAGATACCTGGTCTAAGTCATTCATATCTTATTAAGAATGCAAATGATGATACATTCAGATTTAGGTTTATGTCTCAGCCTCACAGTTTTCTAAACAGAAGGCCTGGAGCAAGTTACCTAATTGCTGAACCTGTTTTCTCACCTTCAGAAAGAGATCATCAGCTTCTCTGGTGGTCCAGTGGTAAGGAATCCCCCTGCAGTACAGGAAATATGGGTTCAAGCTCTTATCTGGGAAGATCCCACATACTGTGGAGCATTGAAGCCCATGCACCACAACTATTGAGCCTGTGCTCTAGAGCCCAGGAACCACAACTACTGACCCACAAGATGCAACTTCTGAAGCCAGGGCACCCTACAGCCCATGCCCCGCAACAAGAGTAGCCACTGCAATGAAAAGCTCAAGCACCACAGCTGGAGAGTAGCCCCTGCTCTCCACAACTAGAGAAAAGCCTGCAAAGCGAAGAGCACCTAGCACTGCCAAAACTAAATCAATAAAACCTTTTTTAAAATGAGAGATGATCTCTCTTCAGGAATGGTGTTGAGCATTAACTGAAAACATGTAAGAGCCCATCAGAGGACTTGTCACTTGCTGGTCTTTTAACAGATCAATGTTTTGTAGTTCTTTCTTTGTTTTGTGTTTGGGATATTAGTTGATATTTACATCTCAACAAAGTCAACCATTTGGGAAGATTGGGTAACTAAAGGTATTTCTCTTCGCTTTAAAAATAGACAAAGTTGGAAAGCTGTCCTTGGCTTTACCACTTCTGACTTGAACTATTAATTTCTTTTGCTGATTTCTTCTGCAAAATGGAAAACCACAATACATGAGTTGGGATGATCATTAGGATGAGAGAGATAAAAACTGTTTGGAACCCCATATAAAAGCGAAGCCAAATTTTATAGAAATACAAAACGCATTTGAGATATTCAGCAGTTCTCTCAAGGCCTGATTATAGGCTTGATGGCCTTAATTTTTCTCTAATATATAATTCTGTGTTATAGTACTCTACAAAAATGCTGTAGCATATCATTAATGCTCACAAAATGTCATAAAAATACACAGAGAAGAAAACCTCCCAGCTAGAGAAATTTTACAATCTGAAGATAGAGGCAGTTAACTTTAATCTAGGAAACTAAAGACAACCACAAAAAGGGTGGATATCTTGGAGAGAATGTTCTTACTTTTTCTTTTGAAGTAGAGGACTTTATTTGAAAACTGATGATGTTTGACTATAGAAGAAAATCTAAAATAAACTCCCAAAAGTAATCATAGTAAAGGGAAGGAGAAATAGCAGTCAGGGGAAGAGATTTTTGACAGAAGAGAAACCTCCATGGAAATGTAGAAACAGAACAAAGAAATAATCTGTCCACAGATAGATTTTTTTAAGGGAAACGTAAGTTTGTTGCAAATAAAAGACGATCGCAGCATTATGGTCATTTGGGAAGCTGTATTATATTGCTCACCAAATCCACTAGAATGCATATATATCAGTGCATGATTTTGGAGTTGAAATCAATCTGAACTGTGAAAAGCCTATGATAGATATTCCTAGAGGTAAAGAATAAATTATATCAGTCAATGAATTAATAAAGACTTAGTGAGAAGATGCTGTATGCCAGGTCTGGGGACAAACCCAGGGAAGTCAGCCAGGTGTAATATTCCCTGTCCTCACAGCATTTATAATCCACTTAAGGAGACAAGTACTAATAAAATAGGTACCTAAAGATGACTGAATAATGGTAAATTTACAAAATACTGTTAAGGAAATCCAAAAGAATTTAATAAGTTCTGTTCAACCTAGGGCCATGGGCAAAGAGATGGGGAAGACATAGAAAGTAACCCCAAGGAAGAGCCATTTATTCAAGCTTGATCCTTGATAGTTGGAAGTTGGGTAGTCTACCACTGGGGAAAGGCTTTTGACAAATAGGAATAGCTTGCATAAAGGCTCCAAGGCAGGAGAAAGCACATTGACTGTGTAAGCAGGGAAGCTAAAGTGGAAAGAAATTGGAGCAAAGAGTAGCCAAGATGAGCCTGTAGGCGTAGGTAGGAGCTAGAAGATACAGGGTCTTGGTAAGAACTTGGGACAGTATTTTGTGAGCAACAGGAAGTTATAGGAGGTAAGATCAAAGACAGTTTGACAACTCTTCTTGTGATTCTTTCTGTCCAGAGGTAAATTATAACTGAAATTTGCTAGAAGACAGGCCACTTGTCCTCACTGGCCAAGAGGCCCAGACACCTCCAGAATTGTAGGATTCTAAGAACTCATTGTACCCTGAAACTGAAGAATCACAGTGTATCCTGCCAAAGGGGAGACAAACGTACACAAACACACAAAAACAAAACCTTAGAGATCATCTCTGGAAAAGACGCAAAATAATTCTAAACCACATCAAAGGTACAAGTGCTTAGAAGAGATGTCAGGTGGGTGGAGTTGACCCACCCAAAGGGTTATTGGGCAATTGCAGTGCCTACGTTGGGGTGGAGGGACAATCTGAAAGGTTGGCCACAAATAGGAGTGGTGAACTACCATCCCTGAAAATTCTGGCTTGTGGTTGGTTGCATAGGAATTTTCTTACTGTATCTTGAAAAGATTTCACCCATTCGTTCAAGACACGAACCTGGAAATCATACTTGATTCCTCCTCCTCTTTCCCACACATTGAATCTGTCAGCAAACTGCTTGTTATTCTTACTTCCAAAATATGTCTTGACTCCATCTCCACTGCTACCACCCTGGACTGAACCACCCGCTTGGCCTTGCCAACGATAGAGCATCCTAGTTCTTTGCCATCTATTCTCCTGTAGTAGAGAATGACATGTTCTTCAGTGGTTCTTCAATAGTTTCCATTAGCATGTAGAAGAATATCATTCTTTTTCCTAGCTTACACAGTTCTATATGATCTGACCCTCTGCCTACCTCTCCATCCTTATACCAGGCCTCCCAGTATTCTCTAAAACTAGCCTTGAGTCAGTGCCTTGAATGTGCCAAACTCTTTTCTTACTCAAAACTCTAGAACAGAGCTTCTCCAAATGTGGTCCAAGAGTCTTCTGTATCATCTGGGAGGTAGTAAGAAATACACATTCTAAGATTCTACCCCAGATCTTGTTGCTGTTGTTTAGTCACTAAGTCATGTCCAAATCTTTGTGACCTCATGAACTGCAGCATGCCAGGCTTCCCTATCCTTTACTATCTCCTGGACATTGCTCAAACCCCTGATCTACCAAGTCAGAATTTGTTGGGGTGGGCTCCAGAATTTTCTTAAGGTCTCCAAGTGATATTTTTGAGTGCTAAGATCTGGAAGTTATTACTGTAGAGAATTCTCTCTTCTGTGCTTTTAGCTATGAATTTACATGAAAAAAAAAGCTTGAATCGCATTGGTTCAAAATGGAGAAATCTATTTCAGAACCTCTCGGAGTGCACCATCCTTCTAGCTTTATTGAAAGCTTAAGGATATTCTCTGCCTCATCCTTCTTATGCAGAATATAAGCCTGGGTCACATCTACTATCATTAACATCTCTGTTAGAGTTCTTGGGTTGAGAAAGAAAACTTGGTTAAGTTTTCTTGGTTTTCTCTTGGTTTAAGAGAAATCATTTATTGCAGAATACTGGATGATTCACTGAATCCATGGAAGAGATGGGCAGCTATGCACAGGGGAATATGGGAATCAGGGCAGCTCTAGCCTGTAGTTTGTAGAAGTCAAGGAGAGTTTATTCACATAGGTATTGCCGTGAGACGAATCAATGCTGAGAACCATTTTCATGTGTCTCTGCTTGTGATGCACTTTCCAGAAGAGAGATTTCACTGCGTCCAGCTCATGACAGACTGTACTCCTGCCGTGTGACCGTCGCTGTGGTCTTTGATGCCAGCTCTCTGCAGCCCTCTAGATTCTGGTCTGATTTCTGGCTGAAACAAAGAGGGCCTTGTTCAAAGGGTTGTCGATAGTTGATGTATTTTAGAGATGGGGGATATTGTGATGTTGGTACAATAGGCTGGTATCTTATCTGTGTATCATGGGCTAAGGCTAAACAAAGTAGGGATTATGTACTTCAGTTCAGTTCCTTAGTCATGTCCAACTCTTTGTGACCCCATTGACTGCAGCATGCCAGGCCTCCCTGCCCATCACCAGGTCCTGGAGTTTACTCAAACTCATACCCATTGAGTCGGTGATGCCATTCAACCATCTCATCCTCTGTCGTCCTGTTTTCTTCCTGCCTTCAATCTTTCCCAGCTTCAGGGTCTCTTCAAATGAGTCAGTTCTTCGCATCAGGTGGCCAAAGTATTGGAGTTTCAGCCTCAGCATCAGTCCTTCCAAGGAACATTCAGGACTGATTTCCCTTAGGATGGACTAATTGGATCTCCTTGCAGTCCAAGGGACTCAAGAGTCTTCTCCAACACCACAGTTCAAAAGCATCAATTCTTCATTGCTCAGCTTTCTTTATAGTCCAACCCTCACATTCACACATGACTACTGGAAAAACCGTAGTTTTGACTAGATGGACCTTTGTTGGCAAAGTAATGTCTCTGCTTTTCAATATGCTGTCTAGGTTGGTCATAGCTTTTCCTGCAAAGAGCAAGTGTCATTTAATTTCATGGCTGCAGTCACCATCTGCAGTGATTTTGGAGCCCAGAAAAATAAAGTCTTCCACTGTTTCCCCATCTATTTGCCATGAAGTGATGGTACCAGATGCCATGATCTTAGTTTTCTGAATGTTGAGCTTTAAGCCAACTTTTTCACTCTCCTCTTTTACTTTCATCAAGAGGCTCTTTAGTTCTTCATTTTCTGCCTTAAGGGTGGTGTCATCTGCATATCTGAGGTTATTGATGTTTCTCCCAGCAATCTTGATTCCAGTTTGTGCTTCATCCAGCCTAGCATTTCTCATGATGTACTCTGCATAAAAGTTAAATAAGCAGCCTGACAATACACAGCCTTGACTTAATCCTTTTCCTATTTGGAACCAGTCTGTTGTTCCATATCCAGTTCTAACCATTGCTTCCTGACCTGCATACAGATTTCTCAAGAGGCAGGTCAGGTGGTCTGGTATTCCCATCTCTTTAAGACTTTTCCAGAGTTTGTTGTGGTCCACACAGTCAAAGGCTTTGGCATAGTCAATAAAGCATAGTATTTTTTTCTGGAACTCTCTTGCTTTTTTGATGATCCAGTGGATGTTGGCAATTTAATCTCTGGTTCCTCTGCCTTTTCTAAATCCAGCTTGAACATCTGGAAGTTCACATACTGTTGAAACCTGGCTTGGAGAATTATGAGCATTACTTTACTAGCATGTGAGATGAGTGCAATTGTGCAATAGTTTGAGCATTCTTTGGCATTGCCTTTCTTTGGGATTGGAATGAAAACTGACCTTTTCCAGTCCTCTGGCCACTGCTGAGTTTTCCAAATTTGCTGGCATATTGAGTGCAACACTTTAACAGCATCATCTTTTAGGATTTGAAATAGCTCACCTGGAATTTCACATCCACTAGCTTTGTTTGTAGTGATGCTTCCTAAGGCCCACTTGACTTCGCATTCCAGGATGTCTGGCTGTAGGTGAGTGATCACACCATCATGATTATCTGGGTCATGAAGATCTTTTTTGTGTAGTTCTTCTGTGTATTCTTGCCACCTCTTCTTAATATCTTCTGCTTCTGTTAGATCTATACCATTTCTGTCCTTTATTGTGGCCATCTTTGCATGAAATGTTCCCTTGGTATGTCTAATTTTCTTGAAGAGTTCTCTAGACTTTTCCATTCTATTGTTTTCCTCTATTTCTTTACATTGATTGCTGAGGAAGGCTTTCTTATCTCTGCTTGCTATTCTTTGGAACTCTGCATTCAAATGGGTATATCTTTCTTCTTCTCCTTTGCCTTTCTCTTCTCTTCTATTTGCAGCTATTTGTAAGGCCTACTCAGACAACCATTTTGCTTTTTTGCACTTCTTTTCCTTGGGGATGGCCTTGATCACTGCCTCCTGTACAATGTCACGAACCTCTGTCCATAGTTCTTCAGGCACTCTGTCTATCAGATCTAATCCCTTGAATCTATTTGTCACTTTCACTGTATAATCATAAGAGATTTGATTTAGGTTGTACCTGAATGGTCTAGTGGTTTTCCCTACTTTCTTCAATTTAAGTCTGAATTTGGCAATAAGGAGTTCATGATCTGAGCCACAGTCAGCTCCCGGTCTTGTTTTTGCTGACTGTATAGAGCTTCTGCATCTTTGGCTGCAAAGAATATAATCAGTCTGATTTCGGTGTTGACCATCTGGTGATGTCCATGTGTAGAGTCTTCTCTTGTGTTGTTGGAAGAGGGTATACTTAACTTGATTGAAAACCTCTAAGTGTATTGAACCTTTGGAGAGACCACAAAGTAATGCTATGGTTTCTGTTGTTGTATATTTGTACACAGCTCTGTATTCTGAGTGAATGGTTTTCATTGATTACAATTGTCTTCTTGCCTCTGATTATAAAATCTCAAAACAAAGCAGAAAGGCCTGCAATAAGCCCTTTCCCCTGCTAAAGTGAGTTTGTCAAGACAACAGACAAAATAGAAGTCAATTTGATCATCCCAGGAGAATGGAACTTGGAAATCCTTTGCCAAAAATATTTTCAGAACAAGCCTTCAATCAGAAGTTGCCTTTTATCTTTGGAGCCATCAGTAAGCTGACCTAAGAAAATGTAACTCTGCTCTCTCTGGCCTTAAGTGTGTGGGAACCAGACGTATGTCTCCATATGCCAGAATTTTTATTACAGATCTAACCTAAACCCCTCAAAGAGGATCGTAAATTCACAGGAACACGTCCATTGCGACTTTTTACCAGTGAATGTGTGGGAAAATACACATATTGTCAAAGCCAGTGTTTGCCCAAACAACATCCAGGAGACCGTGACCCAGCCAAGGGCCTCACTCACTGTAGCCTCACTCTGCCCTTAATTTTTCTACATTCATGGAAGCAACTCGACACAAAGTTTTCTGCAAGAAAGCCGCTTCTTGAGAAAGAACAGAGCGTTACAAATCTAGAGGGTGTTTGTCTTAAGAGAAATAAGGAAAACCATGAACTTGGAGAATCCCAAAAAAAGACTGCACTCTCTTTGGAAATCCTGTGCATTCATCCTTAAGGCACTTCACCCTAAAATATGCCAAGAAGTGGTCATCTGATAAGTAGTTCTGGGGCTACAGCCAATAAACATATGAAAAGTTGCTCAACATCATTAGTCATCAGGAAAATGCAAATTAAAGTCGCTATGGGATAGCATTACACCTACCAGAATGGCTCGAGTTAAAAAGGTGAACCACACCACATATTTCAGAGGATGGAGAAATTGAAACTTTCATAAAGTGCAGATGGGAACTTAAATTGCTTTAGCAATTTTGAAAAACCACTGGGTATTATTCAGTGAAGTTCAATATACCTATATTTATATACATACACACACATTCTATGACCTCCAATTTCACTCTTACGTATATGTCCAACAAACTTATTCACATATGTAGAAATGTACAAGAATGTCTTGAGGAACATGATTTATAATGGCCATAAACTGAAAATGATCAAATGACCATCACCTATAAAAGATAAGTGTGTGTGTGCTTAGTCACTTAGTCATGTCTGCTCTTTGTGACCCCATGGACTACAGCCCCCAGGCTCCTCTGTCCATGGAGATTCTCCAGGGAAGAATACTGGAGTGGGTTGCCATGCCCTCCTCTAGGAGATTCTCCCAACCCAGGGATCAAACCCAGGTGTCCCGCATTGCAGGCAGATTTTTATCATCTGAGCCACCAAGGAAGCTTATAAAAGATAAGTAAATCTTTGAAGTTTATGTTATACAGCAATGTGAATGAACAAGCTGTAAAGGACATCCATGAATCTTACAAACTTAATGTTCAGTAAGAGAGGCCAGACACCAAAGAATGCATATGATGTTTTTCTATTTATACAAAGTTAAGAAACTCGTACAACCACTATGATGTTAGAAGCCAGTGTGGTGGTCACCCCTGGTGAGGAAGGAAGTATACTGATTGGAAGGAGCTAGAGGGGAGTCTTCTGGGGGACACATCTTCTAAGACCTTGATCTGAGTGGTGGTTAAATGAGGGCTCTTATTTCAGCTGTACATTTATAGGTTGGACATTTTTCTGTATGTTCAGTTCAGTTTAGTCGCTCAGTCATATCTGACTCTTTGCGACCCCATGAATCGCAGCACAGCAGGCCTCCCTGTCCATCACCAACTCCCGGAGTTCACCCAAACCAATGTTCATCGAGTCGGTGATGCCATCTAACCATCATATCTTCTGTCGTCCCCTTCTCCTCCTGCCCTCTATCTTTCCCAGCATCAGGGTCTTTTCAAACGAGTCAGCTCTTCACATCAGGTGGCCAAAGTATTGGAGTTTCAGCCTCAGCATCAGACCTTCAATGAACATTCAGGACTGATTTCCTTTAGGATGGACTGGTTGGATCTCCTTGCAGTCAAGGGACTCTCAAGACTCTTCTCCAACACCACAGTTCAAAAGCATCAATTCTTCGGCGCTCAGCTTTCTTCACAGTCCAACTCTCACATCCATACATGACTACTAGAAAAACCATAGCCTTGACTAGACGGACCTTTGTTGGCAAAGTAATGTCTCTGCTTTTCAATATGCTATCTAGGTTGGTCATAACTTTCCTTCTAAGGAGTAAGCATCTTTTAATTTCATGGCTGCAGTCACCATCTTCAGTGATTTTGGAACCCAGAAAAATAAAGTCAGCCACTGTTTCCACTGTTTCCCCATCTATTTCCCATGAAGTGATGGGACCAGATGCCATGATATTAGTTTTCTGAATGTTGAGCTTTAAGCCAACTTTTTGACTCTCCTCTTTCACTTTCATGAAGAGGCTCTTTAGTTCCTCTTCACTTTCTGCCATAAGGGTGGTATCATCTGCATATCTGAGGTTATTGCTATTTCACCCAGCAATCTTGATTCCAGCTTGTGCTTCATCCAGCCCAGCGTTTCTCATGATGTACTCTGCATAGAAGTTAAATAAGCAGGGTGACAATATACAGCCTTGACGTACTCCTTTTCCTATTTGGAACCAGTCTGTTGTTCCATGTCCAGTTCTAACTGTTGCTTCCTGACCTGCATACAGGTTTCTCAAGAGGCAGGTCAGGTGGTCTGGTATTCCCATCTCTTTCAGAATTTTCCACAGTTTGTGTATGTGGACACTTCAAAGTGGAAAAACTTTGAAAAGACACTGCCAGAGACCACTGGAATAAATACTTTTCCAGTCCTTAGTTGGAAAAGAGTCTCTGCAGCTGAAATTTCCCGTCAGACCTGGATTTGCTGTTCAGCCTCAGCGTTGTCATATGTAAAAGACCTAAGAGTTTGTACCTAAAAGGATTGCCTTGGGCTGGCAAATGTGCTGTTCCTCTGCCTATTACCCATTTTCTGGCCCCTTCCTACAACGTATTTAAGCTGGATAATTCTTACCAGTCTTTAAGATACCAGTGGATTTTCTAAATTTGATTTTATTGAAGTATAGTTGATTTGCAATATTGTGGAAATTTCTGCTGCTGTACAGCAAAGTGATCCAGTTATGCATATATATTATTTTTTCTATTTTTTTCATTATGGCTTACCATAGGGTGTTGAATATAGTTCCCTGTGTTATACAGCAGGTCCTTGTTGTTTATTCGTCACACATGCAGTAGTTTTCATCTGCTGATCCAGACTCCCAGTCCTGGCAGCCACAGGTTTGTCCTCTTTCACTGTGTGAGTCTGTTTCTGTTTCATAGCTGGGTTCATTTGTGTCGTTTTTTAGATTCCACGGATAAGTGTTATTCTATTTGTCTTGCTCTTTCTGACTTACTTCACCTGGCTTGATAATCTCTAGGTCCCTATATGTTTCCGCAAATGGCATTATTTCACTGGTTTTTATGGCTGAGTAGCATTTGCAATGGAGAAGGCAATGGCACCCCACTCCAGCACTCTTGCCTGGAAAATCCCATGGATGGAAGAGCCTGGTGGGCTGCAGTCCATGGGGTCGCTAAGAGTCGGACACGACTGAGAGACTTCACTTTCACTTTTCACTTTCATGCATTGGAGAAGGAAATGGCAACCCACTCCAGTGTTCTTGCCTGGAGAATCCCAGGGACAGGGGAGCCTGATGGGCTTCCGTCTATGGCGTCGCACAGAGTCGGACACGACTGAAGCGACTTAGCAGCAGCATTTGCAACTGAACACCAGCAGCAGTGGTCCATTGTACACGTGTACCACATGTTGTTTATCCATTCATCTGTCTTTGGATGTTTAGGTTATTTCCATATCTTGGCTACTGTAAAGTGAAAGTGAAGTCGCTCAGTCGTGTCCAACTCTTTGCGACCCCGTGGACTGTAGCCCACCATGCTCCTCCATCCATGGGATTCTCCAGGCAAGAATACTGGAGTGGGTTGCCATTTCCTTCTCCAGGGGATCTTCTCGACCCAGGGATCGAACCCAGGTCTCCCGCATTGCAGGCAGACGGTTTAACCTCTGAGCCACCAGCTGCAATGAACATTGGGGTGCTTCTATCTTTTCAAAGATAGTTTCCTCTGGAGAGGAGTTGCCAGATCGTATGGCAACTCTGTTTTTAGTTTTTTAAGGAACCTCCATTCTGTTTTCCATGGTGGCTGTACCACTTTAGATTTCTGCCAATTTCCCCACATCCTCTTCAGCGTTTGTTATTTGTATGATGGCCATTCTAACCAGTGTGAGGTAGTATCTCATTTTAGGTTTGATTTGCATTTTTCTAATACTTAGACATGTTGAGCATCTTTTCTTATACCTGTTGACCATCTATATGTGCTAAGATGCAAGTGTTGATGTCACTTGCTCTAGGAGGGCAATGATCGCTGTGCATTGATGATACCATATCCCTGTCCTTTCCATGGGTGTCTTCAGGGTACCTAGTTTACCCAACAGAAAGGATTCAGAGAGACCAAAAAGAAAATGAGTATTAGAAAGAGTAATAATAGGCCCCAAGCATACTAGGAGGACTTGGAGAATTCAGTTGAAAGCCAGCAGCAGGAAAAAATAGCTAAAACTATGCTTTGGAGAGATTTCAAAGAGGAAAATGTTACCCCCCATCACAGCCCATCAGAGAAATAAAGTGCCTTGTCCCTTCTTTGAAACACTAGGACCTATTCAGATTCTAGTAAGTTGTCATCTGATTGGCACAATCTGTTTCAACGCCTGTGACAGAGCTTGACAGAACTGCAAGGGATGCTAGGGGAAAGGACCCACTGTTCCCAGGTGGCTCAGTGGTAAAGAATCCACCTGCAATGCAAGAGATGCAGGAGGCATGGGTTCAGTCTCTGGCTTGGGAAGATCCCCTGGAGGAAGGGGCATTGCAACCCACTCCAGTATTCTTGCCTGGGAAATCCCATGGAGAGAGGAGCCTGGCGGGCTGCAGTCTCTGGAGTCACAAAGAGTCGGAAATGACTCAGCAACTGAGCTTACACGCACATATCTTCAGCCTTTATAGTTGGAAGACGTCATTGTGCTATCTCAGTGAAAGATTTCTCAGTATAGAAAGCCGATAAACTGCTTAGTAGCGAAAATAAATTGCAGACGTTAAACACACTGTGTTTTGTTTCTTACTCCTCTGCCTTTCCCAAGAGGGAACCATATGGGTGAGGACAGGAACCATATCCACATTGAGTACCATTTCATCTTTACACTGAGCACATTATCTAACACAGAGAAGGCCTTGAGTTGGACACTGTTGGAGAAATTAATAACAAATACAATTGTTATAAAATGTTTAACATAGTATCTGACACCACCTTTACGGCAGAAAGTGAAGAGGAACTAAAAAGCCTCTTGATGAAAGTGAAAGAGGAGAGTGAAAAAGTTGGCTTAAAGCTCAACATTCAGCAAACGAAGATTATGGCATCCGGTCCCATCACTTCAGGGCAAATAGATGGGGAAATAGTGGAAACAGTGTCAGACTTTATTTTTGGGGGCTCCAAAATCACTGCAGATGGTGATTGCAGCCATGAAATTAAAATATGCTTACTCCTTGGAAGGAAAGTTATGACCAACCTAGATAGCATATTCAAAAACAGAGACATTACTTTGCCAACAAAGGCCCATCTAGTCAAGGCTATGGTATTTCCAGTAGTCATGTATGGATGTGAGAGTTGGACTGAAGAAAGCTGAGTGCCGAAGAATTGATGCTTTTGAACTGTGGTGTTGGAGAAGACTCTTGAGAGTCCCTTGGACTACAAGGAGATCCAACCAGTCCATTCTGAAGGAGATCAGCCCTGGGATTTCTTTGGAAGGAATGATGCTGAAGCTGAAACTCCAGTACTTTGGCCACCTCATGAGAAGAGCTGACTCACTGGAAAAGACTCTGATGCTGGGAGGAATTGGGGGCAGGAGGAGAAGGGGACGACAGAGGATGAGATGGCTGGATGGCATCACCAACTTGATGGACGTGAGTTTGAGTGAACTCCGGGAGATGGTGATAGACAGGGAGGCCTGGTGTGCTGCGATTCATGGGGTTGCAAAGAGTCGGACATGACAGAGCAACTGAACTGAACTGAACTGACACATACTAAGAGTTCTTCAAACACAGACAGCAATGGATCTTTTGAAGACAGGTGTCATCTGTCATTCTGTTTTTTGTCCCTAGCAATATATCAGATAGTTAATGTGTTCAATTGAGTGGATAATTAAATTAATGAATTAATGGGTACATGTTAATGTGATTCATTTCTAAGTGATATCCAAGGAACTGCTTAGAGCACAGATGCTTGAAGGCCCAGCGAGGCAGCTAGGTCCTGGTGGGGAGAGGTCACATAATGGGTTTTCTACCAGCAGTCACAGAAAGTCCACAGAAGCTCATATCTGTATAAATAGTCCTTCTATGAACCAAAGCAGAAATGCTTCCTTTCCCTTCTTCATCTACTTTGCAAAGCTCCTGGTATTGCTAGCCTTACTCCCAGCTCCCTGAACACATAGCAGAGCAAGGTGTGCAGCATGATTTCTCACTATAAAATCACCAGCTATGGTTTGGATCCCCTTGCAGACAGCCCAGGAATATAAAATTTCATGTCCTATATTGTCTTTGGGGCACTTATTGCTAATCGAAAGGACAGCACAAGTTCTGATTTCCAGCATGTAATACTGGTAAATTTACCCCCAGTGTTTATGACTCGAACTTTCTCTAAGATTTCTTTAGAGCTTCTGACTCAGCCCTACCACCAAATCCAAAAGGCTGGCCCAAGGTGCAGCCATCAACACTGATCTCGAAACACATGTGATGTAGGGAGGAAGAGACTCTGTTTCTCATGGGAGTCCATGATTATGTGTACTCCCATCAGATTATAGCCTGATGCTTCATTTGACAGAGGGTAGAATGTGAATCAAAGAAAAGCCAACTAAAACTATTGTCACATTTCAGTAAGCAATTCAGCTACATGAGGAGGAAATGGGGAGGGGCAGGGGAAGGGGAAGGGTTGTTGAAAAACTCCAGATGGTTATATTTACTTGCAAAAAAAGGAAGTTTTGAAGCATGATAATAGTTTTCTTCAAATTTAGAATAATTTTAAAATTGTTTTCCACGTGTAAGGTTGTATATGCTCAGTTGCTTCAGTCGTGACCCTGTGGACTATAGGCCGACAGGCTCCTCTGTCCATGGGATTCTCCAGGCAAGAATACTGGAGTGGGTTGCCATGACCTCCTCCAGGGCATATTCCCAACCCAGGGATCAAACCCACTTCTCCTGTATCGTCTGCGTTGCAGGTGGATTCTTTGCCTGCTGAAAGTGAAAGTGAAGTCGCTCAGTCGTGTCCGACTCTTTGCGACCCTATAGACTGTAGTCTACCAGGCTCCTCTGTCCATGGGAGTTTCCAGGCAATAGTACTAGAGTGGGTTGCCATTTCCTTCTCCAGGGGATCTTCCCAACCCAGGGCTCGAACCCCGGTCTCCCGCACTGTCGACAGACGCTTTACCTGCTGAGCCAATAGCAAATGAAGAGAAGAGATAACTGTGATTTCCCAGGCGTCTGGATTCTTTAAGATCCTGAAACACTAGTTAACTGTGATGACCAGTAGGTGGCAGCATAACCTCCACCATTTTTGATGTTTGTCCTTGAAACACTGAGGCTATCATCGTTTGAAAGTTAACAGTCACAAGTTGCATACCAGCTGCCCAATTTGTTGCCTGTTGTAACATTTCTTTTATGATAGACTCCTCTTTTCAAAGAGATCCATTCAGCCACTATAGCCTTTAAATATGTGCAGGGTACTAAAGATGAATAAGCATTGTGCTAACCTGCCTTTTTTCTTTTTCTTTCTTTCTCTTAGCTTTTATACAGGCAAGTCCTTGTGTGTCTGATTGGATAAAGACAATTAACTGTTCTTTAAAATGTTGCTTCCATCT
Organism: Bos indicus x Bos taurus; assembly: GCF_003369695.1. Classification (NCBI taxonomy): domain Eukaryota; kingdom Metazoa; phylum Chordata; class Mammalia; order Artiodactyla; family Bovidae; genus Bos; species Bos indicus x Bos taurus. The sequence goes on along the minus strand of NC_040097.1, from coordinate 32,846,422 downwards.
ATCTTGTATGTGTAACCACTTACCTACAAATTTACTTACCACGTACCCAAGCACTGCCAGTGGAAACAGAAAGGATGGGGGGACTGATTTTAAACAGATTATGATTCAGTTACTGGCTCCATCATTTGATTCCTCTGAGTCACATTTTATTTTGTTTTTGTTTCTTCATGTAAAGATGAAATTCCTAGAGTTAATAATATCTGCCTGGTAGGATTATTATCATAAATAAATAAAGTAGCTGGATTCCCTAAATGTTGATTGAGCTCTTACTTAGGCACTCAGCATTGTGTCAAGCCCAGGCAATAAGCATGACATTGACTTTATCCTGAAGAAGGTCACAGCTGTGCTGTCCAATATAGCGCCCTCTTGCCATGTGCTGCTATTTAGATTTAAATTAAGCAAAATTAAGTCAGATTAAAAATTCAATTCCTGGAGTACACTGGCCACATTTCAAGTGCTTGATAGCCTTATGTGACTTGTTGGTACCGTATTACTTTATGCAGATAGCAAACATTTCCATCATTGCAGGAAGTTCTATTGGACAATACTGGTCTGGATGGCCACACAGGCTCATAGAAGTTAATAAAGTTTCAAAATTGCTTTCAAAGACCAATACATGGAACAGGGAGGTGAAATACACAAACGGAAAAGAGTTATGAACTCTTTCTTGTGGTGTCCAAAAAGACTTACAGACAGAAATAGTTCTAACGGAAGTCACGACACGCAGGATGACACACGAGGAGTGGTGCGAGGAGTACCGGGTGCTTTTAGGAAGCCCTGAGGGGAGGAGGAAGGTCTCTGAAGGGGTCCATCTTGTGCAGACTGTAAAAAAGACAAAAAGCACACAAGTTCTGCTCAGGGAACTCGAGCTGCTCTAAATTGTGAGAGGATAAAGACTGAGGGGCAAGGAAGGTTAGACAGAAGGAGATGAAACCAAGGAGAGAAAATCACCCTCTAAGTTTTGAGTGTCAGCCTGAACACTCGTGACGGCCCCAGCGCGAGAGCAGCGGTGCTGACCCTTTTTACAGCTGAGCTCAGAGAAAGGGAGCAACAGAAAGAGGGAGAGGTCCCTGCCGGATTCTTTCCACCACTGCGTCTGAGTGGAAAATGAAACTAACCCCTTCCCGCCTGCACAGCACCTCCCAGAACAAGGCTCTTTTGCTCACACATTCCTCAGACTGTGAGAACAACCCACCAACCATGTCACCAGTAACAGGACTGCCCCCTCAGCCCCTGTGGACGCACATTCCCCCAAAATGAGTGAAGGATGCCTTCTGCCAACCTTAAAACTGACTCAAGCCTCTCGAGTCCTAAGCTTTGAACCAATCTCCAACTTTTTGTGGTTACAGTTCACAGTTGGCTGGCAAAATATGACTTCCTGGTTTGGAGATAAAAGACTTGGGGGTGGGAGCGGGGAAAAGACTAAGGGGAAAAAAAAACTTACTTGACATCAAATGCCTCTTTCAAAATACAGCTTTAATGAATAAAGTGCCAGTGAACCTTACTCATCCTGATTACATTTCTGAAAATGTAATCTTTTAAAATTTGAGGAGAAGGGGGTTTGGCAGAAATAGATTTGGGGTTTCTTCAGCCTCCAGACATCTGGGAGAGAGTGGAGGTACTGCTGATTTGCAGCACACAGCTGGGAGGAAAGGGCCCTGTTTCAGGGGAGGAGAGCAAGGAAAAGGAAAAGAAAAAGCTCCATTGTAATAGATGTTCCAAAAATCATCAGTCTTTCAGAAGAGATGAGGTGGGGATGATGGGGGAGGGATGGGTTCAGCTCTTCATACGGTTTTATTTAAGCTTGAATACAGATAATCAGTCCTGCTGTTTATTTCCATACCAAATGCTCAGGGGGCCAGAGCTCTGTCACATTCCTAACCCGGATCATTTTAGCAGCAATCTTTCTGGTATAGAAAATCTACTCAAGACACTTCCTCGTGAGGAGTTACCAGGAGAGTCTAGAAGAGCCCTCCTGGACTTTCACAAGCCAAAGGGTGCTCCTTCTCCCTCCCAGGTGGCCAATTATTCCCGTGACAACACCTCATACTTTCCGTGTGATGCCATTTGACAAAGGATGAGCGGAGCCAAGCTAAATGCTCACCCACTTGACACTTCATCTCTTTATCGTCCCAATTAGAATGTTCAGGGAGAGGCGCTGGCACCAGGGGTCAACTGCAAACCCTCTCCTTAGTGGTGGTGAGACAATAGGTGTGATTTTGAAAAGCAGAGGGTTCTGGCATTAGAAAACAGGCTTTAGAGCCCAAACTTGGCAACTTGGACATAGAATTCAAGTCCTCATATCCTCATCTTTCTCATCTGTAAAATGTGAATTTACATCATACTTAACCTCACAGGGTCAGTTTTGAAATTATACGAGCCATGTCAGCTGGGTGTCCAAAAAAGAGCTTGACACGCACAAGAAGCATCTGATTAAGATGGGTTATGGCCTTTGCCATTATGATGTCACACAAACTGATTAGCGTACTGGCATTCTGCAGAGCCTGAGGGTAGATCACGCTCTTCCCACCAAGGGATTTATGTTCAAGTTTCTTAAGAACAAATGGGATATCCACCTCCCCCAGTTGTTTTTATTATGGAAAGTACGTATACCATGAGATTTTCCTTCTTAAGAAATTTTAGAGTGTACAGTGTAGTATTGTTTTCAATTGTAGGCACAGTGCATTTGGCGCTAGTGGTAAAGAACAGGCCAATGCAGGACGAATAAGAGATGTAGGTTCAATCTCTGGGGTAAGGAGATCCCTTGGAGGAGGGCACAGCAACCCACTCTGGTGTTCTTGCCTGGAGAATCCAATGGACAGAGGAGCCTGGTGGGCTGCAGCCTATAGGGTCACCAAGAGTCAAACAGATTGAAATGACTTAGCACGTGCATAGTCACAATACAGATCTCTAGAATGTAATCATTTTGCATAATTAAAACTTTATACTAGTTGAGTTTCAACTCCCCATGCCCCCCCACCCCCGCCGCCTTTGGCCTCTGGAAAACACCACTCCACTCTGTGCATTTGATTATTTTATATACCTCATGGAAGTGATGAAGTGAAGTGAAGTTGCTCAGTCGTGTCCGACTCTTTGCGACCCCATGGACTGTAGCCTACCAGGCTTCTCTATCCATGGGATTTTCCAGGCAAGGGTACTGGAGTGGGTTGCCATTTCCTTCTCCAGGGGCTCTTCCTGACCCAGGAAACGAACCTGGGTCTCCTGCATTGCAGGCAAACGCTTTACCCTCTAAGCCACCAGGGAATCCCATAAGGCAATATTTGTCCTCCTATGATTGGCTTATTTCATTTAGCATCACATCCTCAAGATTCAATCATGCTATTGCACGTGGAATGGTAGCCTTCCTTTTTAAGGCTTGATAATAGTCCTTTGTATATGTTTATATATACAAGGGGATAATAGCCCTTTGTATGTATAAGCTCCTTTTTGTGCTTTGCTCAGATGATAAAGAATCCGCCTGCAAAGCAGGAGACCCAGGTTCGATTCCTAAGTCAGGAAGATCCCCTGGAGAAGGGAAAGGCTACCCACTCCAGTATTCGGACCTGGAGAATTCCATAGTCCATGGGCTCGCAAAGAGTCAGACACAACTGAGCAACTTTCACTTCACTTCACTTGTATATATACACACCACGAATTCTTTATTCATCCACCAATGGACACTTAGGTTGTGTCCATGTCTTGTGAGTAATGCTGCAGCAAACACAAGTATGCAAATATATCTTCAAGATCCTGATTTCTATTCTTGTAGGTAAGTACCCAGAAGTGGGATTATTGGATCATATGGTAATTCTATTTTTACCTTTATGAGAAATCTCCATACGGTTTTCCACATTGGCTACACCATTTGACATTTCCATTAACAAGTGTGTAAGAGTTTCAGTTTCTCCATATCCTTGCCAACACTTGTTATTTTTTGGTTTTGTTTTTGTCTTATAATAGTCATCCTAACAGGTGTGAGGTGATATCTCACTGTGCCCTGGCTTTGTATTTCCCTGATGGTTAGTGACACTGAGCACCTTTTCATGTATATGTTGGCCATCTGTATGTCTCCTTTGGAGAAATGTCAATCATGTCTGTACTCATTTTTTTAATCAGGTTGTTTGAGCTCCTTATATCTTTTGTATACTAACTCATCAGATATGAGGTTTCCAAATGTTTTCTCCTATCCAATGTGTTGGCTATACACTGTTAATTGTTCCTTTTGCCTTTTCACTTTACATATCTCCATCAGGCTTTCTATTTTGATGTAGTGTTAACGTGTCTATTTTTGCTTTTGTTCCCTGAGCTTTTGGTGTCATATCCAGGAAATTATTGCCAAGACTGACATCATAAAGCTTATCCCTTATGTTTCCTTCTAGTAGTTCTACAGTTCCAAGTCTCATATTTAAATACTTTATCCATTTTTAGTTGGTTTTTGTGTATAGTGTAAAATAACAGTCCAATTTTTTCCTTGTGCATGTGGATATCTAGTTTTTCCAACACCGTTTAAAGATGATCCAGCCTCAAATTTAACCTCTTAGTACCTGGGACTTTAGGGAGGGCAAGCCTCTCCTCATTGACACCAACCTCAAGGCTGAAAACTTTGGCCTGTAACTTTCCTTTAGTAGTCTAGAATCATTTGTCAAAATGTCTCTTAAACTTATTTTCAATCTGTATTACCACAGAGGATCATTTCATACCTATGTTCCTGGCAGAGAATATCTTCTTTTCTTGAAATTCATTGAATCAAAGTGCTTTTCTTGGGATCTGATAGGGCTTCCCACCACCGCGAATGTAGGGCCTTAAGAAAGGGGCTGCGAGTTCATCCTGGCTTGCCTTTGCCATCCTTAGGGCCTACCCTGCAGCCTGAAAATGACATACTTCTGTTGTTGGTTTTTTATTCTCTCCTCATCTAGAGAGCTTCGGCCCAGCCCCTGGTTTACTTTCTTTTCTCTTGAAGTCTTCTGGAACGACACCCGTTCCAAGAGGACATTTTTTCTCCTGTTTACAGATTGGGTCAAGTTAAGCGAGAGTGGATGACTATTTCGTCATGGCAAAAGAATAGTCTCAGAACTCACATCTGGATGTGGTCCTTCCCCTGTACCAGGTCATAGGCTCAGCTTCCTTCCTGGGTTTCTTAGCTCCACACCCCAGCTCCCTGCAAAAACACCTATCAACACCTGACAGGAAAAGGAAACTAATCTGTGAAGAAGTTGAATCTTCTTTCCTTTGCACTAACTTTGAGAAATGTATTTAACTACTTCCTTAGCATATGTATACCCAGATTGTGACAATAAGAAAGAACTGCTGTAACATCTGTTCTTAAGAAATTTTTCAGATACCCTCTGTGGTTCACAGTTCTATGAAGAATCCTTAAGTTTAGATCAGGAATTTCAAACTCAAATGCCTATGGGGCCAGGCATATAATGTAAAAAGTGAAAGTGAATTCATTCAGTTGTGTCCGACTCTCTGCGACTCCCTGGACTGTAGCCTTCCAGGCTCCTCTGTCTATGGGATTTTCCAGGCAAGGATACTGGGGTGGGATGCCATTTCCTTCTCCTGGGGATCTTAACATATAATGTAAATATAATGTAAATTAGGGAGGCAAGAGAATATCAGAAAAGTTTTTATTTAATTCTATTTTAAGTGCCTTGATTAAAGACCACTGCCACTGGCTCTAAGTACTAGGTAGTAGGGAGTGATGCGGACGGTGGCAGATAGGAAAGGGCATGCCTTACTAAAGACAGTAGTCCTTTCTCAAGCCCAGCTGATTGTTGCTCTGTGAGAACATAAGCCTAGTGTTGCTAATGCTTCAAGTTTTCAAAAGAAGCCAGACATCGGATTTTTCTGTTACGTCTTCTAATTTTTTTTTTAATGTTGACAAGTAATCAATATAATTAGAAATCAGGATCATGACAGTGCTTATATAGAAAGTACAAGTAGGATTCGGGGATTCTGGTTCTGTTTCTTGATCTTGGTGCTAGTTACATAGGTGTGTCCTTTGTGAAAATTTATGGAGATGGACAATTATATATGCAAATTTTTGTATGTATATGATACTTATACTTTTAAATGTGTTGACATTTTAGGAACAATTTACAACATTTTTCTGGACCAACATTATGTATGTCAAATAATGCCCATCTGTGGAATGAATTAAGCCCTCAAGGTCATTCTTTATCAGCTTTAATTTAGATAACTTGGGGGAAAATTGCTGATTTTTCTACCACTCATTCACATGCAGGGGAGGAGGGAAAAGGCCAGACATGGTTGCAAGACTCAGACACGTGCAGATGTATTTCCAGGCCATACTACCCTGGCCTGAGTACATCTAGAGAGCAGCCCAGATCCTCAGGCCTTGCCCTTCTCAACCTCTGAGAGCCTGTGTTTGTTTGACTTGTCCAGTGCTTCCCTTGGTCCATCATTATTGGAACTTCTAATTCTTGCTTCACTAAGTCTCTCCTTGTGGAAATTCAAGTCTCATGTTTCTTCTCATTGAAGTGAGAGCTGCTCACTGCAACCTAACCTTTAGGGGAAAAAATGAAGGTAACATGAGACAGTAGAAGATAGGCAAGCTTCAAAGTCAGACACAACAGGATTCAAATATTGGTCCTAACACAAACTAGCCAAGACTTTGGCCAAGCTCCTTAACCATCATGATCTGGGTTGTTTTCTCATTTAAGTAACATGGATTTAAATACAAGCTTCCTCGATGGCTCAGTTGGTAAAGAGTGTGCCTGCAATGTGGGAGACCCAGGCTTGATCCCTGGGTGGGGAAAAGTCCTTGGAGAAGGAAATGGCAACCCACTCCAGTATTTCTGCTTGGAGAATTCCTTGAACAGAGGAGCCTGGTAGGTTGCAGTCTATGGGGTCACAAAGATTCAGACACAATTGAGTGACTAACACTTCACTTTCATGGTCATAAATACATGTGCCTGAAATGTATGAAGTGCATAAATGAAATACTTAGCACTGCTATGCAGTACTTCTCAAACTTTAATATGTAGGAAGTCTTCCCCAGACACCTTGTGAAAATGTAGATTCTAAATGAGTAGGGCTGGGATGGAGTCTGAGATTGTGCATTTCTGACACATTCCCAAGAAGCCAATGCTGCCGCTGGTCCCCAGACCACACTTTGAGTAGCAAGGCTGCAGAGGGTTTGCTCACAGTAGATATTAGAACTAAGAGGTAATAGTTCCTCCCCTTTCACCCTCCATAAAACATGTGTCCCCACTGTGGAGTTTGAAATGGAAAGTTGAAGGCGGGTAGCTAGAGGCACTGACCGTATTTTATTTACTTTACATGAGATTCCAGTAAGCTCTGGGCCACTTGCTGCCTTTGTGCTGATAGCAACAAGGACCAGGTCTCTACTGTGATGATGAATTTCACATGAAGAAGGCTGGGGTGGTTGTCAACCATGGTGGTGGTCAACAGGGTTCCCACATGAGGAAATGAGACAGGAAGAGTTAAACATGCTTCTCTATAGGAGGCTTCTCTTTATTTCCTCAAGATGACTACCAAACTCTCTGTTATTATTTTTTTCATCTGAATGTTTTATTCCATGAATAGCCTACCAATATAAATGTGTTTCAAGTCCATGAATAAACAACAACATAATAAAAAGCACATGGTTTTCCTAAGAATTTATCCCTGCAGTTCTGAATTAACCAAAAGACAGCAACTTTCACTTTGGGGGAAGGGAATGAAGACACAGTTTCAAACGTGCTGAAGAGGCTCCAAGAGGAGAGGAAACAGGAGGGAAAGAAAGGATTGTTGGTCTGTACTACTCGTAGTTCCCCAGAACTGTTTTGGTAGGATTGGGGTAGAGGAGACAAAGCTGTTACAAAAGAGATTGAAGTGGAAGAAAAGAGGCATTGGTTTGGAGACAGGAAAGAATACCTTCTCCCTAGGAGTATGAGAGAGAACAATTGGTCTCCTCCTTTTCCCCCCAGGATAAACCTGTGTAGGTCACTCCCATGAGTCTTAGCTTCTTCAGCTATAACGTAGGGGAAGGTACATCTCGCTACTGAAACGTTCTGCGAAGGTGCTAAAAGTACACGTGAGGATGTGCCTAACTCCTTGGCCATTTGGGCTGTGGATCACAGAGCCTGGGTCCAAAGGAGCACCATATCCTGTTTACTAGCCTTATTGCAATCATCAGGGCACTTATTTTGCTCAGCAGATACTCTGGTCCAAGATGGCAGACCTTGGTACACATGCATCGGGTGTGTTTCAGAGGATCCATTGCCATCACTTGGGCTCAACGCCTACTTTGGTCCCCATGGTCACACAGGCTTTCATTTAAACCCACGGTCGTCCAACCCCATTTCACCTAGCACTTAGCTCTCACCCCACACAGCTCTGATAGTGCCAGAACAGTTTCAAAAGCTCTAGGTTTGAATTGTATTTTTCCTACTCACTAGCTGTGGGAATTTAGGCACACCACGTAATTGCCTAATTTCCATGTCTTCATCTGTAAAATGGGAAGATAATAAGTGAAAAATGAGGCATTAGACCAGTGCCTGACACATGGAAGACACTTTGACATGTTACTTGCTGCTGTTGTTATTATTTACACTGGACTTAGTCCTTGTATGTATGTAAGAAAAGTGACATTGTAGGTGAATGAGTGATATAGTCAAGTTTTACACTTTGCCAGTTCCATGGGGGCAAGGAGTTCCCAAAATGCACAATAAAAGGTGTACAAGCCATTAAACAAGGTTTTAACAATAAGCTGGCACTGAATCCCATGGTCTGGGTATTCATCAGGTACCAGACTTGGATCTCCCACCTTCTATTTCAAGGTCTCGAGCCTACTGAACCCTTATCTAATATTCTTCTTGCCCATTATTTCCCCTTACCGGGTAGCTGCTCATTTCAGCTTTGTCTGCCTTCGTAGTTTTGACTTCTCATGTGGACCTAATACCCACCAGATTCCTTGAAACTTGCCTCACTTTCCCAGTATCTGTCCTTCATCCTACACTCACTATTCATTGCAGTAGAGACTCTATCTTCTTTAAGGCCAGTTCCTATGTCTTGATTTTTCTCTGAGCAAGAACACTGGACTATAGTGAGTCTGTGTAGTTAGAATCCAGCTTTCCTACTACTTCATGAGAAAGTACTATACAAAGTGAAAGGGAAGTGATACTAGGTAAAGCAGAGAAAAGCAGAAGCAGAAAAATTACTGCTTTTGTTTGATACCTGGTCCGAAAAGATCCAGATGCTAGAAAAGATTGAGGGCAGGAGAAGAAGAGGGTAGCAGATGATGAGATGATTGGATAGCATCTCTGACTCAATGGACATGAGTTTGAGAAAACTCTGGGAGAGAGTGAAGGACAGGGAAGCCTGGCATGCTGCAGTCCATGGGGTCGCAAAGGATCAGGCATGACTTAGCGACTGAACATCAATAGCAAAGCACTGTGGCTCAAACTTTTCACCTCAGTTTCTTTTCCAGCAAGCTCCTCCTCTTCCTGACCTTTAAGTGATGGAGTATCTTAGGATTCGATTGAATGTCTTCTGCGTCTTGTCTATACTCACCTCTTAGGTGACCTCATCATCTCAGTTTTAAACAGCTCTGTCTGCTCTGTCTCCCAAACATGAGTCTCCAACCCAGCCTCTCCCCAGCACTCAAGGTTCATACATCCAACCGCCCACCTGATCCATCACTGGCGTGTCTAACAGGCATTATACATCGAGTGGCGCCATGTCAGCTCTCCTCCCCAGCCTTCCTCAGCTTGGTTAAAGACAGCCCTAGCTTTCCATCTACTTCTCCTAGACAACCATACTTTCTCTCATGTGCTATAGTCCATGAGTCTGCAAATCTTAGAGGTTTTATCTTCAAAAATATACCCAGAATCCAAGCCCAACTGTTAACCACCATCACTTCTTGCTAGAACTTCTGCAATAGCCTCTAAACAGGTCTTCTGTTCCACCCCTGTCCACTGCAACTTTATTCTCAGCGGAGCAGCAAGAGAGAGCCTCACAGATCACGGCACTCCTCTGGTTGCCCGTTACTCTTATGTGAAAGCTCACATCCTGATCCAGCAGGCCCACTCCTGGCCGTATATCCAGAGACAACTTCAACTCAAAAAGATATCTGCACCCCAGTGGTCATAGTAGCACTATTTACAATAGCTAAGATACAGAAGCAACCTAAGTGTCCATTGGCAGATGAATAGATAAAGGAGATGTGATACATATATACAGTGGAATACTACTCAGCAATGAAAAGAATGAGATCATGTCATTTGCAGCAACATGGATGCAAGTAGAGATGATCATACTAGGTAACATAAGTCAGAAAGAGAAAGACAAATACCATATGATGTCACTTGGATGCATAATCCCAAATATGACAAAAACGAACTTATTTATAAAACTGAAAGATTAATGACATAGTAAACTAACTTACAGTTACCGAAGGGGGGAGGGGGCAGGGGAGGGATAGATCAGGAGTTTGGGATTAGCAAATACATACTACTGTATATAAATAAATAAACAATATCCTATAATGTAGCACAGGGAACTATATTCAATATCCTGTAATATACCATGATGGAAAAGAATATGAAAAGGAAGATTTGTATGTATGTGTAACTGAATCACTGTACACCAGAAACCAACACGTTGTAAAATCAACTATACTTGAGTTAAAAAATGAAAGCTAACATTCTTACAATGCCCTTCAAGACACTGTGTGATCTGATGTCTCCCTGACATCATAGTCTTTTGCTCCTCTTCTTTCTCACGTCTCCCTGACACCCTGGCCCTCTATTGACCTTAAACATACCAAATATTCCATTCCAACTGAAGGCCTTGGTACTCACCCTTCCTTGTGCCTGGAAGACCTTCCCCCAGATACCTGCACAAGTCACCCCATGTTTCAGTCATACCTATGTTCACATTCTCACTCTACAAGAAGTTCTTAGTCCCCATCATCACTATCCAACTCTTTCATGCTTTGTCTCTCCTGGAGCTTATCACCACCAGCATTATCCTACACTGATAGAGACACTGATAGACTTTGATTTTTTTTTATGATCTATCTCCCTGAAAGTGACTAGACTTTTCTATACCCCCTGAACACAGATGTCTTGTTTTGTCCTTCTCTCCTCAGCACCACCCCCAAACAGTTCCTAACACATAGCCAGTGCAGAATAGATATTTGCTGAATATGACCTTTATTAATATTTTGGTTCATTTTCTCACATGTGTCCAAGCAGACTGAGAATCATCTACAAAATTCATAGCAGTAATGATGACCCCTGTTGATATCTGAGTTGTCTCCAGGAGACATAAAAACCTCTTTGTGACCCTTTTCTCCTGCTAATCCAGGCCCACCTCAAAGCTGACTTTATGAAGTGCCAGGTTTTTCAAATTCCTACATTTTCACATCTTTCCTGTTGCATTATTCTGGGTAATTTCTATTTTAAGTTACAGAAACCCAATTCAAACATATATAGGGTTAAGGGTAGGAGGGTGGGGGAAGGGATTTCTTGCCTAATAGAACTGAAAATCCCAGTACAAGAGCAGTTGGAGAAAGGTGCTGAAAAGGTTTTGTCAACAGTGTGCTTCTTTCCTTTTCTTGGCTTTGCTTTCCTCTCTTTGTTATAATTCAAACCAATTCACTCCAAGTAGAGGTAACAGTGGTCACCCACATCCTGCCAAGTTAGCAAGCTTGGTATCAGACCTGGCCATGGGTCAGTGCCATCCAGACCAAATGGACCTAAGAGATACCAGGAGATATCAAGAAAAGTCAGTCTGGTGAAACTGAAAAAGAATCAGGATGGTTGCTGGGCAAATGAAAGCAGTCGGTGTCCACTTCATCATAGCGTCTGTTTCCTCACCCTGCTGTATCTAAGGAGAGAGACCAGGGCTTGCCTCTTTGTAACTCCAAGATACCACAGGAGGCCATACTTAGGTTTAACATGTAATAAATGTTTGATAAGAATGACAAGATTCCCAAAGCCAATCACAGTCCTGAGCTGTGACTAAGTTTAGTTTTTCCTGCCGGGGGAAATTTGAATTCCTTTTCAGAGACGGATTCCTTTTTCTTCTTTATCATTGCGTCCTCACTTGCATGGAGTCTGCTAAAACCTTACTATGTTAGCTGTCTATTGCTATGTAACAAATTATCCCAATCCTTAGTGGCCTTAAGCAATGGTATTTATTCTCTCATAGCTGCTGTGAGTTGGAAGTCCTCTGACTCAAGTTCTGTCTCAAGGCTACAGGGAAGATACTGACCAGGGTCGTGGTCATCTTAAAGCCTGGCTGGGGGATGGTCCCCTTCTTTCAAGATCACTCATGTGGTTGTTGGCAGTGTTTAGTCACTGGCTTTCTTTTGGACTGAGGGCCTTAGTTCCTCCCAAGCTGTACTACCCAGAGGCTCCCCTTGGGTCCTTGCCCTGTGGACTCTCCGTGGAGCAGCTCACAACGGTGCAGCTGGTTTCTTCAGAGAGGGCAAGAGTGAGTCCTGACGAGATGAGAGCTGGTCTTTTGTAACCTACTGAAGAATAACATCCCATCATCACTTTTGTGTATGTTGTTCACCAGAAGTGAATGGCTAAGTCTAGCCTACAGTCACAGTGAGGGAATTACAAGGATGCAAATGCCAGGAGGGACTTGCAATGGTAGCTGTCAAAACTGCAGGAGACTTTCGTGTCACCTGGAGACAGAGCCCTAGCCAGTGTCCACAGTGATGACAAGTCCCACACTGAAGGACTGGCTACTCAGCACTTCTTTCCGATGAGACTCTAAGGCCTTATGGGCTCAGTGGGAAACAGTGCTATAATCGATTAGTGATGTTGGTCCTGGGTGTGTGCTGGAAGAAAGGCAGCTTACATCCACAGACTGACCAGCCCCATTCTAACAGCATCAAAGCTAGTTTTCCCAGACCTAATGTATATGACAGTTCTCTATGGTGCTACCCAGAGGAATTGATGAGTGGCTAAAAACTCACATATCTGATAGCTGAGTCTGAAGGTGCTTTGAATGGCTTGACTTGAGTTATGTTACTAATGGGTGCCTTGTCTTACTGGATTTTTTTTTTTTTTGAAACTTTTTTTTCTTCAATATGCTCAAATCAATATTGAACCTTTCTGTGCATGTGCATTCCATTTCCCACTACAAACATACTTAAGAAATGGAGGAGGATGTATTTGTTCTGATTTTTGGTTTGGTTTCTGAGGTTGTGTGAGGAGATTGTTCAGATGCTGTCATCTGTCCCGAAATCACACATTGGACTCCTGATGGCGGGCGACCAAGCCTCCCGCTGTCAGAAATAGTAACTGTAAAGGCTGGACCCGTGGGTAGAGCCCCAGAGAGAATTGAGTCGTGTTTCACATAGGGTTTTCTCTTCCTTGAAAGAACTAGCAGCATGTTTAGTAAATGGCTAAATAAATAATTAAGTACAAATGTAAAAGTCTGATTAAAAACATGTTTGCAAACACTTCCTTCATTTTCACTTAAACAAGAGAACAGAGCTGGCTTATTTTGACTTTTCCCCAACAGAAATTTGTCTGGAATAACAGAATAAGCAGAGAACAGCAAGCATCTCTTGCTTTAAAATATTAAGGGGTGTTCCAGAAATGAAAATGAAAATGTGCTTCACTCACTGAATGTTGATGCAACAGGGCTGTATTTATAAGCTGCTTTAGGAGGTCAGTTATTGATCATTAGTCTTGTAGTTTCCTGCCTCTCTCCCTCCCTCTCTCCCTTCCTTTCTTCCTTTTTTCTCTTTCTTACTTTGCTGCTATACAACTTTATCTAAAGCTTGGTAGTTGACAGTGGAGTTTACAAAATACAAAACAAAAGATCAAGACCAAAACAAGTTGGAAACACACTTTATTTTGAGTTTATTTTTGTCCCTTCTGTTTGGATTGGTTTGTTTTCCATGCAGTAACGAGGGCCATCCTGAAATTAAAATTTGCTCAAAGAATGAAATGCCGACTTGCAAACTTCTTGAACCACCCCCACACTCAATCTTCCCAGGGTCCACGTGTTAGTATGACTACGTGTCACACTCAGTTTATTCTAGGGTGTTCAGTTCAGTTTAGTTGCTCAGTCATGTCCGACTCTTTGCAACCCCATGAATCGCAGCACACCAGGCCTCCCTGTCTTTCACCAACTCCCGGAGCTCACTCAAATTCACGTCCATCGAGTCAGTGATGTCATCCAGCCATCTCATCCTCTGTTGTCCCCTTCTCCTCCTGCCCCCAATCCCTCCCAGCATCAGAGTCTTTTCCAATGAGTCAACTCTTCGCATGAGGTGGCCAAAGTACTGGAGTCTCAGCTTTAGCATCATTCCTTCCAAAGAAATTCCAGGGCTGATCTCCTTCAGAATGGACTGGTTGGATCTCCTTGCAGTCCAAGGGACTCTCAAGAGTCTTCTCCAACACCACAGTTCAAAAGCATCAATTCTTCGGCACTCAGCTTTCTTCAGAGTCCAACTCTCACATCCATACATGACCACTGGAAAAATCATACCTTTGACTAGATGGACCTTTGTTGGCAAAGTTATGTCTCTGCTTTTGAATATGCTATCTAGGTTGGTCATAACTTTCCTTCCAAGGAGTAAGCGTCTTTTAATTTCATGGCTGCAGTCACCATCTGCAGTGATTTTGGAGCCCCCTAAAATAAAGTCACTTTTCCCCCATCTATTTCCCATAAAGTGATGGGAACAGATGCCATGATCTTCGTTTTCTGAATGTTGAGCTTTAAGCCAATTTTTTCACTCTCCTCTTTCACTCTCATCAAGAGGCTTTTTAGTTCCTCTTCACTTTCTGCCATAAGGGTGGTGTCATCTGCATATCTGAGGTTATTACAACCCCCAAAATCAGTATCTCAGAACGTACGGCCTGCATCCTCTGGCCATCTGGTTCCTACTCTGCTGAGTAGTCTCCTTTTCACCAGATACATTACAGAAAGGGTTAATCAATCACTGTGCCAGTTCAAACACAAAGCTTTCCTCCTGCTTGCTACAGCTTACACCCCCCAAAGCCCAGAGCCTGCTGAACAAGAGCCAACATCAAAGCCGGAAACTCAAAGCTAATGTGCCAAAAGTGCAAATGGAAAGGGCCGAATTGGAGAAGCCTCTATTAAGTGTCACTTCTTAATCCAGCCCATGAAACAGGCAGAGGTGGCGACTGGCACACCCAGAGCAGAATTCAGGCACGCCAACGGAGATGAGGGCTCCCCACCGAGATCACCCGTCTCCCCTGAGATGGTTTCTTTAATAATGCACCCTGAAAATGCAGCAAAGACAAATGACAAAAAGCCCCACTTCCATGAGGTTACCAGTGCAAGGTGTAGCCTCGTGCTCTTACTGGATGTCCATGAACACGTGCGGGTGACCTGCCTGTCACCCCTCCTTCAACACTGCCCTGCATTGGACACAGACGAGAATTCATCACCATTGTATTGGCTTTCTGAGAAAGGGAGGCTGTTTCCTTTCTTGAACTGGCTCTTGGTTAGAACATTTTCCTTATCCTTCTGGGTAATATATGTGTGATTCACTCTTCCACTTCTCCTGTATCTTGCAAATAGTGACTTAAGTCAGATGGGCTGGGATGGGAATAGTGTTATCACTTGTGGGACTGACCATTCCAAGCCTCCATTGTATCATCTGTAAAGTGGGGGTAATCAGAATTCCTTGAAGAAATTAAGCTGTTGAACTGAGTGAAGGAGTACATATAAAGGCTCAGCCCAGTACCTAGCAGACAATAAGCATTCAACATATGTTTTTCTGCTGCTGTCGATCATGCATTCATTCAACAGACGTTCTCTGAATACCTTTCTGTGCTAGATGCTGTCCAGAGCACCACGAGCAGGGATGAATGAAACAGACAAGGTGCTTATTTCCATGGAGTTGAAGATGTCGTCAGAGGAAACAAAAGATAAAAATGAGTAAATGAACAAGATAGGAAGTATTTGATGCCAAGAATGAACACAGCTTAATGTCACAGAGAAAGACCTGCATTTGAAAAATTTAGACTAGGAGCTCCTAGGAGAATTTCCTGTGAAAATAAATGGACTGATCTCAGACCTAGTGAACAAGAGACACCAGGTCTGTGAGAATCCAGGAGCAGAGCATTCCAGGCAGAGGGAACAAGTACAAGGGCCATGAATCAGGACTGAAGTTGACATTTCTCCTTGAGAACAGAGAGTTGAGCTGGTCGGAGCCCCATGGGAAGAGGGCGTGGAGGAATGAAGGGAGCCCCAAGGGGTGGGGGCCTGATTTCTATACATCTTCTAGTTTGCATGTGACTCAAAAAGTATTTTTGCATTTCACTCTGCTCACTTCATCCCTGAGTTCGCCAATCTACTGCTCAGAACAAAGAGCAGGGAGTGTTAATTTATTCCCCACAGCCTAAAAGTCCCCCACCACCATCATTTATAAAGCACAGATTGTTTCCAAGAAAAATGCAGAACCTGAGGCTCAAGCAGCTTTGAAATCTCTGGAGAGAAGTCCACATACATGCCAAAGAAGGCAAAATGGAAATGTGCCTTTTTTTTTTTTCTTTCCCCATAGCTGAAATGGACATTGTAAATGTAAGAATACACAGCGACTAAAATCTCAGTTGCTTTGGGCAAAGGGCTAAATATCTGACTATATTATTATCTGCATTTCTCTTCTGTGAGCTTCAGTGCACTGTGATAGAAAGAAATGCCATGTGGAATCATGCTCCACAATTTGCTTCTCAGTTTTCCAACTTAATCACTGTGTGACCCTAGGCAATTTACTGACCTTCTCTAAGGTGAGCCTCTATTCCTTCATCTGCAAAATAGGGATAATACTATGAATGCTAAGAGTTATGTTAGGATTAGTAGGAGAAGCACCTAGCATATGCTCCTGATAGTACATGTGCTCAGTAAATAGCACCTTCTGCAGATCTAGTAGAAGTACAAGTCTTCAACTGATGGGACAGCACACGACTACCCATGAGCCAAATCCCAGTGTGTGTAAGTCAAGTTTAATTAGGACATAGCCATGCCTATTTGTATACATGGTGTCTAGTAGGCCTTCAATGGCAGAGTTGAGTAAGTTACAACACAGACGCTATGGCCCACAAAACCTAAAATATTTACTCCCCAGCTCTTCAAGAAACAGTTTGCCAACCCCTGCCCCACTCCAGTACTCTTGCCTGGAAAATCCCATGGATGGAGAAGCCTCGTAGGCTGCAGTCCATGGGTTCGCTAAGAGTTGGACACGACTGAGCGACTTCACTTTCACTTTTCGCTTTCATGTGTTGGAGAAGGAAATGACAACTCACTCCAGTGTTCTTGCCTGGAGAATCCCAGGGACGGGGGAGCCCGGTGAGATGCCGTCTATGGGGTCGCACAGAGTCAGACACAACTGAAGCGACTTAGCAGCAGCAGCAGCAGCAGCTCTTGACTTCAAATATCAGTATTCTTTCTAGTATTTCATGGTGCCTAAAAATCTGCTCCATGTTATAAAAATCTTAGGTCTTCCTCACTGTGCCTTGCACATGTTGAGCAGTTATTACTTAGTGATTTAATTGAATTAAATGTATGCACACACACACACATATATAATGTATATACATATATTCATACGCAAATGTATATATAGGTACACACATATACATACACTTTTAGATTTCTTGTGGTCGCTCAGTCCTTTATTCTCCGCAGAGAGAGCACCCTCAGTTGCACGCTCAATTTTTTCAAATTATCTGTGGCCCTTTATCTGTGCATGGCCGACAGATGTCATAGGTTTGGAGCCACTCACATAACCCTTGCCCTTTGCAGGATCTAATGCTCACAGAATGAGCAGACCCTGCTGACCATCTGGCTCCTGAATATTCTATTAATACTTTAACTCTGTCGACCCTGAAATGTCAAGCATTGGATGGGGTTACTCAGACCTTGTCCCCAAGCAGGAATTGCAAATACTGGGACCACCTCTAGGGGACAGAATGTGAGGGAGGGGGTCCTAGTCTAGCAGCTTGAGAGGGGACCCCTACATGGCATCCCCCACCCCTCACTCCTTCCCACTCCATCACCTCTCTGACTTCATTCCCCGCTTCTCTTGCCCTTGGTTACTCCAGTCCAGACACATGGCCTGTGTGCCGTTCCTCTGGCCCTGGCGCTAGCTCTTCCCCATCAGGAGTACACTTCCTGAGAGAGCCACCACTTCTTACTCAGAGTTTCTCTTCTCTCTGAGTCCTGCCCTGACAACCATGTTGAAATGCAACCCAGCATCCCTGTGAATATCCCCACCCCATCCTCAGGCCTTGCTCTTTTTCCATTGCACTTATAACCTCCTGCCATGCTCTGCTACTTGCTTCCTATACACACTGTTTACATCTGCCCCCTCTGTTACATGCCTCCTCTCTTAAGCTTCACAAGAGCAGAGGTTGTGTGCCTTGTTCACTAATATATTCCATTCAAGCCAAGAATTTATGTATGTATTTGTCAAACACAGTCAGCACTTATTTTATATCTGACACTGTTCTAAACTCTTTAAAAATATTTACTCATTTAATGGTAGATACTCAGTAAGTATTTATAGACTGGATGAATAAAGGAAGACAGCAAAGGTGGAGATCTGAGGTCAGAGTGAGCCGTGTTTCAGCCCTGGATCTGACATGTTGCTGCTCTCTGTGACCTTGGGCATGTCACTTAACTTTCCTGGACATTGTTTTTTTTCACTGAAAGAACAGGAATGAAAATTTGCATCCATAACTAACTCAGACAGAGAAGGAGAAATATCATATGACATCCCTTATATATAGAATCTAAAAAGAAATTATACAAGTGAACTTACTTACAAGACAGAAAGAAACTCACAGACTTAGAGAACAAACTTATGGTTGCTGGGGGAAGGATGGAGGGAAGGGATAGTTAGGGATTTGGGGAAGGTCATGTGCACATTGCTGTATTTAAAATGGATAACTCACAAGGACCTATTGTGTAGCACAGGGAACTCTGCTCAATGTTAGGAGCCAGGCTGCATGGGAGGGAGTTTAGGGGAGTTTACGCTCCATGTATATGTATGGCTGAGTCCCTTTACTGTTCAGCTGAAACTATCACAACATTGTTAACCAACTATATCCCAGTTCAGTTGAGTCACTCAGTCGTGTCCAACTCTTTGCAACCCCATGGACTGCAGCACACCAGGCTTCACTGTCCATTACCAGCTCCCAGAACCTACTCAAACTCATGTCTATTGCATTGCTGATGCCATCCAACCATCTCATCCTGTTGTCCCCTTCTCCTCCTGCCTTCAGTCATTACCAGCATCAGGATCCTTTCAAATGAGTCAGTTCTTCTCATCAGGTGGCCAGTGTGTTGGAGTTTCAGCTTTAACATCAGTCCTTCCAATGAACACCCAGGACTGATCTCCTTTAGGATGGACTGGTTGGATCTCCTTGCAGTCCAAGGGACTCTCAAGAGTCTCCTCCAACACCATAGTTCAGAAGCATCAACTCTTCAGCACTCAGCTTTCTTTATAGTCCAACTCTACATCCATACATGACTACTGGAAAAACCGTAGCTTTGACTAGATGGACCTTTGTTGACAAGGTAATGTCTCTGCTTTTCAATAAGCTGTCTAGGTTGCTCATAACTTTTCTTCCAAGGAGTAAGTGTCTTTTAATTTCATGGCTGCAGTCACCATCTGCAGTGATTTTTGAGCCCCCCAAAATAAAGTCTCTCACCATTTCCATTGTTTCCCCATCTATTTGCCATGAAGTGATGGGGCCGGATGCCATGATTTTAGTTTTCTGTTGCCCCTTCTCCTCCTGCCCTCAGTTTTCCCCAGAATCAGAGCCTTTTCTAGTGAGTCAGCTCTTTGCATCAGGTGGCCAAAGTATTGAAGCTTCAACTTCAGCATCAGTCCTTCCAATGATTATTCATCGTTGATTTCCTTTAGGAGGGAATGCTAAATAAGATATTATTTAAAGCTCTTGGTACAGTATGCTACATACAGAAAGAGCTAAAGTTTAGTAGCAATTTGATGGTGATGATGCCATGTCACTAAGCAACGTCTTTCAACTCTCAAGAGGCCACAATCCCTTCTTATTTCCATTGTTATTTCTCTTTCTTTAAAGAAAAAAAGGGCCCATTAGGGCCCATAGGCCCATTAGCCCCATTGTTCATAAGATATCAGTTTCTTCAAGGCAAATTAAAAAAGGAATCAAAACAGATTCCTTGGGCAAAATTTCCATGAAATTAAGTTGGGAACTACTTAAAAAATTTCAGTTTTAGTGCCTCTCTCTTTCTGTCTCTTTTTAATATTGTGTTAAGAATACACGAGATCTACTGTCTGAACAAATTTTTGTGTGCGATTATTAACTATAGGTGCAATGGTGTTCAGTGGATCGCTAGAGCTTGACCATCTTGCATAACTAAGTTTTATATCCATGGAACCTAACTCCCCGCTTCCCCCTCCCCTAGCCCCTGGAAACTGCCGTCCTACTCTCTGCCTCTGAGCCTATGATAGATACCTGATATAAGTGGTATCATGCAGTCCTTGCCCTTCTGTGTCCCTGTGGTTTCATATGGAAAGATATCCTTCCTTTTTAAGAATGAATAATATTCCTCTGTAAATGTAGTATCTTCTTTATATATTTATGGCAAAAACACAGAATGGATGACTTAAACATAAAAATGAATTTATTTAGCCATCCATCCACTGTTTTAGTATTTATGGAATACCTGAGGTGTGCCAAAATGTTTGTGTCATAAACAGAAGACATACAGTGATCAACAGAGAGGGAGTAACCACTGTGACACAGCTCTTTAACGGTGGTGATAGGTGGGCTAACAACACAATAAGTGTTGTGAAGGGGGCAACACGGAGCCATAGTTCCACACAGATCTTTGTGTGGAACATTATAATGACTTATTTTGGGGGGCTCCAAAATCACTGCAGATGGTGACTGCAGCCATGATATTAAAAGAAGCTTGCTCCTTGGAAGAAAAGTTATGGCCAGCCTAGACAGCATATTAAAAAGCAGAGACATTACTTTGCCAACAAAGGTTCATCTAGTCAGAGCTATGGTTTTTCCAGGAGTCATGTATGGATGTGAGAGTTGGGCTGTGAAGAAAGCTGAGCGCTGAAGAATTGATGCTTTTGAACCGTGGTGTTGGAGAAGACTCTTGAGAGTCCCTTGGACTGCAAGGAGATCCAGCCAGTCCATCCTAAAGGACAATAGTCCTGAATATTCATTGAAAGGACTGATGTTGAAGCTGAAACTCCAATACTTTGGCCACCTGATGTGAAGAACTGACTCATTTGAAAAGACCCTGATGCTCAGAAAGATTGAAGACAGGAGGAGAAGGGAACAACAGAGCATTAGATGATTGGATGGCATCACCCACTCAATGGGCATGAGTTTGAGTAACCTCCAGGAGTTAGTGATGGACTTGGAGGCCTGGCGTGCTACAGTCCATGGGGTTGCAAAGAGTCAGACATGACTGAGTAACTGAACTGAACTGATAGTTACTGATCAGTATCTTTCAAGTACTGAATACTATACTAAACATTCATAGATATTAGTATATCATTTAATGTTTCTACTATACCTGTGAGGTAGTTTCTATTTTTATGTGCTTTTTGCAAGGAGAAAAATGAAATTTGAAGAGGTTAAATTGCCCAAGTTCACAGTTAGTAAGAGATAGACGCAGGATGGCACCCTACTCCAGTACTCTGGCCTGGAAATTCCATGGACAGAGGAGCCTGGTAGGCTGCAGTCCATGGGGTTGCTAGGAGTCGGGAACGACTGAGCGACTTCACTTTCACTTTTCACTTTCATGCATTAGAGAAGGAAATGGCAACCCACTCCAGTGTTCTTGCCTGGAGAGTCCCAGGGATAGGGGAGCCTGATGGGCTGCCGTCTCTGGGGTCGCACAGAGTCGGACACAACTGAAGCGACTTAGCAGCAGCAGAGGCAGCAAGTAAACCCAAAGTCTCAGCTCAATAACCAGTGTAGATTTGTAATTTGCTGACACTAGATCTACCATAGCTGATGAGCAGGTTCTGATTTGTTTGCCTTTTTAGAATTTGTTTTCTCATTCATGGAAATAGTATCTTCCTCTATAAGATTATTAGAATTACAATAATAAACGGAGAATAGTCAGCTAAGACCTAGGTCATGGTATGCAATAAATATTAGTTCTTACGCATCTCTCTTCTTAAATGATGATGACTGTAGAGTCCTGGGTGGATGTACAAACATATATACCAACTAATTATATTCATAATAACTGATCTCAATGAAGCATGACTATGTGTCAGGCACTGTACTCTTTGCATCAGTTAACTCAGCACAGCTCAATCACTCAGTGAGTAGGTACTGTTAATATCCTGGTCTTTCTGGAAGAGAGACAGAGGTACAGAGATGCTGACTAAGTTGCTAATAGTCACAGAGCTTATACATGACAGACTAGAACTCAGTCCCTGTGGTCTAGTTCCACAGCCTGCTCTTAACCACTCTGCTCTCTGAATACCATCACAGAAGGACTGCAGATACCCTTGGAAGTAGTTACTGGTAGTAGCGGTGCCATCACTGGTGTGACTCCAAAAATGGAGGTGCTTGCTTTGTTCCCAAAATAATGAAATGATGTTTACTCATTTATTTTCAAATTGGATACATTTTTCCTAGGTCACCAATAGGGTCATGTAGTTGGATGATCCCATACATTTTCCCTTGCTGGAATCAGTCAATGCCATGACAAGGCCTGTATAATCTTTCTAAGAGTATACTCATGCAACCCACCTGCCATGTTCAGCATCAGTATACAATTAAGTGCAGCAAATGGCTCCCTGAATAATGTCAGTGACCCTGGCAACACCTCCCAAGATTCATGATAAAGCTCACAATTTAATTTTGGAATGAAAGATTGGAAAACTGGTCTCGATAGTGATCCTCCTCCAAGCTGCAAAGATACGTACATTGCTTTTACTAAAAGCCATGTCAGCTTGCCCAATGACTTGGTTCAACTCCATAAAGCACACAGTACAAGCTGAGGAACATAGTTTCTATCCCCCACAGAATTACCAAAAGAAGACTTCAGGTAGAAAGGAGGGGGTAGTTATTCCTCTGTACTGCTTTTCAAAGCCGCAAGCCTCAGCCGGGGCCCCCAGAGCTTGAGTTTCATCTGGACACTGCTCTTAAAACACACTAGTCCTTTCTCAGGCAATGAAATCGTTGCTAACTTCTCCTAATGAGGGTGGTTTGCAGACTATAATTTCTGTGTAACTCCATTGCCAGGGCGGGTTGGGACAGAAATACGCAAACAGTGAAGCACGACAGGGCATGTAGAGTTGGGTCGTAAAACGCACGTCCCCTGTGTGTTATGAGGCAAGACGCCAAAGGCCTTGTGCCCTCAGCCACCTGTGTACAATTCCAGCCGATCATCTGTGACTCACTGGAGGCTGATTAGATTGTTTCTGTCCCGAGGCCATTTATTACAACGTTTGGTTGTGAATTTCATTAAGTTTTACAGTCCTACACACGTGTGTTTATAACAAGAGCCATCTCCCCTCGTGGGATGACATTTGTTTTTATTAAACAAAAATTAAATCAAATTCTAAGCTTATGAGGGTTTTTTTTAAAAAGTGTGTATAAAGTAATGGGCAGACACCAAACTGTCGCAGCGCATAACCACCATGAAATGTAAATCCGTGTTAATAGAGGGGCTATTTTTGGCATGACTCAAAGTGCAACGTAAAAAATAGATTGAGACGACGTGAGCTCATGCTTTATGAACCCTTGAGTAGCCAGGCATTTCCTTCTGGCCAGTGCAAAGACACACCTCGGTAGAGGAATATGGAGTTTTACCTAGGCCGCAGAGAACTGGTACAGCTTCCAGCACTACGGAAAATGCTGACTTCAAGTTGCAATCTGTGTAGAATATTTAGGGGAGAGCCAGGGATCACGAAATCTGGGTTTCCTGCTTTCTCAAAGTGATGTAGACTCAAGGGTACAGTTGGACCCACTAGATATTATGCTCACCTCTCTGTTTCATGATACAAAACTGTCAGGCTTCAAACCTATCTAAGAATAGGCTTCAAACTGAGAACCATATATTGGGTTGACCAAAAAGTTACTTCGAGTTTTTCCATAAGATGGTACAGAAAAGCCCAAACAAACTTTGTGGCCTCCCCCAATAGAGTTATGGTATTTTATATCTGAATAAATCGTTCAGTCCAGAGGCTGGTAATTGTTTCAGGTAATAGGCCAGTAAAGACATAGCAGATATTTTCAGCTTTTCAAGGCATGTGGTCTCTATGGCAACTGCTTGACTCTGCTGCTATAGCACTCAAAGCAGTCAGATACAGTATGTAAGCAGATGGGTGTGGCTATGTCCCAATAAAGCTTTTTCATGGCTACTGAAATGTGAATTTCATATATTTTCAGTTATATTCTTTGTTTTTTTTTTACAGCCATTTATAAATATAAAAATGACCATCCTTATGTCACAGGTTATACAGAAACAGGCAGTGGGCTAGATGTGGCCTCTAGACAGTAGGTTTTAACCCCCGATTTAACCTGGTAACACAGCCTCTGAGATGGAGGTGGCAGATTGCCATATGCAAACTGGCTTGCTTTGTTTACTTGCCTGAGTGTGCCTTCTTCTCCAATAGGCTGCAGTAGAAGAATTTAAGAGGTCAAAAAGCAGTGGCAACTTTCTCACTGATATGCAGATGTTTCATAATATACTCAGCCTAAATTATGATCTTCACGGAAATCATTCAGATCAGATCAGATCAGTCACTCAGTCGTGTCCGACTCTTTGTGACCCCATGAATCGCAGCACGCCAGGCCTCCCTCCCTGTCCATCACCAACTCCCGGAGTTCACCCAGACTCACGTCCATCAAGTCAGTGATGCCATCCAGCCATCTCATCCGCTGTCATCCCCTTCTCCTCCTGCCCCTCATCCCTCCCAGCATCAGAGTCTTTTCCAATGAGTCAACTCTTTGCATGAGGTGGCCAAAGTACTGGAGTTTCAGCTTTAGCATCAGTCCTTCCAAAGAAATCCCAGGGCTGATCTCCTTCAGAATGGACTGGCTGGATCTCCTTGTAGTCCAAGGGACTCTCAAGAGTCTTCTCCAACACCACAGTTCAAAAGCATCAATTCTTCGGTGTTCAGCCTTCTTCACAGTCCAACTCTCACATCCATACATGACCACAGGAAAAACCATAGCCTTGACTAGATGAACCTTTGTTGGCAAAGTAATGTCTCTGCTTTTGAATATGCTATCTAGGTTGGTCATAACTTTTCTTCCAAGGAGTAAGCGTCTTTTAATTTCATGGCTGCAGTCACCATCTGTAGTGATTTTGGAGCCCAGAAAAATAAAGTCTGACACTGTTTCCACTGTTTCCCCATCTATTTCCCATGAAGTGATGGGACCACATGCCATGATCTTTGTTTTCTGAATGTTGAGCTTTAAGCCAACTTTTTCACTCTCCTCTTTCACTTTCATCAAGAGGCTTTTGAGTTCCTCTTCACTTTCTGCCATAAGGGTGTTGTCATCTGCATATCTGAGCTTATTGATATTTCTCCTGGCAATCTTGATTCCAGCTTGTGTTTCTTCCAGTCCAGCATTTCTCATGATGTACTCCGCATATAAGTTAAATAAGCAGGGTGACAATATACAGCCTTGATGTACTCCTTTTCCTATTTGGAACCAGTCTGTTGTTCCATGTCCAGTTCTAACTGTTGCTTCCTGACCTGCATACAAATTTCTCAAGAGGCAAGTCAGGTGGTCTGGTATTCCCATCTCTTTCAGAATTTTCCACAGTTGATTGTGATCCACACAGTCAAAGGCTTTGACATAGTCAATAAAGCAGAAATAGATGCTTTTCTGGAACTCTCTTGCTTTTTCCATGATCCAGTGGATATTGGCAATTTGATCTCTGGTTCCTCTGCCTTTTCTAAAATCAGCTTGAACATCAGGAAGTTCATGGTTCACATATTGCTGAAGCCTGGCTTGGAGAATTGTGAGCATTACTTTACTAGCGTGTGAGATGAGTGCAATTGTGCAGTAGTTTGAGCATTCTTTGGCATTGCCTTTCTTTGGGATTGGAATCATTAAGTGTATTTAATTGTGACTTCATTAAAAGGGTAATCCATAACCCTTGTTTCCTGACTTGATCTTTGGCAGGATAGATTTCTTTCTGCCTGTGAGATCCAAAGCCTTATTTTACAGACTTGATAAACAGAAATACAGTTGTTACTTGAAATTAGAGTGTGATAAATTCTGTTATTGTGCAGCCAGTCTCCACACTTCAACCGCCCTCCCCCCAAGGGAGGAGTATTCTTCCCTCATCCCTGCCCCCTTCTTTGAGCTTAGGTTTGGTCCGGTGGTGACTACATCCGGCTAGATAAGGAAGGAAGGTCCCTGAGGGTGGGCATAGCAGTGTACCAGTTCCACTCAGAGGCCTTGAGAGGAATGAGATGTTTGCATTTGCCGTCCAGAAGTTTCCAACCTCCTCCATGAGAGGAAGATGTCCCTGGTAGCTACTGCCCCTTCAGCCTGGTCCAGGCAGGAGAGATTCTTGAAGTAGACCTGACCTTGACTGGGGTCGACTGATAATAACCTATAGACTTGCAGACAGAAGCCGAGCAGTACCTGCCAACCCAAGTGAGCGAGACATGAGCGTTCATTGTGGTGTGCCACTGAGACATGGGGTCTTCTGTTTTGCAGCCTGATTAAAACCACAGCTGACTGAAGCACAAGTTGCTGGCAGAGCTGGGACAAAACCCCAAACTTCCTCATCCAACCTGCTGTCCTTGCCACTAGCCTAGAAAAAGAAATGCTCATCAAGCTGCTCTTAGTGGTAGCACGTTCTCTTGGTGTGGCCTCATAATCACAATTTCTAAAAGAAGATAGGAGATCATCTATGCGGGGTGAAATTCCTGATGAACCCTAGTTCTCTGTGACTGGTGTGCCCCCCTCAGTGCCTCTGACACGCTAACAGCTTGCTTCTGATATTTTCATTTATCCTGCTTTGAATAACTGTTGCTGTATTTATTTTTCCTTCTTTTTCTCTTTGTTTTTATTCCCAACAAAGCTTGGCACATTGTGAGAGAGAAATTTTATTTTATCTTGAAAACGGATTTAAGAGAAGAAGATCATGTTTCCTCTAAGTGGAAAAGACAGTGTTATAAAGAGAGGAGGGATAGAAACTTCAATGGCTTAAAAATGATTCAAATAGTGTTTAGAGCTCAAAAGAAACCCTTAAGTGGACTTGCCTTCCGTGGGATTGTGTTTGTTGGAAACTTTTTTAGATCCTATCTACATATTCCAATTGTGTAGAACCAGTTAGCTGTACTGGCTTGAACAATTATTAAAAATGTGATGCCAGGCTGTATGCAATGGTTGGCTTAAATAGGTCAATATTTGGCATGCTGCTATATACTTGAACAATTCAGGAACAAAAGCCTGGTGATGCAGGGCAGCACACTCTTTTCCTCTATTGCTGTTACAGTCATCCCTGTTTATCAACAGTTTCACTTCCTACAGTTTCATTTACCCACATTCAACTGTGGTCTGAAAATATTAGATGGAAAATTCCAGAAATAAACAACTGATACATTTTAAATGTCATCATGCTTTCTGAGTAGGGCTTAAATAACCTATTCTAAATAAGAAAAAAAATCTTACTAACCTCGACTTTGCAGGCAGATTCTTTACTATTTGAGCGACAGGCAGTCCAATAACCTTGACTAAATAAGAAAAAAAAATCGTTTGAAGTTGCTTAGATCTAGAGTAAGAGTAAATCTTCTATCCATGAAATAGTGAGGGAGGAAAAATCAACTTGTGCTAATTTTGCTGTTGCATCACAAACTGCGAAAGTTACAGCCACAGTGTATCACGAGTTCTTAATTAAGATGGGAACAGCATTAATTTTGTATAATAAGATATTTTGAGAGAAAGAGAGTCTATTTGCATAACTTTTATTCCAGTATACTGTTATAAATTGTTCTATTTGTATTAGTTAGCATTGTTAATCTCTTACTGTGCCTCATTTATGATTAAACTTGATCGTAGGTATGTATGGGTAGGAAATAAACATGGTATGTGTAGAATTCAGTACTCCTGGTTTCAGACATCCAGTGGGGATCTTGCAACCGTATGTCCTGTGAATAAGAGGGGAGCACTGGGATAATTTTCAGTGAGTACAGTGGTTTGAGGCGAGAGCTTTCCTAGCTATCGGTTTTGTTTATTTCCCCCTCAGTTCTTTGGCAATTAAATCAATTGTTTCTTCACTGAAGAAACATGCTTTAAAACTAAGCCCGTTTACTTTGGACTGCTGCCAGCTTGGTCTTTATGAAAACACAGATAAAGAGTTTTAAACTGGGGTCCTTCTAGACCACAAATAAAGAGAAAGAAAAAGCCAGAAGAGCTTCTGAAAAGAAAAGCTACCCTTCTAGCACAGGGCAAGGGAACATTTTAAGAAAAGAGCAGACTTTATTTTAACATGAACCATCTCCTTAATCATATTTAATCTATTTTCTGAATTTCCTTGTGAAACTAAGACATTAGTTGTGTGATATGATCTAATTTTCACCCATATGAAAACAAGAGCAGGTTATACATTGGATAAAATATTGGGAAAGTGAATAAAAGAAGAGGTGATTTTCAAATCTTGCTTTTTTCCTTTTCTTTTTTTTTCCCTATGAAAAATCGTCAAATTAAAGATAAGAAAAGCAACGTGATAGCCTTGTCTTACATCAAAAGGAGCGTAAGGTGAAGCGGAACCACTGGCACAGTATTGCTGATTACGCCTGACACAAAGTTCTTAATGCCCAGATGAGGGGACAAGTGAAGCTGAAATGATTGCCAAGTGTTACGCTTGAGTCATACACAGTCATAAACAGACTTTCCCCATAAGTCTCACCAGTGTCGTCAACAAATAGACGTGTCAAAAAAATCACGGACGTTTTCATGGAATTATGTTCTAATTCTGTACCTTGTCCAGAATACGTGGAGTTCGTCAGCTGCGCGATGGCATTCTTGCCTTGAGTCCACACTGTCTAGATTCCGTATTCTTGCTGGCTGAGAAAAGACAGGGCCCTGGATTAGTAACCGTGGAAATGCTCCAGTGATGGAACTTACCGAGTGTGACAGACCCAGTCTTGTTACTCTGCTAATTTGTCGCGCTGGTGACATATGTGTCTTCTCTAAGCCCATCTCAGATGAGCTGCTAAGTGTGGGCTGTTAAAACGAGTCACAAACACTATGAAGGTGACATTTCATAAATGTTTTTCCAGATTCACTTTGTTTCACTCAGCCTTCTCAACACCATATCCAACATCCCTTAGCTTCTTCTTTAAATATTCTCATT
The DNA here is from genome assembly GCF_003369695.1 of Bos indicus x Bos taurus. Lineage (NCBI taxonomy): Eukaryota > Metazoa > Chordata > Mammalia > Artiodactyla > Bovidae > Bos > Bos indicus x Bos taurus. The sequence goes on along the minus strand of NC_040097.1, from coordinate 32,817,100 downwards.
GGAATGGTCTGACCATCAGTGGAGTATTTAAAACAGTATAGTTAAATGTGATACAGCATAACTTAAGGACAATTTTACTTAAGGCTTGGAAATGCTGTATTCTTTTCAGTCAGCAGTTCCTTGCTGCCTCCTGGGTGTGTCTACTTTCACAATACTGATCTTCTTTTAGTCCTTTGTTCTATCTAACATATTCTTTCCTACTCTCAAGCCCCTGCCTCCACTCTTCTCCCTGTGATCCTCTTTCCTTCTCTCTTGCCCTAAGTAATTTCTGTTCATCCTACACATCACAGCTCAAGTGTTACCTCCTCAGTGAAGTCTTCCATGACTTCCCTAAACTAGTCAAACCCTCACTAAACATACCCATGGAACCATGACTCTCCTTGGCAGGGGGCTTGTTTCACTAGATATTGAGGATTTTTTCTTCAGGGCTGTTTGATGAATGCCTGTGTCTTTCACATACTGGTTAATAGATCTGTATGTCCAGAACCTCTCCCAGGGCCCCCAACACTGAGGAGACATTCAGCAACTGCTGTGGACTGAATGTTTCATATCCCTCCCAAAATTCAGACATTAAAACACTACCTACCAATGTGATGGTATTTAGATCAACTCTGGGAGTTGATTAGGACTGATGAAGTCATGAAACTGGGACTCCCATGATGAGATTAGTGTCTTTATAATGAGAAGAGACTATTTTTTCTCTCCCTCCCTCATTCTCTGTTCTCTCTGTGAGGACACAGAGAAGGTGGTTATCTGAAAATCTGGAAGATAACTCTCATCCCAAACTCAATCTGCCATCACCTTGATGTGGGGCTTTCCAGTCCCCAGAACTTTGGGATAAATGTTATTTAAGTCACCCAGTCCATACTATATTTTACTGTAGCAGTCCAAGCTAAGATAGCAACTATTTGTTGATAAACAGATGCATGAAAGACTAAAAGGGAGGGAAAAGGGAGGAAGAAAAATTTATCTGAAGACAGTAACCAGAGAAGTGTGCAAGGCTGGACCCTCAAAATATTTATCAGACTGGTAATTATGATAGCAAAAGTCAGGGAATCAGTATTTCTAATATCAATTAGAAATTGATTCTAATTACATAGCCTACATTTATGTACATAGCCTCCTATGTATGAGGCTACATAGCCTCCTCCAGTGACAGCTCACAGGTAAAGCGATGGTCTCAGTGAGGTTAAACCAGTGCAAAAAGTTACGAAGCAGTGTATACTACATGAACCCTACTTTCTTTTTAAAGAAAAGAATAAAGGAACAACCGAAATGTGCTCAGTAATCTAGAACAAGGACCAGAAGGCATCAGCACATTAGCAACAGCTATATCAGGGTGGGACAAATCTGGAGCCCTTCTTTCCTTCCCTGTGCTCACCCAGATTTTCTCACTTTTCCACAATTAGCCTGAGCCACTTGTGTGTACCATATGTTGGTTTCCTCCTACACGCGCTGCTTTCTCCTCACGCCCACTTTGAGGCAGCCTCAGCACCTTCCTTCCTTTTCCAAAAAGAATCTGAAACCATGAGCTCAGATGAGCAATCTGAATTCTGTGGAAGTTTCAGGTGAAAAAGAAGAGAGGATACTTTCTTCTCAGAGCCTCCGGTGTTTTATCTCAAAACATCCCCACTGGGACCTTTTCTTGGATCAGGGCTCTTTTCGAAGCAACCTACGGGTTTTCCTCTCTCTCATTTCCTACCCATCTAGCCTCTTGGTCTCCTTTGGCCCCTTGTCTCCACTCCAGCTTCTGATGCTTATAAATGGAAAGTCCCTTCCTTATTCTACATGAAAAGTTGCCCCAGCTCCACACTTTCTCCTTCCCCACAGCTGGCTGCACAGAACTCCTCAGCAAAGGCCACATTTTTCAGTTTAAAAGAATCTTCAAACCAGCTGCTGAGAAGACACAATTTTATCCGTACTGTTACATATAAACAATAAAATTGGAAACATTATTATCAAAAGATGAAACAGTTCATATGCAATTTACCATTTTCCCACATAATACTCTATCGGTCCCTAGTGAAGACCTGGTCTCCTGCATCGCAGGCAGATTCTGTACCATCTGAGCCACCAGGGAAGCCCCAGTGAAGACCATTACTAGCCTTTAAAGCAGAAGCATTTCGATGAAGAACAGAAGTGTCAGCCACAACCTGAGCTAAGTTGTTCTGCTACTCTTTGGGGAATATCGTCCACTGCACATTGGTCTAATTATCAAATTTCCCATCATGGTCTCAGCATTGGTTTTCCAAGTCTCAAATCTGGTGAGTGAGTGAGTGAAAGTCTCTCAGTTGTGTCCAACCCTTTGCGACCCCATGGACTATATACAGTCCATGGAATTCTCCAGGTCAGAATACTGGAGTAGGTAGCCTTTTCCTTCTCCAGGGGATCTTCCCAACCCAGGGATTGAACCCAGATCTTCCATGTTGCAGGCGGATTCTTGACCTGCACAGCCACCAATCTGGTAGTACTCTGAAAACCCAATTCCTGGCATACTTTTAGGGCATTTAAAGAGGGTGGCATAAACACAAATAAGTCTATCTAAAGGACCACATTTTCTTAAGGAACCCCAGCTGTCATCTTCTGAGATTTAAGAACTCACAGGATGCAATGAGAAACCAGTTCTTGGCAACTGAGCAGAAGCCAGGAAGACGTAGGTATGGCCAAGTCTTACAGTAAATTCCAGCGATTCCGATTCTTATTCACCCCAGTTTCATCCAGAGCTGCCATGTGTAACCACAGTCAAAATTCCATTTCTCTTGTAAAGAATCAGAGGTAAAACATCTGTAATTTTCTGTAGAAATAGCATTCTCTTAACTATGTAGGCCACATCCAGTGCTCAAGTTTACCATGGATTATCTCATCCAGTTCTCCCAACAATCCTGTCTACAGCATACACATACGCTTGTGTCATCATAGCAAACTGGACTAGGGGATAAATAACTTATTCAAATCCCCCCAGGAAGAGATAAAAGCTTCAGGTGAAGCTAGGGCTGACATCAAATCCACGCTTCTAACCCTGTGACACACTCCTGCTTCCCCTATTGATTTAAATCTTCTCTGCTTCCCTTTTAGCACAGAACTGGAGAGAGTTACGTGACATCCTTAGAGCAGATTTGCTAATATTACATATTTGCAAAAAGATTTTTTTGTTGCTGTGGCCTGGCTATTTTTTTTCAAATGACTCTGATTAGTAAGCAGTTAAACATCTGTGTTCCCAAATGGTTGGGAAGAGTATCATCACATGTGTTTCAGCCCGTAATATTGAAACTAATGCAAAGAAATAGGATGAATTCAAGGGTTGTGATTATAAACGACATTAATATGATGTCATTCCAGCCCTAGTCTTCTGAAATTAAAATTGTGATATTACACATCTGGTAGAACATGTACAACAGCCCTCCAGATTCACTTGTTCTGCGTCTGCAGATTCAACCAAATGTGAATCAGAAATATTATTTAATCTGTGAGGGACTTGAGCATCTGTTGATTTTGGTATGAGGGGTGGGATCCTGAGTCTGGACCACTGTTTACCTAGACAAGAGCACAAAAGCATAATTTTCTTAAAAATTAATAGAAAGTACATATGAACACTATATCTTTTCTTGACAATGTAAGCTCAAAAGCATCTTCTGAATTATTTGTTCTTTATAATCTATGGTTAAAAAATATAAAAGAATATATGGTTCATTCTTCAAGATAGAATTTATGGGCACCAGATTGCTCGTCTCTCATGTAAACTTGTGGAGATTTTTTTCCAGGTCAAATTCAATTAACTGTCACCCTATTTTCATATTAGAACAGTTGGCCATTCTGCAAAAAAAAAAAAAAAAAAGATATAATTAAAGTGGGGAGCATTCTGGGGTTTCTTTTCAAAGTACGAAATTGAGGACAAAGCTTAAAGACTATTCAAGTTACTTTCCAAAGTCTTGACTTCCACTATAAAATATTACCTCAAACAGAAATAAATTATAAAGTGGAAAATTCATTTCTGTGTCCTGACCAGTTCCCCAGATAGCAACGTAGCATCCATTAGCATAGAGTCAGTACTTCATATGACCTAGTGTTCATGTGGCAAGGATTCTTAAGAAAGAGGAACACAGGGCAGGTGAGTTTTGATGAGGGAAGAGGACAGGGGAAAGTTCGGAGCAAAGGCGGCATCCGAGCAACCGTCCCTGAGGCATTGGCATGTCCACCACTTTAAATGCAACAGAAGAGGACCCTTGTCTTCGGCCTTACTGATAGGACCCATGGTGTCAACATTCCTTCGCTCTGCAGTCTGGTCCCCCCTCCAGTGCTGAATCCTCAGCGCTGAGCCCATGATTATTTTCCCTAACACTCATAAACCTTGTAAATAACAATGGTACCTCATCTTGGCTAGCGCGTTAGAGGTGTACTCCTGAAACTGTTCACCTGCGTGTGAATTGCCTAAAGACCTCGTAAAGATGTAAATCCAGATTCAGGAGTTCTAAGGTGGGGCCGGAGATTCTGCATTTCTAACCAGCTTCCCGGGGATGCCAAGGATACTGGAGTATCTAAGGACTCACGAGGAGTCCTTAGAGCTTACAGGTCATTTTCACAGAGACCTCGTGGATGTTGGAAACAAACAAGTGTTTTGTCTCAGTTTTGCAGGGGAGGAGACCAAGTAGCATGGGTGTTAAATGGCCTCTTAAAGTCAGATGGGAAGGCATTCAAAGTCTCAATTCAGGGTCCTTCCAGCAGCATCATACTGCCCTGACTTTAATTTTCAGTGTCTTAAGTGTCATGACTGACTTATGATCAATTCACAGATTCTTTTCAGAAGAAAGAGGAAAGGATATCACTGACTTTTCTTTCTGATGACTCTAGAGCTATTCTCCACAGCAACATATCCACCTACACCCTCCCGCCCACTCATGCCTCTTACCTGCTTCTCACTGTCTTCACTATATAAATGTGTATCATACAGATGGACCTCTTCCATTCAACTCCAAAAATAAATACTTACTGATCTTTTATTTGTGCAAGGCTTTGAATGATAGTCTAGGGCAAGATAAGACTTGGTCCCTGCCCCCAAAGCACTTTCCCAATAGTGTAGAAGACCAACATCTGGACCAATTGTTCCGGTAGAAGACAAGCCATGGTAACAGAAGACGTGATTTGACATAAAAGAAGAATAGATGGAGTGCTAGGAAAGCACCAGGAAGGGAGCGATTAGATGGTACTTAAAAGGATCAGAGAAGATCGCTCAGTGGAGACTGTATTTGTGTCTTAACCTTTAAAGGCAAGCAGGATTTCGACATGTGGGCAAAAGCGTGGAGGAGGAAGAGGAGGGAGAAAAGACAGATTGCAGACATGAGTAAGGGCTCAGTACAAGAGATTTACTCATTTGAGCTGGTCAGGCTCCTGTGCTCCAACTGCCCATCAGACTTGTACATCTGTAATACAGTCCAGGGGAAACTCAATACCTTGCCTCTAAGATACTGGCAGCGGAGTGCAGTCTCCTGTCCCTCCCCCTCAGAATGGAACCCATCCAGGTTCCCACATCACTTTCTTCCTGAGTCCAATCCACCTCAGGAAAAGTATCACTTTTCAAGAAGGGACTTAGAGGCTCAGATAACAAATCTCTCATTGGTGAGTCATGTTCTTCTTGGCAACCCAAGAACCCATGGATATTTCCTTTCCAGCCTCTTTTTTTCCCCCAGTCATCCCTAATGGAAACATTGCCTCATGCCTTCCTTTGCCAAGGCCTCCAGCTTACCTGAAGCCCAGCTTCCGGGATTTCTTGCTCAAACTCCATTCCTATCTCTCATAAACAAGTCAGCCAGGAAGACTTCCTTGAGCCACGTGGGTGCTAAGCATAGAAGATGATGCTAAAAATTGCAAGATGATTTTTTATTTTTACCCTTTCCAGCCTTCACTGTTTAGAAACTGGCAATAAATTGGGTGAAGCAGGCAAAACAATGAGCAAATAGAAGATACTCAATTCTTCTTGTTATTACTGGCTTTCATTTTCCAACTTGGTTTTGGTAAATCCCCAACTTCAAAACATTTTTTTTTATTTTACTTGACAAATGTTCCCCTTGTGAATTCTTCTCTGGGTCCTTTCTTTCAGTAGGATGGGACATTTTGCATAACCTTCTGTTTTTTTTTTTTTTTTTTTCCAAAAATGCCAAGATCCCTAAACCAACCACCTCCAAAGAAAAAAATCCTCAATGAACACCATATGTGTGTGATTCCAGAGAAGACTCTTAGCCATGGAAATACTGGCATGACATCCTTCACCACAACCATTGCTAAGGTTTCCCATTACAAATGGATCTTCTCTAGTCACTTATATAACCCTGGAGATTTTTATATTAAAAAGATGTATGTATACACACACATACACACATCCACTTGTGACAAGCAACCATTTAAAATAGTCTCATGTTGTCTTCAGTCAAGTTCTCTCTTGGTCAGCATTTTATAAGTGCTTTTAAATGAGAGAGAAGTCATTGCTCCCACACCTATGGTTATGTCTTCCATTCTCTGCAGAAAGCATCTGTCTCTTTACCAGAAGCCACCTCCCATCCATGGAGCTCACATTTCAGAAGGAAATGTAATGTACAGAATTTGTGTGTATTAAAGGGAAGGCAAATCTGAAACAGAAATATGTATTCCAGGACATGTAGATGCAATCATATTACTATGAAATACATGAAGTAAAAGAATAATTAAACCATCAAACTTGAATTGTTAATAAGTTGCCATTCATAATTAGCATAGTAATTATTTATAAACTGAGTTTGCTAAAGTGCCCAGCATTTTGAATAAATTTTTGGTTAAAATGATTTTTCTACTTCTTGACTAAAAAATTCCTTTATTGCAAACCTAGCCTTTGCACAAATTAAAGAGAATCTCAGATTAGGTATAAAATTTTTAAAATATTTTTTCTTTCTTATTAGAAATACATTAATTGTGATCAAACTGTGAAAATCAAGTCAAATTTAAGGGGGTAAACTTTAGTTCTTTACTTTTATCTTGAAAGAAATGATCCATCAGCATATTAATGTGCTTTCTCTTTTTATATAATTTGCATAACTGAACTCATTTATAATCACTATTAAAGAATTTCTCATTTAATTAAATCTATTTGAAAAATTTCATTTTACTGACTCCATTTTTAACTGCTGTGTATAATTGCTAACCTTTCTCATTATGTAGCAGATACATTGTTTCTATTTTTCCATTTTTGTAAATAATTCTTTGATAAGCGTATTTGTACATAAGCAGTTATCTTTCCTCTTATATTCCTAAGGGAGACTTTTAGAAGTCAAATTATCCAGCCATGGTACATTTTTTTAAGCTTTTTATTTTGACCTAGTTTTAAACTTACAGACAATTTGGAAGGATAGTATAAAAAATTATCATACGTGCCTTCACCTAGATTTCCTCATTCCTAAATTTTAATATATTACCACATTTGCTTTATGAAACTTTCTCTCTCCCTCCTTCTTCTCTCCCATTTTAGAGTTCCTTGCAGGTATGATACATCTCAACAACAAAATACTCAGCACATATTTTCTACAATTAAGGATATTCTCCTACATAACCCTGTACAAGAATTAAGACAGAAAATTGACATTGACAGTATCCATTATCTGATCTACAGAATTTATGCAGGTTCCTCCAATTGTCCTAATAATAATCTTTATGGCAAAAGAAAATTTTGCTTCATATGTTGTTTTCAGTTGTCATATATATCTTTGGTTTTCTGTAAACTAGAAGGTTGCTCAGCTGTTCTTTGTCTTTCATATTGACACCTTTGCAGAATGAAGTTGTAAAATATTGTGAAATGTCCTTCTCTTTTGCTTCTTGGATATTTTCTCATGAGTGAGTGAAGTGAAGTCGCTCAGTTGTGCCCGACTCTGCGATCCCATGGACAGTAGCCTGCACCAAGCTTGTCCATCCATGGGATTTTCTAGGCAAGAGTACTGGAGTGGGTTGCTGTTTTGTTTCAGGTTATTTATTTGGGGCAGGACTACTCTAGAAGTGATATTGTTCCCTTCAAAAGATCCCTGATACTGATTCATCTCTTTACTCATGATGTTAACTTTGGCCATATGGTTCAGGTGGTATCTGCCAGGATTCTCCACTATAAAGATAGCTTTTCCCCCTTTATCATTAATCTGTATTTTGTGAAACTATGTAAATATTCCATTACTCATCAAACTTTGACCTACTGCTGTTATTAACTATTGACTATTTTAGCATGAATGAATTATTGTGATGTTTGCCAAAGGGTGATTTTCTGATTCCATCATTCCGTCTGCGTGTATTAGACACATTTTCCCACAAGGAGAAGCTTTCCTTCTCTTTGACTCATGAATTCACTGATATCCATATGGACTCATGTTTTCCTATTTTACTCAGTAGGTCTTAATCTGTTAGTATCACTTTTGATGCTCAAATATAAGCAGTGTGGGCTTCTTTGAGTTGGTTCCTGTGTCCTCTTGGCATGTCCATCTAATTGTTTAAATACTTCGTACTTTCTTGAACGTTGTGAAGTTTCAGGCCCAGCTTGGTTTGGTTTTGTTTGTTTGTTTCCTCCCCCCTGGAGTCAGCTGTTTCTCCAAAGGGCCCTACTTGCTTTTCAGGGGAAATATTTTCAAATCAGTATAGATGTGCACATGGCTACCAAGGTGTTATTGCTTCTAGACCTTCTCCATCTGCAGAACTAGAAAATATAAATATATGCATACTTTCATGTGTACATGTGTGTATACATGTACACACCCACCTTTATCTGTATCCATACCTGTAAGTGTACTGATAGCTATATATATATATTTGTGTGTGTGTATGTATAGATATAAAATAACGTGTGTTTTATGACCTTCAATTGGAATGACCTCCAAATCCAACTCAACAGAATAGGATTGCCCTTTTCATATATGTAACTTCATTGTTCAATAATCTGAAACATGGCTACTACCATCCACAGTCTAGTTATTTACTCAGTCCTAGTTTACACAGAATGGAGAAGGCAATGGCACCCCACTCCAGTACTCTTGCCTGGAAAATCCCATGGACGGAGAAGCCTGATAGGCTGCAGTCCATGGGGTCGCACAGAGTCGGACACGACTGAAGTGACTTAGCAGCAGCAGAAGCAGCAGTTCACACAGAAAGTAGCTTCAAAATTGCTAACCAATAACTCTATGGGAAAAAAGAAAATCTGTTAGGTGAACATTTGTTAATGATTTGTGTTCAGCCTAAGGATTGATGGTCTAAAAAGAGTCTTCCAAAAAATGGAAGCTTTTAAAGAGTCTCACTATATATTGTCAAATTTATTTCTACTCTCATCAGCAGTAATTAAGAGCAAGTGATTGATAGAAACTTACCCTATATTGAGTATGGTCATTCAAAATAAAATGTTTACCCATTGAGTAAGTGAAGGAAGTGTTACTATTTTCAGTCGTATTTCTTTTATTGCTGAAAGAAAAATAACTTTGAAGCCCCACATATTTTCTGTGAATTGGCTTGTATAGAATTAGCAGGTCAGTGCTTGAGCGAACACCAGTGGAATTTTATCCAATACGGAGGAGACCCTGGAGTGGGCAGTGCCTCTGGGAGGCATAGGTGAAGAAGTAAGAGGAATAATACTCAACAGGGTGTAAGACTCACGTGTAGATAAGCAGTCACCAAAGGAATCAGCCTTGTTCCTTCTCTGCACTGCCAAATTCCAGGCCAGGTGTTTTGTTTTGATGACTTTTATATCCCTTGCCTGAAAAAAATTTTTTTTTACCTTGAAATCACTGAATTCATGTTGGACTGGGAGCAAGGCCGCCTACACGGTGATTTGCCAGCCCCTCCAATCCCCCTTGGATTGGCCTTGTTCAATAAAGTATTCTCAAAGAACGCCAGTATCATTCAGTAGTCCTATGGATGTGACAAGCTCAATAATAAATAATGAATGAAGTCACAAGTATACAAGAACTCGCTTCAGAGTTAAGTCAAAGAGGACTTATTCTGAACAAAACACATATGTGTGGATACTGTCCTGAGTCTCTCTAACAAGACCACCAGGATCACGAAATTAAATGAGATCCACTCAAGTCTACTTAGTTGGTTTATAATTGCATAGACTGACCATTGATAAAGCTTCCAGGCCTTTAAAACACCAACACAAACCCCCAAATCCAACAAACTCAGCCTCCAAATAAAGCTATTCCCTACACAGTTTAAAAAAGTGCGTTCTATAGATGAGTTATATCTCTTTTATAAACATAACAAAAAACAACTACTCCCTAAAGCCATCTCAGTGATGAAAACTAACCTTCACAGTTTGGGGATGAGCTGCAGTGTAGATGGGATGTCTTATTATTCTCTTTTAACACATGAGGAAACTGAGGTTCAAAGAGTTAAAAAAAAAAAAAAATGTCTAAGAGCATGCAAGTCATAAGTAAAAGAACCAAGACTCAAATCCAGTTCTTTTTTTCCCCCAAAACCCAGATTTTTGCCAAACATGCCATGGCTTCAGTGATGACATACAAGGTTCCTCCTGCTATTAAGTCACCAAAAGTCAACCCAGCTTCCTATCAGAACGAGGCTTTGCAAAGGAAGTAATTCCATCACACCAGTAGGTATTTCGGTTGATGCATATGTAATGGTTAATTGCCCTGACTGATGATTTGGGGATTTTGTGAGAGTGTGTTTTTCCCCACAGGATTAACCACACTCTTGACCAGACTATTTCAACCAGTAAGTTCAACATCACGAATCAGATTGCCTTGAACTGAGACTCAAAGCACAAATTTGTAGAATATATTTAGCTGCCCAAAAGTAGGATAAACTAAAGCAAAATGGAGTTTCAGGCCGTAGATATATTGGATGGGCCAAAAAGTTCATTCAGGTTAAACATATTATGAAAAACCCAAACAAACCTTTTTGCCAAAGCAATATAACAAATGGTGCTTTTCAGACATCACTGTACACACAAATCATCTTGAGATGTTGCTCAAGTTCAGCATCTGATTGGTGGGTCTGGGGTGAGGCCGGAAATTCTGTGCTTCTAACCAGTATCCAGGTAATGCTGATGCTGCTGTTGTGAGGACCACACTCTGAGCAGCAGGAGCTTAGAGTGTTCTTGTCTATATTTGCCCCATCACAAGGATTACTCAAAGCACCTATGAAAACCACCCCACCCTGCTGCATAAAAAATCTCTAGAAGTAAGGTCAGGAGAATTAAATGTCTAACAGTCACATGAAGTAACATATCATCAACCAGGTTGGAATCCATAGTTTAGTTGACCCTAAAAATTCAATCTTGAAAAGTGAAAGTGAAAGTTGCTCAGTCGTGTCTGACTCTTTGTGACCCCATGAACTGTAGTCCATGGAATTCTCCAAGCCAGAATACTAGAGTGGGTAACCTTTCCCTTCTCTAGGGGATCTTCCCAACCCAGGGATCTAACCCAGGTATCCCACATTGCTGGTGGATTCTTTACCAACTGAGCTATCATAATCCTAGGGTTCTCTAATACTATGAATATATAGGAACCACTGCCAATTCTTAAAATCTGTCTTGACTTCTTTCAGTGTGTTGTTTCAACTGATCTATGCCATATATGTTTAGTGACTCATGTGTACATGCTGAGTCGCTTCAGTCATGTCCAACCCTTTGGAACCCTATGGACCGTAGCTTGCCAGGCTCCTCTGGCAAGAGGGATTCATGGGATCCTCCAGGAAAGAGTACTGGAGTGAGTTGCCATTTCCTCCTCCAGGGGATCTTTCTGACCCCAGAATCGAACCTGCATCGTGTACATCTCCTGCATTGGCAGGTGGGTTCTTTACCACTGGTGCCACCTGGGAATCCCTCCACTCTATGGGACATCATTATGTAATGAAGTTATGTGTGTTAGGCAGTCTTAGTAACATAGACCCTGTTTGTCTCAAACACCCAGCTATGAATCTTCACTAAGGATGACAGATACCATACATATTCATGTGTTGGTAGATATGTATGGGTAGGTATTATTTGTGCAAGAATATTAGTTTGTTGGTGGTTAAAACTGGAGGAGAAGAAAAAGAAAAGAACAGGAGGAAACATAAAACTTCGTTGTTGTTCAGTCGCTAAGTTGTGCCTGACTCTTTGTGACTCCATGGACTGTAGGCTCCCTTGTCCTTCACTTTCCCGAACTTGGTTCAGATTCATGTCCACTGAGTCGGTGATGCTATCCAACCATCTCATCCTCTGCTGCTCCCTTTGACTTTTGCCTTCAATCTTCCCCAGCATCAGTCTTTTCCAGTGAGTCAGCTCTTCACATAAGGTGGCCAAAGTATGGAGCTTCAGCTTTAGCATCAGTCCTTCCAATAAATATTCAGGGTAGTTTTCCTTTAGGATTGACTGGTTTGATCTTAGAGTCCAAGGGACTCTCAAGAGCCTTCTCTAGCACCACAGTTCAAAAGCATCAATTCTTCATTGCCCAGCCTTCTTTATGGTCCAACTCTCACATCCACACATGACTACTGGAAAAACCATCGCTTTGACTATATGGATCTTGGTCGGTAAAGTGATGTCTCTGCTTTTTAATATGTTGTCTAGGTTTGTTGTAGTTTTCCTTCCAAGAAGCAAGTGTCTTTTAATTTCATGACTGCAGTCACCGTCCACAGTGATTTTGGAGTCTATGAAAATAAATTATTACCACCTTCTACTGGTTTTAGGAAACTAGTGAAAGTTGGTAATATTTGACTTTTTGATGTAAAATAGTTTTAATTTTGACAGATTGTCTTGTTAGAGATGTACCAGGTTCCACTTATTTCTTTAACATATTTATACATCCATCTTATAACCAGCAAACTGATACATAAAAACACACATTATGGTTGCAAATAATGTTTGTTAGAAAACCAGAAAGCATATTTGCACAACTTGTGTTTATGACTTTCCATATTTGACCATGGGCCACTTGCCCACCCCCAGGACCTCCATCCTTATAAAATAGAATTGTTGAGATTAACAAAATGATCTATGTTATAATACTTTAGTTTTACTATTATTAACTGTATTCTTCAGTTTCTAAGACAAGGGAGAAAATACTTTCTGGTATGTAAGTTCAAAGAAATAGACCTCTTACCAGACATGAGCAGTTGTCTTGGGAATGCAGATTTATGAAAATTGATAGCTTGTCTTTGTCTGGCAAAACAAAGTACCTTTCTTTCCCATTTTGTTCTCTGCTTGTGTAAAAGAGACCAATTTTTTTTCCCTTCCTTTTTCAGGGGCAGGAGTGGGATGTGAATTTTTAAATTAGACATACCTCTCAAGCAAGGAAACATCTCTTGGGTCTCTGCAACTCCTTTGAGCCCCAGAGAAAAAGCCGTTGACTTCAAGTTCAAGCTAAAATGAGGACTTAAAGCAAATAAGCTGGGGTCGAAGGAGACAGATGTCCAGATTGTATGTTTAAATTGATGAGGAATAAACAGGTTATTATAAACAAAGCCAGACAGCTGGATATGATTAGAGAACGTTTTTTCAAAAATAAATAAACAAAATTTCAATTCTCTCTTTTAAAAATGAGAATGTAGCAGAATGTTAAAATAATTTTGTTCTATTTTGGTATCAAGGAGACAGTATCTAGGATTTTATGTCTTTTTCAGTCCCATAAATTATGTGTTGCACTTACCTAGGCTTACTTAGCATACGCTAAAAATAATAAGGATTTTTCATCTCTTGGGATGTGTCACATGTTCCTCCAATTACCCTGCTTTCAGTTTCAGGGCGCTGAGCAGGGCCACTCAAAAGGTAAACAGACAGCTGAGCTAACACTACAAATTTAAAACGTCGCTTGAACATACCCATTCAATAAAGAGACAAAGGGGCCACACTGGCCTTTTTTTCCGCCCTAAAAATCTGGAAGCAACTGGGTTTTCTATCACACTTTTGGGGATTTGAACAGCATCCAGACATCTGTAAGATGTGTATTTTTAATCACATCTGACTTTCACTCCCAAGCCTTGTGTACCGAAACTTTAAACTGCCCTGTGGCCAACAAGCCTGCAAAGCATCCCCCACCCCTAAGCATGTGAAGTTTCCAAAAGCATTTGTTCCCAATTTCTGCAGTTTGGGATACAGCACATCCACTGGGCTCCCTGACTCTTAGAAAACTGGAAACCAACCTTGATTTGGCAGTGTTTCTGCAAGCTGCACCTTCCCAGGAGGCTTGCCTTAACTCTGTCTCTCTCTCTGACCTGCGTAATTTTTTGTTTGTTTGGGTGAAATGATGTAATAATTTTGCTACTAAATAAAGAAAATATTTATTGAGCATTTATTAGGTAAGAGACTCTGTGCTAGCAGTGAAGTGAAGGTGTGTGGTGGGGAGGATACAGTGCCTGCCATCACTGAGCTTGAGGTTCAGTCAAAAAAGAAGACAGAGGCGGGAGAAATGGTCAATAGCAATCAAAGATGAAAAGAACTATATGGAAAATAACAGAAAACAAATGGTATGTTTATAATTCTTGCCAGAAGATGAAGTAAATGATTAGGGTTCAAAATGGCAAAGAGTATTACATGAGAGATGCACAATGATCAAGGGATTACAAGAGGTTGAGCAGATGTACTGACTTGGCTGAGGCCACACTAGTTTATACTTAATGGTGTAATATTGGCCCTTTTCATTCTCCAAAGTGTCCTAGTTTGCATGAGGAATTATGTGGTCACCCTACTTATGGAAAACTGAATTTAGAGACAAGGTATGGAGAGTGAAAAGGATATTCCAGAAGGCAGTAAACAAAGATTATAAGCAAGATCAAAGAGAGAGAAGATATAAAGCACATGCCAAGGCTCAGAGAGTAAAGCTATGTTTAGCTGTAACACAGACAAGTACATATGCAGTTTGCATGTGAAAGTTATTACTACCAATCCACTACCGATGTATAGGGAATTTTATTTAAATTACCTAAAATTATATAAAATTATACTTTTGCATATAGTAGAATAAACAGAAAATAGACATGAGAATAAAAAGGATTTATAATCACCCTGATTGTCTAGCACTTAGTGTTCACTGTGATTAATATTTACTTGGATGTCATTTGAAGAATTTTTTTTTTTGACAAATGTAACCCCCAAAGGGCATCATATTGTCATACTGATCTTTAATATGCCTTATTCGCTGTATTTTTTTTATTATGGATACTGTCAATATCATTAAGAAGATTTATATATGCAATAATCATTTCATAAAATTCACTATGTAGCTTAATTGAGATATGTTAAACAAGTTCCTAGACTGAATACTTGGGACATTCAAACCATCATTTTCTGCTACTATAAACATTGTTGTAGTGAACATTCTTATAGTTAACCTGTGTTCACTTGTTTGTGAAAGTGAAGTGAAGTCGCTCAGTTGTGTCTGACTCTGTGCAACCCCATGGACACCAGGCTCCTCTGTCTGTGGGATTTTCTAGGCAAGAGTACTGGAGTGGGTTGCCATTTCCTACGCTTATTTACTTCCACATAACACATTACTAGAAGCATAATTTTTAATTAGGTTTTCTCTCAGAATTTTTAAACTCAGATTGGGAAAGTTTAATCACCCAGACCATCCACCTATTGTCCTTTTGTTCCCAAAGATTCAAAGCAAAGAATTTTAAGAGATCTCTGACTTTTCTCCATACCCATTCCAGCCATCTCAGTTTATCTCAGATATTGTGTTAGTCTCTTAACTTGCGTGACTTCTTCCACTCTGGCTTTGTCCAAAACATTCTTCACATTACAGAAAAACAGTATATGTTGCCCAGATTATATCATTTTTCTGTTTAAAACCCTTTATCATATTCCAGTGAACCTCACATAAAACCTAGGCTCCCTAGCCCTAGTCTGCATGATCTAACCTGTACGTGCCTCTCCCTCCCAATCTCCTGTCCCATCCCTACAACCAACTAAACTCCAGCCTTCACGGCCTCTTTCAGTTTCTAGATCAAGCAAAGCTTTTCCCTACTTCAGGGTTTTCACAAATCAGTCCCCGAAAGGCTCTTTTCCTTCCTAGCTTTGCTCAAATTACAACTATACCAATCTGTTTCTAACTAGCTTATTTTTCACCCTCTCCCAGTAGACTGGGAGTTCCAAGTGGTAGTATTGAAGGTGAATTTTTAATCATTGATTTGGTGGTGCCCAATTAAGGTTGACTGACATATAATAGGTGCTGAGTAACTATTAGAGGGTAGATGATAAACTCGATCTGTGGCCATAGACCCCAACTAAGTGTACTTCATTGTTTTAGCATGGTGCTCTAGAAAATCTAGCTAACCGTAGCAGTTATGTGAGTGTTTCTGGTGTCAGATGACAAATGTCAAGAAAGGAAGTAGCTGGAGATAGACCCATGTTCTCAGTAAACGACCTCGAATCAGGCATCATCGTTGTTGTTGTTCAGACACCACGTCGCGTCCAATTCTGCAACGCCATGGACTGCCATATCTCAGGTCTCCCTGTCCCTCACCATCTCCCAGAGTTTGCCCAAGTTCATGTCCATTGACTCAGTGATGCCATCCCACCATGCTTCTTTAGCCCCTGCATAGGGTTTGTCTGCTGAAAGCCAACCCAAGGTCAAAATCGAAGCAACAGGTCAGGGCACTGTCAGCCTGAGTTTCTGAAAGAAATCCTCTAGAAGCAGAAGTCACCCCCAGGGCTGGATGAGTGACATGACGCAGCCGGCACCAGGATGACCACCAGGATTAGCTGGGTCAAGACATGAGCCAGCCGACACAGCCGTGACAGGCCCAGCAGATGCCGAGGAGTGATCGGGTGTCACTTCTGCTCATCCCCATCTGTTCATTCAGCTGACCCTGGAGCTGGCCCCAGCTTTCTTTCAGGACTCACAGGCAGCTGGGACCCAAGGAAAATGAGTATGTGCAAGGGTATTTGGCAACTGTGTGTCTAATATGCGTTCATAAGTCATGGAAATGACCAGGGCGAGGTGTCAGCTTACAATCTCTGCATGCTTCTTCTTCCGACAGAGCCCATCCTCTGCAAACAGAGAATGGAGATAGTAGGTAGCAGAAATCTCTACACTGGTAATTTAGGGGATAAAAACATCTAAGGGCACTGGCCAAAAGCTTGTGTTTGGCTGTACCTTTATAATATCCTGTGTTCACCCAGACTGAGGGAAATCATCTTAGGCCCAAGGCCTCTGAGCTTAAAGTTCATACTTTGCACTGAAACTGTCTTGGGTCTGAATTTAAGACCATTTCCTAGCTATGTGACCTCAGGCAAATTTCTTAATTTCTCTGAGCCTCAGTTCCTTCATCTACAAAATGAGTATTCCAGCCCTTCACGCCACTAATGTGAGGATGAAATGACACACCAATAGTTCAGTGTACCTTGAAAAGTTTTAATAAATAACAGTCACCTTTGTTGCCATTGATATAAACTACCCCAGGTTCCACACCGTCCTTAGAATCAGAGGATTCCCCCATGATTCATGAGATTTTGGAACCTTGACATTATTCTTGTTCCTACATCTTATCTAGTTCAAGATGTTCTCTCAAATCTTCCCTGGGGTATATTTAATTATCTTCTGTCTCATCTTGAGCGCTAACTCTGATCAATTGCTAATGGCTGCCTAGAATGAGAAAGTGTGCAGTGATCCATTGGCAATGTCTACCACAGGCGAGAGTGGTGACATCAGTGCCTGATACTTTCTATCCTTGTAGAGCTGGAACTGTTTCTGTCACTAAATGGTCTGTAATTCTTTTTGAGGACCTACCTGGCTTTGGCAGGAGGCACTTACCTCTCTGGTTTTCCCACACACTCCTATTTGTCCTGTTTTCCTCTTCTTGAAACTCCTGCCCCCATTCCCAAAAAAGAAAAAGTCACAACCACCCTATGCACCAAATGTCTCCTTTTCAGCCTTTCCTTGATTCTCTTTCATAAATCTGAGTCATTTCTCCACACCTACCAGCAATCCCGACTGAAATTACTGTTTTCCACAGCACTTCCACTTTTCATCTTCTGAGACCTGCTTTCTGTCTGATTCAGAAGCCTTTGGAAGATGGGGAAAGGCACTCCAGCCTTCTCTCTGACAAAGATTTCTTGCTGAAATGCATTTTTCCCTCCACATCAAAGTCCTCTGGAAACACAGAAACCTCAACCCATCAGGGGTTATATACATACAGAAATACATCTACCCACTCCTCCAACCCTGGTCTCTATCAAGAGTAACTCCTTTACAAGGGCATGAGCAGCATATTGTATAAGGCAGCTGACAGTCAGTGGCCCAGTCCCTTGCTGCCGCTGCTGCTAAGTCGCTGCAGTCATGTCCGAGTCTGTGCAACCCCATAGACGGCAGCCCACTAGGCTACTCTGTCCCTGGGATTCTCCAGGCAAGAACACTGGAGTGGGTTGCCATTTCCTTCTCCAAAGCATGAAAGTGAAAAGTGAAAGTGAAGTCATTCAGTCGTGCCCAACTCTTCGCGACCCCATGGACTGCAGCCTACCAGGCTCCTCCGTCCGAGGGGGTGGCAATTGGCATTTTCCCCTGTGGGGCCAAACTGTGTGTGATGGTCATACCACAAATCAAGTGATCCCAGGGCCTGCAAGCCCTATTCCTAACCATTTGTCGGCTGAGGCCACTTCAAGGAAATCTTCCTGAGGAGCAACAAAATCTGTGCACAGCATGACACAGGCCACAGGTTCTGCAGCAAAGGAAATTCCATTGCAGAAGGAATGTCAGCCAGCCCTAGAAGAGCCAACTTCTCTGGGCCTCTGTACGCAGCCAGAAAGCTGAGCTGACAGATGGATCTGAGTAAGCTTTCTACAGCAGGAAAAACGCTGGCAGAGTTTTCTTTCACAGCTCTCGCTTCAGTCAGGAACAAAGACCAGAATCATTCTGTCTAAAGCAGGATTCTCAGAGCCTGGATCACAAGCAGTCATGGCAGGAAGAGTGGCAGGTAGGGTAGCACCTTGTTTGAGATACAGGTTCCCAGGGACCCACAGACCTACTGAAATAGTCATCCTTCAGAATCTAAGAATCTGATTATTAACCAAACCAGCACGTGTGGGCATGCACACCCACGCTGAGATGCTTGTGCACACTCAATGTTTAACTACCAGGAAAAGGCTAAGCGTCAACTAGAGAACGACCTCACTTTTCATAGACCAGGGGAAAAATACATTGTTTGATCGCCGAGTAGAAGAAAGTTTCAGAACATCCATTTCCCAGGGGCAGGAAGTATTTTCAGTCCTTATGAGTCCCATGACAGAGCTTTTGTTGCAGGGTCTTCTGTTGTCCACATGCAAGCTCCAGACCATTCTCAGCAGGAGAGTTCTATTTCTCTATTGTTGTCTTCTTAGGTGGAGACATTCCATAGCAACATCTGCTGCTACTAAGAAGCATTCGGAAAACCAGGTTTAAATCATATCATTGGCAGTCCCTAGTTATGCTTCTGAGAATGCCGTTCTGTTTTCCCACCTGCCTTTGTTATGCTTTTGACCTTTTTGATTGAAAATAATGGAATCTACTGAAATGAATTTAAGCAAGAAAAGAAAGGTGGTACAGGTGATCAGGGGAGAAGGCAATGGCAACCCACTCCAGTACTCTTGCCTGGGAAATCCTATGGATGAGGAGCCTGGTAGGCTGCAGTCCATGGGGTCGCGAAGAGTCGGACAGGACTGAGCGACTTCACTTTCGCTTTTCACTTTCATGCATTGGAGAAGGAAATGGAAACCCACTCCAGTCTTCTTGCCTGGAGAATCCCAGGGACAGGGGAGCCTGGTGTGCTGCAGTCTATGGGGTCACACAGAGTCAGATATGACTGAAGCAACTTAGCAGCAGCAGCATAGGTGATCAGGGTATTCAGGGATCATTCTAGGTGGGCAGTACATTCAGTTTTCCCATAGATCTAAAACCAGGATCTTGGCAACACTGGAAACTGCAGTGTCCATGACTGAGTATCTTCCTAGAACTCCCTTCCTTCTTCCTTAGAGAGTCGCAGTTCCCCTCAGTATTCAGCCCTCCCCTTCACGGCCCAGTGGTTGCAGAGAAAGCCCAACTCAGCGCTCAATGAGACCCAAACCACTGACTTCCATTTTAGCAGATTTCTGTAATTTGTGGCATCCCCTATATTATCATGAAATGAAATTCAGAGATACATATTTTATCAAATCAATATGATTCCCTAACTGCCATACAAAGGATAAATAAAAGTTTCATGTGATAAAATTATATACATTTCAATCAGAATATGTCCCAGCATGGCTCCACTAAAGCACATAATAAATAGTGGGAAGACCGAGCTTGAGGGATGAAGCGCTGTGAATTGGAGAACTATGAGCATACACCAGGGTTTTTCAACCTCAGCACTATTGACACTTGAGGCTGGATAATTCTTTGTTGCAGGAACTGCCCTAAGTCTTGAAAGACGCTTAACAGCATCCCGGAACTCAGCTTCCTAGATGCCAGTAGCAGCTCTCACCCACTCCTCGACAACCAAAAACGCCCTGAATCATTGCCAGTCATTCCTGGGGCAGAAGGCAAGATCACCTCTGGTTAAGAATCACTGATTAGACTGATACAAGGTGTGAGGGTAACTCAAATATAACAAATAGTGTGGTTAACAGTGCAGTGATTTTTCTGAAATGGTGACCAGCTACTAGTAAAGTTCCCAACAAACACAGTGAAGCCTTCCCTCAGTTCACACAGTGGCTGCATTCTTTTCCATGAAACCAAGTCTAAGAGATGCTAGTAATTCACCTAATGCTTGCAAAATAATGCTTTGTGTTTATATGTAAATCAAGGTCATATAACACCCTCAAATACTTAGCAACAGGGGTATTTTCATCTGCAGATGAAGTAAGAATAGAAAATGTTTTGGACAATCTGGCAGTTCTTCAAAAGTTTAAACATAGAGTTACCATATGACCCAGTAATCCCATTCCTAGGTTCCTACCCAAGAGAAATGTAAACCTGTATCCATGCAAAACTTGTACATAAATGTCCAAAGCAGCATTATTGGTGACAGCTGAAGACTGGTAACAACCCAAGTATCCTTCAACTGATAGATAAATAAAATGTGGCATATCCATACCATGAAGTATTTTTTGCACTTAAATGAAGTTCTAATGCATGCTATGATATGGATGAATTTTAAAAACATTATTCTAAGTGAAAGAAGCCAGTCACCAAAGGCTGCATTTTGTTTTATTCCATTTATATGAAATATCCAGAAGAGGACTCTGTGGGAGAGGGAGAGGTGGGAAGATTTGGGAGAATGGCATTGAAACATGTATAATATCACGTATGAAACAAGTCACAGTCCAGGTTCAATGCACGATACTGGATGCTTGGGGCTGGTGCACTGGGACGACCCAGAGGGAGGGTATGGGGAGGGAGGAGGGAGGAGGGTTCAGGATGGGGAACACATGTATACCTGTGGCGGATTCATTTCAATATTTGGCAAAACCAATACAATATTGTAAAGTTTAAAAATAAAATAAAATTTTTAAAAAAGAAAAAAGAAATAAAAAAAATAAATAAATAAAAGACACAAGATAGATTAGGTTTCCAGGGTATGTGCGTTGGGAGGTGGGGTTGAGCTGTGGGGAGGGCAGATTTGCCACAGAGAGGGCAAAATATTGTAAAATTTGTTGTGATCATAGTTGCACAGCTTTGAGTAATATTTTAAAAAAAGGATTATGTACTTTAAATAGATGAATTCTTTGGCATATGAATTACATCTCAATAAAGATTTTTTTAATGTCCTGTAGGTGAGAGGACAACTCACTATTGTATGTAACTTTACTGCAGTCCTCTTTATACTTTGCGAGACCTTTAGTGTCTCAGCCACTTGTTTCCCCTAAATCATTGCAAGGACTGTAACAACCACTTAAATTTCCTCCCAAGGCTAGTTTTATCCCCTTAGAGAACCATGAACCACTGGTCTAAGCACTTTACATAAATGAATTCTTCCTTGCAGTGATTGGTTCAGACTTAAGCCAATCAGTAAACCTTTTTAGACCATAGTATTCACATGACCTGTGTTGGCCCAATCAGATCATAGGGAAAACTTATTCACCAGCTTGGAAAGTGTGTTTTTCACTGTCTCTGACTGGGCTTGCATTAAGTACACATATGTCTAAGTGCCCCTGCCAGTCACCTTGAGATTATAGCTAGGTGTAGAATGAAGTCAGTAGTCTTAATAGTAAGGCAGATAGAAAGAATCTGGGTCTGTTGCTGAATTGCTAATTAACCTAACTTAACGTCCAGCCTACCTTTTGATTTTCTGTTAAGTGAAATGATACCTTTCCTTATTTTTTAACTAATTGGAGGCCTGTTTTTCTGTGAAATAGGAACCAAGGTGAATTGAGGGCAGGGAATATTACTACCATAAGACAAACTGAAGTCCCAGTATGTCTATCCCTTCCTGGGAAGATTTCCAGCTTTGCTCAGGAAGTGCAGTATGTAAAATCAACCCTCTTCCTCTAGGAAAGAGAAATACAAAAAAGGACCCCAATCCATAAGCGTTGACATCAAGGCCAGGCCTAGACCTAGAAGTAGAACTCGGGAGAGCAAGCGGAGTAGACGGCCAAAGTGAATAGAGAAGCTAAAGAAAAGGCATTCTGCTACAAGGATACTCAGAATTCATCTCAGCCATTTCTGGAGTTGGATAATAACTTGAAGATATTCTTAAGTTAGCCTTTTATTTATTTAAACATTCTAAAACCATTGTTTTATATTTTATTTGTGAGTCCAATATCTGAAGTCTTTATAATTTTGGTTCTGCTCTGTATTGCTTCTGCTGCTTCTTACTCTTGGTGGCTTGTTTCCTTACATGCTTGATCATTTTTACTTGTATGTTGGTCATTGTCCTTAAAAAGTGTTTGTAGAGATTGCATTTAAGTTGAAGTTTCCTTCCTCCAGACATAAGGTGAGTTGCTTCTACCACACAGCCAGATACACCTCAATCCAGGAGAACTTTAAATTCCTAGACTGAGGTAGTAGTGGACAATTGAGGAGCATGTTGTCAATGTCAGCATCTTTATTCCTATTATTCTGGTGCATTTATTAGTGCACCATATGGATTATCACGCTTAAACCTCATAGCAGCCTGAGAACGCAGGTATTACAATTATCCCTGTAGTTCAGAGAAAAGGCTAGGATATAATACATTAAGAAATTGATCAACCCAATGTCATATAGTCAGCTGGTAGCAGAGATGTTAAAGTCCTACAGCCTAAAGACCTAAATTTTAGGACCCACTAAGAAAGATAGTAAGCATTTAATAAATGCATGTTGATAATGTTCATCACTGTAAGGCTTTTGTTCTTATAAGCTAAAAAAAAAAAAAAAAAAGGTAAAGATACAGGTTCAACTGATTTAATTTTTTGAGATACAGTCTTCCAATCTCCACTTCCCTCTGTACTACACAGATGGAGTGTGTATGCCTGGAAGTGAACACTAAGCAGGAGTTAAAGATGCAGTCAAACGTTATGCATGAAACAGTAGATTTAGGCCGAATTCCAAAAAAAGTAGGCCTCAGAATCACAAATAGCACTGAACTCACAATTGAAATGTAAAATTATTTTTTAAGAAGAAAAGTTTGCAGAAGTACTATTAGTAACAGCCTGAAACATCTGGACACAAAACTTAAGAGAAACTTCCTGGGGTTTCTAGCTAACCAGCGACTAGATTTGACCAGAGAGAAAATATGAATTGAGGATTCCCAAATGCAGCTTCCTGAAGGGACCCATTGTCTTGCTTTGCTAGAGAGATTCTCGTTGTTCCTGGACCATGCCCTCAAATTGTCTGGAGCTGCCACAGCAAGAAATGAAGCTGGTGAGCTGAGTGAGGCAGCACATCATTGCTTTCTTTTGTCAGGCTTCTCATTATTCATTTGGACAAATGAGATTGATTTGAGACTGGTCTCCAACCTCTGGTTGACTCTGAGCTTCTTGAGGGCAGGGATCAATGATTTTTCGATGGCACCCTTGCCCACTGGTTCAGAACACCATTATATAGTGAGCATTACTTTCTGCTGGTCGTTGAGAACGTAATGGTGAACCAAAATCTGCATGGAGTACATTGTCATGGTCTAGTGAGGGGTATACAGGAATCAAATAATAAAAGTCGAAAGCATATTACAAACTCTGAATAATGCTGTGAAGCCAAGAGACTCAGGACATTAATAATCTGATCTCTTCCAGAGGTTCATGAAAAGGCTTCGAATAGAACTTAACATTTGAACTAATAGCTGAAAGATAGATATCATTTAATCCAACAAAAGGAGAGAAACATTCCAGGCAAAGGGAACTGTAGTTTCAAAGACTCTGTGGTCAGAGGAAGTGTGGCACAGAGTAGTTGATCAATAAAAATAAATGTAGGAATGAACGTTTGACTCAGAATAGTAGTTAATGTTTCTCTATAGCACTTACTATATTCTAGGTATTATTCTAAGTGCTTGTCAGTATCATTTCATTTAACCTCCACAACAACCCTGTGTAGCAAGTATTATTATTATCTCCATTTTACAACTGGGGATGCTGAATTACAGAGAAAATATTTAACTCTTCCAAAGTTAGACAGTTAACTGTGAACCTGGGATTTGAACCCAAGTTCCAAGCTGAAGCAGAAAACCAGAGCTTTCTTGGTGATCTGTGAAGTTCCTGGAATCGCTCGTGCGTGCATGTGTGTATATATTCAATTGCTCAGTTGTGTCCGACTCCTTGCGACCCCGTGGATTGTAGCCCACCAGGCTCCATCCAATGGGATTCTCTAGGCAAGGATACTAGAGCAAGTTGCCATTTCCTCCTCCAGGGGATCTTCCCAACCCAGGGATTGAACCCAATCTCCTGCGTCTCCTTGCACTGGTCGTTGTTGCTCAATCTCTAAGTCGTGTCTGACTCTTTGCAACCCCATGGACTGCAGCACACCAGGCTTTCTTGTCCTTCACCATCTCCCAGAGTTTGATCAAACTCATGTTCATTGAATTGATGATGCTATCCAACCATCTCATCCTGTGTTGTCCCCTTCTTCTCCTGCCTTCAATCTTTCCCAGCATCAGGGTCTTTTCTAGTGAGTCAGCTCTTCACATCAGATGGCCAAGGTCTTAGAGCTCCACTGAGCCACCTCAGAAGCCCCCTGAAATCACATATATCATTAAATTGAGCAAGTCTGGTAGACTGAAACAGTGAGTATCCGTTTTAAAATTGAGTCTGTGAGATCCAAGAGCCAACTCCTTTGAGTGATGTGAACGTGAGATGACTTTAAACAGGTAGTAAGGTTTTTAAACCTCAGTTAAAAATGCCTCTATAAAAAGCATGACTCTTTAACTCAGTAAATTTGCAGTGAACACTATAGGGAATAATAAGACAGTACTGTTAACTAAAAATTTAAAAAACCTTCAAAAATAAAATATTAGCATAATCAACATTATTTCTTTTGAATATCTTTTCCTCTTATATGTGCACATGAGAAATATCACAAACACTATTTCTTCTTGTGTTTTTTCCCTTTCTACAATCTGTGAATGGACTCCAGTTATATTTTGTCTCTAAGCACAAGATGCATTGTGATTTGGGAAACCCTGGAAAACCCCTCCTTGCTTCACAATAATGATGAATTGATGAGCCCAGTTGAGAAATTCACTCTGAAGGTCAGCGGGACTGTTTTCTCCCTAATGCTCATATTTGTGTGAATCCAAACTCCAAAAGAAATTCTGCAGCCATGGTGCGAGGCAGGCAGCCTGCCAGAAGCTCTGCCAATGCCAGTCACCCTCAGGCAACCAAGGTGTCTTAGTATTAGCCGAGGAGTAAGTAAGCTTTGCCCTTTTCCACTGAATTTTTTAGGAAGTTGAAAATTCCAGGGTACTTAGGATTGCTGGTTTGCTTTGAAATCGCTCCTTTCGACCTCTGTCTATCTGTCTCTTTCTCTCAATGCTATGCTCCTGCTTTCTCTCTCTTCTCTCTCTGTCTCTCTCTCTCTCTCTCTCTCTCTCTCTCTCTCTCTCTCTGCCTCTGCCTCACTTTTTTTACTCTCCCAGCATCTCTGCTCCTCTAGGCCACTCTTCAGAGCAAGCACTGGCAGGCCATGAATCAAAGGGGGCTATTTTTGCTCTTGCTGTGAGAATGTTTACAACATACTGAAAACTCGGCCTGTGGTTTAAGGTTGTGTATATTTTCAGAGAAACTGACTGGTTTCCAAAGTCAGTGGACGCCTGGGAAACCCACACAGGGCTTTATGTATATGAGCTATACCTTGGGCATCTGTGTTGACCCTCACCACCCCCCTTGACCTCACCACTAGGTCAAGTCTGGCCTCACACGGGTAGCCCAGAAATGACCCGGCTGCACCCCAGCTTTGTTCCCTAACAATGCTGATTTCATGACCAGTGGCTCAAAGTTGTGAAAGAAGAAATTCAAGCCTAGTGCTTTATGACCAGGAATTCTATGAAAACTCTATCTGTGGCCTGATTAAATTACTCCTCCTTCCCACCCAACCAAGCTGCTCCCAAATGTTTTGTATACATGTACCATTCCATTAGAATACAGTTAATCTTGAATATATTTTACCATGAAACACGAACATAGTAATTACAGATTTTTCCATTCAACGTCCCCTATCATATTCCTAGAATATTGGATTCTCTTAGAATAGCATTTAACTGTTTTCATATGGGCTTCAGCTGACATCTTGGAAATTTTGAAATGGCCAGTCACTTCAGTGCTTTGAAACCTAGTCAAACTCTTTTTCTTTTTTCCTTATTTTTTCCCCCAAGTTTTAAAACAAGATGAAGATTAATTTTCTAACTGCCTTCTGCTGATTTATCAGCTGATAGCAAGTCTGGGGTATTCAGGCCAACGAAACTGGCTCACCAAGTATTGTTCAGAGGGTAAATATGAAATGTAAATGTCCAGGGGAGTTTTCTCTTATGTGGAGCTAAAATCAGAGGGAGCTATAGTGGCTGATCGGTATTCATCAGGGTGGTAGAGAGACAGTCCACTGGTGGTCACTAAAAACCGTGCTGACAATAGCTCGTGAACGTGCTGAAACCTCGAGTGCTCCACGTGGGCAGTGCAGACAGAGGCGGGCCGAAATCAGCTGGCCTGCTCTCCTGGACCAAAGCTAACCTTCCCCTGAGGTCTGGATCCTTCGCAGTGGATTCAGTCCTTGTTTTGAGAGCAACTCCCATTGTCTAGGTGTGCTGCCGACTCAGACCAGGCAACACTGGGCCTCTTGTTCCAATTCCCGTGGGGATTCTGCAGTTTAAACAACACAAAGCGTGGGCCAGCCTCCAGAGTTATAGCCTAGTTTAACTGGATTTAGAAAACTGGTTAAACAAGGCTACAGCTCCCTGGTCTTGGGCCTGCTGTTTGTGTTTTATTTTTGTTTTTGTTTTTCTTTCCCCTCTGTTCACTCCCTTTAGAAAAGCGGAAAGGATAAGAAAATGGAAAATGACAAGTAGATTGGAGCGATTTATTTGTACTGGCACAGCCCTCTTACTTTTAACAAAGAATTTCTTTAAAATGTTAGGCTTTTGCGAATGGCACTGGCCCCCACTAAACGATAATCACTTGTTTAGGTCTGAGTTCTCCACTTGAACAGTGATTCTCAGACTCCATAGAGCATACGATTGCCAGGAGGACTTGTGAAACCACAGAAGGCTACCCCATCCCCTGGGTTGCTAATTCAGTGGTTCCAGGTAGGGCCTGAGAATCTGCCTTTCTTCTCATAAGTTCCCAGATGGTGCTGATGCTGCAGGTCCAAGGAGGACATGTTGAGAGGTACTCACTGTCCAAGACTATAAGCTTCTTGAGGGTAGGAATTGGCTTACTCATCCCTTCAGAACACCTCGTCCTATGTCTGGTACAAAGACATATTCCAATAAATGACCAACTCTCTCCATTCATTTAACTCATATTTATTCATACTGCATTCAAAACAGTTCTGGAAGCTAGGATTCCACAGTGAATAAGACAGGGAAATTTCACGTGCTCAGAGAATTTCCATTCTAGTAGGACAGTCATGAAAGAAGCACATCTGTAAAATTATTTCACCTGTGATAAGTGGCGTGAGGAAAACGAGAGCAGGGCAAGAGGATAGGGAGTGATGGGCTTGGAGGTAACTACAGGTGGAATGTCAGGGGAGGCCCCTCCAAGGAAGAGACGTGTAGAAAAATGAAGAAAATAAGTGAACAGGTCATATGAAGATTTGGGGGAAGAAAGATTTCAGGCAGAAAGAACAATGATACAAAAGTCCTGAGGCAGGAACAGATTTGGCATTTTCAACATGGAGCGAGAACTCCTGGTGGCTGGAGGGTAGTGATTTAAAGGGAGAATGCTGCTGCTGCTGTTCAGTCACTCAGTCGTGTCCGACTCTTTGCAACCCATGGACTGCAGCACACCAGGCTTCCCTGTCCTTCACCATCTCCTGGAGCTTGATCAAACTCATGTCCATTGTGTTGATGATGCCATCCAACCATCTCATGCTCTGTTGTCCCCTTCTCCTCCTGCCTTCAATCTTTCCTAGCATCAGGGTCTTTTCAAATGAATCAGCTCTTCACATCAGGTGGCCAAAGTACTGGAGTTTCAGCTTCAGCATCAGTCCTTCCAATGAATATTGAGGACTGATTTCCTTTAGTATGGACTGGTTTGTTTTCCTTGCAGTCCAAGGGACTCTCAAGAGTCTTCTCCAACACCACAGTTCAAAAGCATCGATTCTTCGACACTCAGCTTTCTTTATAGTCCAACTCTCACATCCATACATGACCACTGGAAAAACCAAAGTTTTGACTAGATGGACCTTTGTTGGCAAAGTAATGTCTCTGCTTTTTAATACGCTACCTAGGTTGGTCATAGCTTTTCTTCCAAGGAGCAAGCATCTTTTAATTTCATGGCTATAGTCACCATCTGCAGTGATTTTGGAGCCCAAGAAAATAAAATTTCTCACTGTTTCTACTTTTCCCCCATCTATTTGGCATGAACTGATGGGACCGGATGCCATGATCTTAGTTTTTTGAATGTTGAGTTTTAAGCCAACTTTTTCACTCTCCTCTTTCAATTTCATCAAGAGGCTCTTTAGTTTCTCTTCACTTTCTGCCATTAGGGTGGTGTCATCTGCATATCTGAAGTTATTGATCTCTTTCCCAGCAGTGTTGATTCCAGCTTGTGCTTCATCCAGCCCAACATTTCACATGATGTCCTCTGCATACAAGTTAAATAAGCAGGTTTTGGAGGAAATAATGGAAGCAAGGAGAGTGGGCGGAGCCTACTATAATCCAGACACATGGTGATGATAATTTAGACTCACGTGTTGATGGTAAATGAGATAAGTGATGAGATTTGAGATATATTTTGAAAGTTGATCCAGCTTCAGTTGCTATTAAATTGAATATAAGATGTGAAAAAAAAGGGAAGAATCAGGATGACTCATAATTGTATTTTTTTAATGGATGGGGATGATATTTTCCAAGAGGGGAAAGTGAAGGACATGTTTAGTTCAGTTTGGAACAAATCATGAGCTGCCATAGACTTCCAAGTGGCAATTCTGAGTGATTCTATAAGTCTGGTGGTGTTCAGGGGAGGGGTCCACGTTGGAGAATAAATTTAAGAATTAATCAGTTCTAATGAGGTGGATGAAACTGGAGCCTATTATACAGAGTGAAGTAAGCCAGAAAGAAAAACACCAATACAGTATACTAACACATATATATGGAATTTAGAAAGATGGTAACAATAACCCTGTGTACGAGATAGCAAAAGAGACACTGATGTATAGAACAGTCTTATGGATTCTGTGGGAGAGGGAGAGGGTGGGAAGATTTGGGAGAATGGCACTGAAACATGTATAATATCATGTTAAAAAAAAAAAAAAAAGAATTATCAGGGGAGACATTTCCCAAAGCCAGTATTGTCTGGGATGTGTGTTCAGAGAGAAAAGAAAAGGAAATTAAAGGCTGAGCCCTGCGATTCTAACATTTTGACAATAAGGAAGGAAGAGTGAGGAGAGAAGTGTTTCCAAAGGGAAGGAGCCACTGACTGTGTCCAGTGCTGCTAAGTGATCAAGTAAGACAGACAGAGTGAAGAGTGAAGTCTGACTCTACCCTATGGACTGTAGCCTACCAGGCTCCTCTGTCCATGGGATTTTCCAGGCAATAGTACTGGAGTGGATTGCCATTTCCTTCTCCAAGACAGACAGAATGGACTACCAAATTTGGCAAAATGTAGCCTCCTTGACAAGAGCAGTTTCAGTGAAATGGTGGGGAAGAAAACCCAACTAGAATGAGTAAAGAAAGAATGGAGTATAAAGTAAGAAAAACAATGGATAGAGCTCACTAGTCTAATGGGCAGTCTTAATAAAAGACAGCACAGAGAGAGAGGAGATAGTAGCAGAAAGTAGAAGTGGGAACTTAAGGTTTTCAAAGAAAGGAGAGTGTTCATTCCAGTCAAGATGACCCAGAAGAGAGGAGAACTCGGTTATGTAGGAAAGAGCAGAGTCATCTGCAGGAGGGAAGTGCTTGAGTGGGTGGGAAAGCAAAGGACCTGGTCCCCCAGTGGGGGATCAGTGTGGATCGAAACAGATGGCAGACTGAGAATCAAATCCAGATGCAGTGAGTAGGAGATGGGAAAGTTCTCTGCCACCTCAGTCTCGGGGAAAGGAGAAAACTGAATGAGCAGGAGTCACCTAGACAAGTAAGAGCAGAAAATAAGGAAACATAACCAAGTTGCGAACTAGGCTGCGTCCACTTGATAATCACAGCTATGGATGCAGTGTGAAGCCCATCAGCGTGGTTGCATGTTTTCTTCGAATTCTATTTCTCAGCTGGGGACCAACCCTGGAGGAGGCAGAGGGTTAGGCTTGGGATATAGCCAGAAATAGATGTGCCTGGTGAGGGGTGATGTGTTTGAGGATACATGCAAGGGATTAATGACAGAGACAGACCGTGGATGTTCACTGGGGTAAGAAGGAAAGGAGGGTGTGCGAAATGTCTCAGAAGGAGACAGCGTGGCAGATTCAGGACTTGGAAGTCTGGAAGGCACGGATAGGTTGGTACACTGGGGAAATGAATTGGAAGAAGAGCAAAAAGTACAGTTCTTGGTGATGATGACAAAGTTCTGGAGACAGACTCAGAGCTGGTTGACTGAGACAGCAGAGAAATTCAAGGGAGTGATAAGGTCAATGAACAGAGAGGCCCATGGGTGGGCTGCATGGTGGAGCTGATGGATGAAAGCTGAAGAGAACAAAATACTCAAAGTAATGAGAGC
Organism: Bos indicus x Bos taurus; assembly: GCF_003369695.1. NCBI lineage: Eukaryota > Metazoa > Chordata > Mammalia > Artiodactyla > Bovidae > Bos > Bos indicus x Bos taurus. The sequence continues at coordinate 32,785,890 of NC_040097.1, read as the reverse complement.
TTATCAATCAGTGTACAGCTAGTAATCACCTACAATTTCAAAGCTGTGTGTGAAACAGGAAAACAAATAAAGTTGATCTCCTTGCCTCGAGGAGAAAAACTTACCAAGTTTTAGAAACAGATGATGCATGAGACCAGTCCCTCCACTCTGAAATCTCACATTCTCCTGTCTTTTAGCTTTTGTTTACTGAGACGCTTGTAATTGCGTTTTCGTCTATATCTTGTACACTTTTGTCTACAAAGATCAGAGCTAAATGTGTGAGAAACCACTAAAAATGTACAGGACTTCCTGGTATATACTTGTGGACTAAGATCCATTTTTACCTTTTTTCCCTCTTCTTTGCATTTGTTTACATTTTTTGTCTTGTTTTCTTGAGATATTTTTAACCTTACATTTGTGTATACATTTGTAATCCTCTTTAAGTCCTCTGTGAAACAAGGCTTGAAATAAATAAATAATATAGGGCACTGTACTATTGACTTAAGTACAGTTTTAGTGAAAAAGGACATTTTGGCCCTTGTAATTGGGAAACTCTAATGATGGACTTCTGACATCACTGGATCTAGGTGCTTAAAGAATAGTGTCACAAATCTGCCACTCTCCATCTCTGGACTCTACTTTCCTCCATATAGGCTTTATTTCTAGTCAGGATCTCAGAAGTATAGAGGCAAAGGGAAGCACCGGTAGCTTCTGACCACCTCAACAGAAATAGTACCTAAAAATTCCCCAGTAGACATCCCCAAATCAATCCCTGTTGCTAGACAATGTCATATTCTCCTTAGATGGTTATGGATCACACATTCATCCCTGCTGTTTTTAGTCATGTCTGACTCTTTGTGAGCCTATGGATTGCAGCACACCAGACTTTTCTGTCCTTCACTATCTATCTCCTGGAGTTTGCTCAAACTCATGTTTATTGAGTCGATGATGCCATCCAACCATCTCATCGTCTGTCTCCTCCTGCCCTCAATCTTTCCCAGCATCAGGGTCTTTTTCAACAAGTCAGCTCTTCACATCTGGTGGCCAAAGTATTGGAGCTTCAGCTTCAGCATCAGTCCTTCTAATGAGTATTCAGGGTAGTTTTCCTTTAGGATTGACTGGTTCAATCTCCTTGCAGTCTGAGGGACTCTTGAGGGTTTTCTCCAGCACCACAATTTGAAAACATCAGTTCTTTGGCATTCACCCTTCTTTATGGTCCAACGCTCACATCCATACATGACTACTGGAAAAACCATAGCTTTGACTATTCATCCCTGGAATAGGAACTAATGTTAGCCCAACCAGAACCACACAGTCTGAGAGCTGGGGAAAATATAACTTTCCAAAGGAAACTATAATGCTGAACCAAAGATGGTGGCCTGGACTCTCAGCAGAACAAATCCACAAATATCATATCTCCAAACTTAGAATCTTGCCGAGGAGACAGGCTATGAATTTAGAAATGAAGTAGGGCAGGGCATACCTGGTATGAGCCAAAAGGATCATTCAGACACCGTATATGTCATAGGATGACATAGTAGGGGGAAGTCATTATGAATAGACATTCCGATCATTTGCCAGAAATTTCCTGAAGACCTGCTGTGTACAAAGCTCTGTGCTAAGTGCTTAGAATATGTCAGTGAGCAAAACAGACAAAGATGCCTGCCTCCCTAACACTTCCATTTCAAACAGACAACATGCCATGGGTACAAACACAAGTAACACTTTCAGTTTATTAGAAGGTAATGGGCACTGTGAAGACAGGGAAAGCAGAGCACGATGAAGGAGGCTGGACATTTTCAAGGCAAGACTGGGCTTCACTGAGAAGGTGACATCTGAGTGAACATGTGAAAGGGCTTTGCCGTGTGAATATCTGGGGGAAGAACATTCTGGCAGAGGATCCTGCCAAGATGAAGACCCTACAGCTTCATTGTGACTGGAATATTCTAGCTGAGGTCACTGTGGCTGGAGTGGAGTGAGCGAAGGTGAGAGTAGAAAGATGTCCAGGTGGAGAGATGATGGTGGAGAGCGGATCTGGTTGAGTGTTTCCCAAGCACCTCAATTTATGACCTTCATGAAACAGTCATTGCAGCATCTTTGAGAGGGGGGACATTCTTCTGATGAACATTTTTAAAGATCACTGGGACTGTGTGGAGGTTGGACTGTAGTGGGGAGAAGGGAAGAGGGTGAAACTGGTAGGGGGTTCCTGCAGAAATCGAGGAGTGTGAGGGCAGAAGCTTGGAACTGGGGATTAGCAGTGGGAGTAGGATTGAGCCAGATTCTGAATATGTTTGGAAGATAGAGTTGGTAGCATGTGGGCCATAAGCTTTTACGAAATGGGCAGTCAGGAGGCAGAGAAAGACAAAGAGCTTTCCCAGAGACATGAAATGTACAGCAGAGAGTTCACAGAACTGAAGGGGAAGCAAGGAGAAAATCGAAGAAATGTTAATAAAGCCTGTAGTTGAGCAAATGGCATTGTACTAATGCTCATTGCCTAGTTTTGTTAGTTGTACAGCAGTTGCATAAGATGTTAATAGTAGTGAAGCTAGATAATGGGTGTATGGGGATTCTCTGTATTATTTTGCAGCCTTTCTAGAAAACATTTTTTTAATAATTTTTTAATGGAAGAAATTGTCTTTAAAAGACATGAAAGGAAACACCAACAGGACTTTACAACTGGATGGCTTTAAAGAATGAAGGAGTTGGGGGGAACCAAAGCTACCTTGAAGACTGTTCCTTGAGGTTGTGATGCAGAGTCCAGAATGGAGGAAGTCCACTAGTGTGGAGCTGCTTATGTGAGTGTGAGCAGGGGTGGCTGTGGGAGTACACACTCAGTAGATGGTATAAAGCAAAATGCCCTCCCCAGCATGGCTGGGTAGAATTCAATCCCCTAAAGGTCTAAATAGAATAAAAGGTTGAATTAGAAAGAGTTCTTTGTCTCCACCTGATGGTCTTTGAGCTGGGACCTCAAACCTCAGTCATGGTTCCCTGGAGAAACAGAATAAATAGGATGCAGCAGGACATACAAATCCTACTGATACTTATAGGGACACCAATATCTCTAGACTTGTGTCTGTACATGGAGAGATTTTAAAGAATTGGCTCAATTGATTAGGATGCTGAGGACTCCAAACCCAGGAGATCCAGTGATATAATTTCCAGTCCAAGACTGAAGGCCTGAGAACCAGGAAAGCTGACTGTATAAATCTGTGTCTGAGTTCAAGTTCAAAGGCAAAAAGTACATGACCCCAGTGTAAGTTTGATGCATGAAGTAGGGCATCCAAAGCCAGTGCTCTGGGACAACCCAGTTATATGGTGAGGAGGGGTGTGTGAGGGGGGTTCAGGATGGGGGAACACATGTATACCCATGGCCTATTCATGTTGATATATGACAAGAACCATCACAATATAGTAAAGTAATTATCCTCCAAGTAAAATAAATGAATTATTCAAAAAAGATAAAAAAGAAATGGCTTATGTCCCAGCTCAAAGACCATCAGGTGGAGACAAAGAATTCTTTCTTAGTCAACTTTTATTCTATTTAGACCGTTAGGGGATTGAATTCTACCCAGCCATGCTGGGGAGGGCATTTTGCCTTATACCATCTACTGAGTCTTATTAATCCCAACCAGAAACACCCTCACCAACAACCCCAGGATGACGTTTAATCAGATATCTGGGGACCTCATGCCTCAGTCAAGTTGACATATAAAATTACCTATTGTAGTGAGTGTGTGTGTGTGTGACTGTGAGAGTGTATGAGTGTATGTGTGACTCTGTGAGTGTATGTGTAACTCTGTGTGTGTGTATAGATGAGGTAATCACTTCCACTGTTGACATGCATGGCAAAGTTCTCCAGAAGCCGGATAATGAAAGTGTGAGGTGAGAATAGAGGAAAAAGCAGAGCAGAGAAGTGAGGTTAGGAGCATATTTGAGGAAACATATAGAGACAAGATCACCAGGGAGAGAATTTTAGAAAGGCGGGAGGAGATCTCAATGAACAATTGAATATCAGTGAAATGACTTTCTGTATAACAATGGAAGAAAATTCAGAGAAAGACAGAGATAAGGTCGCAGAAGGGGAAGGACAGTCAAGATCCTGTGGCACTAAGACTTCCCTGGTGATCTAGTGGTTAAGGCTCTACACTCTTGATACAGAGGGCATGGGTTCAATCCCTAGTCAGAGAACTAAGATCCCATATGCCACAAGAAGCAGCCAAAGAAAATAAAAATCAAGGCACCACAGAAACTAAGGGAGGAGACTGCTCAGAGGTCAAGCCAGCCTTGACCAATGCTGCTGTCAGACCAGGTAGAAAAAGATCTGGGAGAAGGTCAAGGAGTTAGTGTAAGTAACACAAGGCTGATTTTCAATACCATTTCAGTAGGGCAAGGCATATGGAGTCCAGGTATCAAAAGAGTAGCAAGTGATGAGGTGGCTTTGAGGTCTGGAAGCTGCAGGCATGACCCTAATAAGATCCTCAAACTGTAAAAGAAACTAAGAAATCTTCTCAATATTTTCTTTCATCCACTCATTGAGTAAATTCATGAGTGCCTACCATGTGCTTATTAGCTTTCAGTGGTGGCTCAGATGGTAAAGAATCCGCCTGTAAAGCGGGAGGCCTAGGTTCGATCCCTGGGTTGGGAAGATCCCCCAGAGAAGGGCAGGCGACCCACTCCAGCATTCTTGCCTGGAGAATCCCCATGGACAGAGGATCCTGGTGGGCTACGGTCCATGGGGTCACAAAGAGGTGGACACAACTGAGCAGCTAACCACAGCACTATGTGCTTGGTGCCACATATACAGTGAACAAGGAAAAGCAATCACTGCCTTTGGAAAGATTCAATCCTCGTGTTTTCTGAATACTGGCACTCAGGCTCCTCAAAAGTTATGCTAACACAGCAAGCTTTGAGTTTCCTTTCTGGAAGATTCTAAGAAAGACACTGGAGGATTTAGCAATAATAAATCTTTTTTAGCTCACACGGGGAGTGTGGTAGAGAGGACAATGGCTTGTATTATTTCATCCAAGCTTTGAACATTTGATCCACTGCTCAGCCTCCCAGGTGTGACTTGTTTCCTTCCTGGGTTTGAGAAAATCCCTTCTTTTGTTCTCTACAGAAAACAAAGCCCATGACACTATGCTTAGTCTTGCTAGACTTCCACATTTCCCATCATGAGTTTCATGAGTTAATATGCTTTCTTTGAAAATTTCACTGGTAAATCGCTGAGTTTGACTTTATGAATAACAATGAAGTAGTGTATTAAGACGATAAACTATGCTCTGATTTTGACAGTAGGCAATTCACAATTGTGTCCTAGTTTGTAGAACAAAATTTATACGCGGTTTGAGTAGAATAGGTACAACTTACTTCTCATCTGGGAATGACAAAATGCATAAATAAGAGCAAGGGATATCCACCTGGGAGGCAGGTCTTGATTTTAGTGAGCAAAGTACACATATGGGAACACAGCTTCAAGGAAAATACTTTGTCCATTGGAGGGCCCTGAAAACTGCTTAGTTAAATGTGGAGGAATGGAGAAAATCGAAAGACAGTTTATCACTTTCTTAAAGTTCTCAAAGGCTTTTAACCACTGTTTTATTATGATTTTAAATCTCAATAATAAAGAACAGAAGAGTTCATGGTAGAAGGTTCATATTGGTCTGCAGGATTCATACCACACTAAGAAAAATGAGAAACTCTAAGCGTTTACCAACGTATCTCACGTCACATAAGTTTCCAGGGACAAATCAGCAGTTTCTGAAATGCTGACCTACTTACTATATGGGCTTGGGCTTCCCTGGTGGCAGTAGTAAATAAATCACCTGCCGATGCAGGCACTGCAGGAGACACATGTTTGATCCCTGGGTCAGGAAGATTCACTAGAGGAGGAAATTGCAACCCACTCCAGTATACTTGCCTGGAGAATCCCAAGGACAGAGGAGGCAGGCTACAGTCCATGGGGTCGCAAAGAGTCCAATGTGATTGAACATGCACGCATATTACTGTGTGGCATTAGGCAAGTTATTTAACCTCTCTGAGCCTCAGTTTCCTTGTCTATAGTGCAAAGTAACGTACTATTTCTTATTCAGTATGGGTTTTTTACTATCTAGTAAGGATTAGTCATAGCACGGCACCAGCATGTCTTAGTCAGTGAATGATAATTACTTTTCTTAAGTAGATTTGGCATAGTTTGTTACAGTTATTCATCATTTGTTCCTTAGTACCAGAACCCTAAGCAATGTGTTCAGCTGAATGAATACATTTCTATCCTCCCTTATATATAGGGATGCACAAGTTTGGGGCTTGGGGTATCTGGGAGATTCCTTTCTGTTCTCCTTCCTCTTACTCAGCAAGCTGGCTTGATGGCTGGAACTCCGGCAGCCATCTTGTGACCTAAGGATGGAGCTCACACATTGATGGCCGCCAGAGCCAAACGCAGTACAAAACTGGACCCGCAAGGATTCTAGGGAACTTCCATAGTAATCTTGGATGACTGTTATAAATATTCTTTTAAATGAGAGAAAGTAAATCCCTAATTGTTTCATTGGGTCTCTGTTATTAACAACAAACTAATAACTCAGATAAGTAAACCTGAAGATCTTCTGAATTTCCATTCACTTTCAGGTTGACCTGCCAATCCACCCTAGTTACACAATTGTATCTAGTTTATCTCCTTTCCTTCCCTTAGCTCTGTGATGACAAATTGTTTCTTCTCTTCAGCCTAAACTTTGATTTGTCTCAGGGGAGATAAGCATCCTTCAACTCTTACCTACAGCTCTACCCATTGAACAAGGCCACCTTCATCTTCCCATTCTTCCATTGCTCTACACATAGAATCTGACTCTGATCTAGATATGCTGAAGTGTACTAAAAAGGGAGATGAGTAAAAATTGAAGAACAGTTCCCAGCAGTAGAACTGAAGCCTTGGCCATATGGATTTCTAGAACAAACCAAAATGATTTGTGTGTGTGCAGATGTAGTATTAACAGAAGAAGCTGGTGGTTTCTTTCCATGGCTATTTTATCCACCACATGCCAGTAGAAAAGTCAGTCTTGCAGTTGAACATGGACTTCACTTGCCACTGCAAACCTGGACGGATAAGAAAGCAAAGATACCAAAGATAAGGATTCACAGCCCTACTGAAAAACTATGGGATGAAATCACTCTCTTGACCTTGGGAGCAGAGAATATAGTTTATAAACTCTATTGGCTACTTCAGCCAGGCAGGTATTTATTTTTTTAATCACATGGACACGTGGGTTATTTTTCATTTCCCCATTTTGATAGAGCCGTAAGTTTTAGAGACCTTCCTATACTCTAAACTAACATTGTAATCACAGTAATGAATGACAAGCTGCCAGAGCCTTGGTGTCAGGGAAAGAGAAACAAAAAGCTGGGGACCTTGGTCAATGGAAGGGCACTTGCATCTCTAAAGGGGACCCTCATTTCTTAGCTCCAGTAGACGTTTTCATGCCAGGGATTCATATTTTTCAAGAGAAGCAGGAACTCATATTTTTGTGTGAAACCTCCTAACTTTCAAACGTTGGTTCAATTTTTTTAATCGTGTGTGAGCCAAATAAAACACATCAGCTTGCCCAAATATGCCCAGATGGCAGCTGAGCCCTAGTGACAAGTCAGCCCTTCAGAAGGGCAGCAGGGGAAGGAAATCAAGAGCTCATTCAGTGAATGTGTTCATTCAGGTCACAAGGGTATGTTAAGTGGCCACCAGATGTGCCCTGGACCATGCTAATAAGGACTGGATCCGAATGAAAACCAAGGGAAAAAAGTAGGGAATGATGAAGGATTGCTAAATCCAGCCCCCCAAATTAAAAATATTATAGTTAAGAAGGGAATTATAAAATCTATTGGAAGTCTCTAAAATCCCAGGCAAGGAGGAGATAAGTACTGAGAGTTAAGAAAGAAGGGAATAGTAGGTGTCTTGGCCAGCTTCCTTAGTGGTAGGTGTTGGAGCCAGTCTCCAAAGATTCTTACTTTCCAGGACCCACACCCTCATGTGGTTCCCTCCCATGCTGGATGGAGCTGGCCTTCGTAACTAACAGGATGGTGCTGGAATGATGAGTGTAACTTCCAGGGCTAGGTCAGAAAAGGCACTTTGATTTCTATCTTGCTCTCTGTTGGATCACTCACTCAGTGGAAAGCCAGCTGCCATGACATGAGGCCACTTAAGAGGCACTATTGAGAGGTCCATGTGGCAAGAGCCCGAGGCCTCCTGCCAATAGCTGGTGGGGAAGTGAGTCCTCCTGGCAAAGTCACAGGAGTGAGCCAACCTGAAAGTGGATCCTCCACACCCAGTCAGTTCCGTAGACAACTGTCGCCCCAGCTGATGCAAGAGACCCTGGGGTGGAATCTCTCAGCTAAGCTGCTCCTGACCCAGAGAAGCTGAGAAATAATAAATGTTTGTTGTTTTAATCCGCTCAGCTTTGGGGTCATTCATTACGCAGCAATCGATAACTTATACCATAGAGGAAGTTGAGGCATTGAGTATATATCACCAGTGTAAAAAAGAGGAGAGAGAAGGAAATGGCAACCCACTTCAGTATTCTTGGCCTGGAGAATCCCAGGGATGGGGGATCTCACAGAGATCGCAAAAAAAAAAAAAAAAAAAAGAGGAGAGAGAGGAAGAGAGCAATATGTGTGGGGTTGCCAAAAGAGAATAGCATAATGGTACAGAGAGTGGACTTCTGAAATAAATCAGACATGAATTTGAAAGCCAGCACTCACACCTCCATCAGTACTGTGTGGCCTCAGGCAGGCGCTTAACATCTCTAAGCTTCTGTTCCTTCTTTTGTGTGTGTTTGTGTGTGTGTTCTCAAAATACTAACTGTTGGCTTGCCAGAAAGTTCATTTGGTTTAAAAATAAGACATTTTTCCTTTTCACCAATGACTTTATTGAACAACATAGTCACTAACTGAATGAACCTTTTGGCCAACCGAGTGTTTCATATAGTTGCTGTGCAGATTAAAATAATTTCCATGAAATAGGTTACTTGGCACATAAGAAACACTCTATGGGTTAAGTTATTAGAGATCATATCAATGAAGGCAAAATTCATATACTTTTCAGATTCAGCATTGCCAGTCTTTTCAGGGGAAGAAAACAATCATTTTGATGCTTTTTAATGTGTGGGTAATTCTGAAATATATCAGAAACTTAAATAACGATTATTTTAAATTAAGCTCTGTGCTTCCCAAACATTCCAAGGAAGAAAAGCATAGAATACAAAGTAGAAGCTCCATGTGTGTGGAGTGCTAACTACATTCCAGATCCTGTGTTACAGGCTTTCAGCATCAACTAATTCCCCCAGTGGCAGTAGGGCTTACTGTTACTATTCTCACATTGTTGCTATTATAGTGGCTAAGTTGTGTCCAACTCTGCAAACCCAGGGACTGTAGCCCACCAGGCTCCTCTGTCCATGAAATTTTCCAGGCAAGAAGACTGGAGTTGGTTTGCCATTTCCTTCTCCAGGGGATCTTCCCAACCCAGGGATCGAACCCGCAGCTCCTGCTGCATCTTCTGCATTGCAGGTAGGTTCTTTACCGCTGAGCCACCAGGGTGATGCTACAGAGTGGTAAACTGAGGTTCAGCAATATTAAGTAATGTGGTTCATGGCAACACAGCTAGCGGCCGAGCTCAGGTTTAAAACACTGCGTGGTTCCAATGTCCACGTTCTCAGCCCTTCCCTCTACGCTCTCTTCTTGAGAAGTAGACTTTGAGAAACACTGAACAGAGTCAGGCTACTTTGTGGCTAAAGTGAAAACACAAATACATGCTGTCTAAAATCTTTACAAATACCAAATGTACGTTCTTCTCATAGTTTCAAATACTCCGTGTTAATCCCATGGCTAATCTTAGGGCCAAGTACAGAATGGAAACCTATTTGAAGTCTGGTTTGAAAGGAAGTAAACCTCTGGAATGTGTGCAAGGCGAAGGGAACTTCTTTTCCATGAAGGAGCAGCTTTCAGGCATAAAGTAACTGAAGTGTAGGGAGGTGACATGACCACATAGGCTTAATACACTTAAATATAATTCAGTAGAGAGACACCATTCAGACATCGCAAATCTGTCAGTATCTCCCTGGTTTGTCCATAAAAATTATTTATTGGCTAAAACTAGCAGAGAAAAATCTCAGACTGTTAGGTAGAAAATGTTTTTACAGGCAATCCTAATTATACGTGATGTTGGGGAATTTACAGAACAGAGTTTCATGAATCAGAGTTAGAAGAGTTTTTTCTAAATAAATGTTTATCACTTAAAGCTAGTCTCCATAGGGCACTTAATGTGTTTGAAATGCATATTTTAGTAGGCCATCACTACCCTTTGCTGGAATATTTTATTGGCATGTGCTTCAACTTCTTTAATGATTATTGCCAAAGAAGTTTATGCTTTTAATTCTTCTAAATAATTTACCTGTCTTTGTCAGTCTCTGTTTTAAATATGGTGAATTATTTTTGACATGCATAGGTTCATATTAAGAAAATTTTGAACTAGTGGCTATATCTTCTTTTTATACTCATTTATACAGCGACAAAGCAATTTCAAAAGGTAACTGCATGTACTTACAGACTTTAAAAGAAAAAAAACACTTCTACCTATAGTTCTTTCTCCCCAGTGAATAACATGAAATATACTATTTAGTTCTGGGATGGAGGAAAACTGGTGAAATCTGAACACAATCTAGTTTAGTTAATAGTAGTGTCCTAATGTTAATTTCCTAGTTTTTGCAGATGATAATGTTAGAAGAACTCCCTTTACTGTCTTTGCAGCTTTTCTGTAAATGTAACATTATCTCAAAGTAGAAAGTATATTTTAAAAATTGCTGAATGTCACCAATATTAAACCACATGAGTTTAACAATGCTGTTACTTGTGTGTGTGCAGACTAGGACTCAGATGACGTTGAGGCCTAATGGTCCATTCACCCCATCTCTGTTGCCTGTGTTTCCCTACCAAGACCTAGCAGGTGTCTAACCAGGAAAACAAAGCCAAGTATCAGAGCAGTAAATCACCCTGTGGTTGACACTCCTAAGACATGAAGGTTGGTTTGTTTAACCAAATTCTTTTGTCCTGATCAGCTTCATCGGTAGAGAGCTGGCTCCCTATGGATGCCACCTCCTTACACAAGGTACTCTTCAAAAGAAGCACACAAAGAAAATCAACCTCAAAATGTCACCTCCGAGTCTGTATATGGAAAACCACATGCTGTTTATTTGCTTGTTATCTGTCTCCCCATCTAGGTCATATGTCTTTCTGGAGCAGGAACTAATGAATCCCAGCACCTTGCCTGATGCAGAGGAGGCTCAGATGTTGCTTGATGATGGGTGAGTTCGCAAATTAATTAGCTGGCATGTAGTCGAGAGAAACCTTGGAGGATGTAAAGAAAAGATTGAATACCTATGTATACGCAGTGAGAACAGTGCTCTTGCGCCCACCTATATATATCCCATAAGAAGTAGGGAACAGATTTCCCAGGGGCCTGAGTGGTAAATCTGAATTCAGATCTGAACGGGCCCACAAAGTACCATGAGTATGAGGAATAATTCTTTGTTTAGGAAATCAAAACAGGTAAATAAAGTTCATATCAATCCCCAACGCAATGAGGGCAAGGAGCATGACTTACCCATTAAAACACGACCCCACTTTGTGGGAAGGCTCAAATTCATTCACTCATTCACGGAGCAAATATTTTTTGAGACCCAGAGATTCAGTAGTCAGTGAATAAGACAGCCAGGAGCCATGCCATCATACAGCGTAAACGAGGGAAAGAAGTAAACAAGATGTTTCCAGGTCAGACACCTTTCCAGGATGCTTAAAACTTCCTGGGCAGGCTTCATTAGCTAAAGAAACCTGGGCATCAGTCATCAGGGCTAACTGTGAAGATTAAGGGAAATTAAGTGGAAACTCTGTATTAACCTAAAACACTTGATAGAACACGGGTGCACAATTTATGTAGTCGTTCATGACACTCTTTCTACATCCATTTATTACACTTGCTCTGAGCACCTAGGATGTGCCAGACCCTGTCAGAGAGACCCAAAGACAAAGATAATGACAGCCTGAGTGGGCTGTCCACAGACCACAAAAGGTCAACAGAGGTTTTCCAGAAAGTAAATAGATTGAAGTTTCCTGGGCGATTTAGCATCTTTGTTGCAAACACATTGTCATTTGTTTGCTTGCTTGTTTTGCAACCCTTTAGAGATGTGAAATTTACCCTTCTTAAGATGGTGGCCTTAAAGAAACAGTCCATGGGTCAGATTTGTTTCATGTGACATAAACTGCCAACCCTGATCTAGAAGTCTGACCAACAACTACAGCATAATGGATGCTGAAATCGACGGCTGTACTGTTGCTGGTGTCTGCTTTCTGCTGTAATTCTCACAGAAAAAGCCTGTAAATTAGCATCCAGAATCTCATACCACTTTTAAAAGGAAAATATAAAGGCAAGTTTAAGTGCGGTAGCTACGTCCGCTTCCTCCTTCTTCCTTGCTACGGTAACCCAGATTGTTCAAAACAGCAGTGTGCCCGGCTAAGTACTTGTTTTCTAGGACAAAAACAAATACTTGTTTTCCTTACTTGTTGCAAGGAGTCGCCTTTGGCCCAGTTCTGTCCAATAGGCTGTCATCACGTTTCTGCTAGGGTTTCTGGGTAAATGTTTACTTTCCTGGTGAGAGAGGAGAAATGTATCTGGTACTCTCCATCGCACATTTTTCTTGCTTGCATTCAGACTTGGTGTTTGGGGCTACAGCAACCATCTTGTGACTATGAGGCACCCAGAATGAAAAAGGGCCCAGGGACCCACTGGTAAGCTAGCTCTTAGATCACTGAGGCTCTGAGCCACTGCGGTAGTACTCTTCCTTCATAAACCTTGACTTATTTTATAGGCCACTTGAAGTTGGGTTTACTCTTACTAGTTGCTAAAATCATTTCTGATAAAATAAGGTTTAGTGATCTAAAATAGGGCTTCAGTTCAGTTGCTCAGTCGTGTCCAACTTTTTGCGACCCCATGAATCGCAGCATGCCAGGCCTCCCTGTCCATCATCAACTCCTGGAGTTCACTCAGACTCACCTCCATCGAGTCAGTGATGCCATCCAGCCATCTCATCCTCTGTCGTCCCCTTCTCCTCCTGCCCCCAATCCCTCCCAGCATCAGAGTCTTTTCCAATGAGTCAACTGTTCACATGAGGTGGCCAAAATACTGGAGTTTCAGCTTTAGCATCATTCCCTCCAAAGAAATCCCAGGGCTGATCTCCTTCAGAATGGACTTCTCCTTGCAGTCCAAGGGACTCTCAAGAGTCTTCTCCAACACCACAGTTCAAAAGCATCAATTCTTTGGCGCTCAGCTTTCTTCAGAGTCCAACTCTCACATCCACACATGACCACTGGAAAAACCATAGCCTTGACTAGAAGGACCTTTGTTGGCAAAGTAATGTCTCTGCTTTTGAATATGCTATCTAGGTTGGTCATAACTTTCCTTCCAAGGAGTAAGCGTCTTTTAATTTCATGGCTGCAGTCACCATCTGTAGTGATTTTGGAGCCCAGAAAAATAAAGTCTGACACTGTTTCCACTGTTTCCCCATCTATTTTCCATGAAGTAATGGGACCAGATGCCATGATCTTCGTTTTCTGAATGTTGAGTTTTAAGCCAACTTTTTCACTCCTCTTTCACTTTCATCAAGAGGCTTTTTAGTTCCTCTTCACTTTCTGCCATAAGGGTGGTGTCATCTGCATATCTGAGGTTATTGCTATTTCTCCCGGCAATCTTGATTCCAGCTTGTGCTTCTTCCAGCCCAGCGTATCTCATGATATTTATAAAATCACTATCTAACTTGTTGTCTAATAATTATTTAGCACTCAACGCTATTGTCTAAAAATCTATTTATCGATTATCTAATATCACAACTGAGGCTGGAGCCATTAGTATCATCACTTTCGGTTGAGGAACTGAGTCTTACAGATTAATTTGTCCAAGATCTCATGGCTAATCAGTGGCAAGCCAAGATTTGGACCGGACAGTGTGATGCCTCAAGCCTTGCCCTTTACGCCTGCCCCCCACTCCCTCACCTCCATCGCAGGTCAGTCCACACACATAACCTGTGTTCAGGCACAGTGCCAGAGTCTGCGGGCTCAATTGGTAGCTCGGGTCATAGTGTCCCAGGCTCTCATATACACCCCAGGAACAAACCTCAGTCTTTGCTGTTGGCAAAGTTGAACAAGCCTATCACATAATTTCCTTTTTCTCCCCAACATTAGGAATTACTCTCACTGGGAACACACAATTTCCCAGAATTTGACAGTTGAACTAGTTTGGCATTTGAAAATTACCATTATTAGTTTAAGCATGTGAGCAATTTCTCTTCCAGTCTCATGGTTTGCAGAGTTTGTTCTTAATCTTTTAACTAATGATGGGATGACATATTTCATTTGTTTTCACATTTCCTCCTAGACTCTCTGAATAGTCAGACACCTGAATTGTTTTTTAATTGTTACTGAAAAAAAGAGCCATCAGTTTAATCTTCCTGCATCCCTATCCTCTTTATGTTGGTGCTATATGGTTGGTTGTGAAGACAAAAGAGAAAAAAATGAAAGTTATTAATATTCATTTTTTCTCATATGTTAAAAAATCGGTATTCTAAAGAATCTGGCAGGTAGGTTAGGCTGAGTGCGAATCTTCTGTTTAGCTCTTAGCTGATTATTATCCTTGTCATATGGAGACAGAAAGGGAATATTAATTAATGCAACATTGCACAAGGCTAGCGCACAAAGAAAGATGTAATATAAATGATGCTGATAACCATCATCATCATCATAGCAAAGCTCTATATTAAGTGGCAGCTAGTACTCTAAACACTTGACACACACTAACTCTTCTTTATTGGATACACATGCACATAATATGAAATTCATCATCTTAACCACTTTTAAGTGTACAGTCCCCTAGCACTGAGTATATTCACATTGCTGTGCAATCATCACCACCATCCATCTTCAGAACTTTTTCATCTTCCCAAACTGAAACCCTGTACCCATTAAATAGACTTCCCTGGTAGCTCAGATGGTAAAGAATCCACCTGCAATGCAGGAGACCCCGATTTGATTCCTGGGAAAGGAAGATCCCCTAGAGAAGGGATAGGTTACCCACTCAGTATTCTTGGGCTTCCCTGGTGGCTCAGCTGGTAAAGAATCTGCCTGCCATGCGGGAGACCTGGGTTCGATCCCTGGGTTGGGAAGATCCTCTGGAGAAGGGAAGGGCTGTCCACTCCAGTATTCTGGCCTGGAGAATTCCATGGACTGTATAGTCCATGGGGTCACAAAGAGTTGGACACGACTAAGCAACTTTCACTTTCATCCATTAAAGACTAACTCCCCATCCTCGCTCCCCCTCACCCCTTGGCTACTACCATTCTACTTTCTCTCTCCACAAATCTGGCTACTCTGGGAACCTCGTATAAGAGAAACCATACCATATTTGTCCTTTGTGACTGGCTTGTTTCACATAGCATAATTTCCTCAAGGTTCATCCGTGTTGTACCATTTGCAAAAATTCACTCAATTTTAAGGCTGAGTAACATTACTCTGTATATATACATATACACACATACTTTTTGTTTATCCATTCATCTATCAATGGACACTTGGGTTGCGCTCACTTTTTGGCTCTTGTGCATAGTGCTGCTAATGAACATGGGTGTACAGAGATCTTGTAAGGCCAGGATTTCAATTCCTTTGAGTATATACTGAGAGGAGGACTGCTGAACCCTGCAGTAATTGTCTATGTAGTAGTGTGAAGAACTACGCTCCTGTTTTCCATGGAGGCTGCAAGGAACCATTTTGCATTCCCACCATCAGAGCCCAAGAGTTCCAGTTTTTCCACATCCTCACCAGTACTTATTTTCTGTTTGTTTGTTTGTTTGTTCAGTTCAGTCACTCAGTCGTGTCCAACTCTTTGCGACCCCATGGACTGCAGCACACCAGGCTTCCCCGTCCATCACCAACTCCTGGAACTTGCTCAAACTCATGTGCATCAAGTCAGTGATGCCATCCAACCCTCTCATCCTCTGTCGTCCGCTTCTCCTCCCCCGTTCAATATTTCCCAGCATCAGGGTCTTTTCCAATGAATCAGTTCTCTGCATCTGGTGGCCCAAGTATTGGAGTGTCAGCTTCAGCATCAGACCTTCCAATGTGTATTCAGGACTGATTTCTTTTAGAATTGACTAAAGTTTTTTGTTTTTGTTTTTTAAATAAAAGTAGCCATCTAAATCGGAGAAGGCGATGGCACCCCACTCCAGTACTCTTGCTTGGAAAATCCCATGGATGGAGGAGGCTGGTAGGCTGCAGTCCATGGGGTCTCAAAGAGTCGGACATGACTGAGCAACTTCACTTTCACTTTTCACTTTCATGCATTGGAGAAGGAAATGGCAACCCACTCCAATGTTTTTGCCTGGAGACTCCCAGGGAAGAGGGAGCCTGGTGGGCTGCCGTCTATGGGGTCGCATAGAGTTGAACATGACTGAAGTGACTTAGCAGCAGCAGCAGCAGCAGCCATCTAAATGGGTGTGTGGTATGTGCAGAGCTGTATTTGTCTCCATTTTGTAAATGAAGGAAACTGAGGCAGAGAGAGACAAAATAACCTGCCCAAGGTTACATACTTATTATGAAACAGTAGAATTGGAATTCACACCCAAATGGTGCAATTCCAGAATCCACACTGCTTTCCAGACCTTTTAAAGCTGAGAGCAACCACCCTTTAATAAACATCTATTATGTGTCAGGCACTGCAGTAAGCAGTTTACATGAATTGTTTCATCTAATAAGGATGAAACTGGTTTTTTTTTTTTTTTTTTTTTTTTGCTTTTCTAACAAGGAATACAGAAAGATTAGTACATTATCCAGAGTTACTTAGCTAGTAAATAACAGAGCTGGGATTTGAATCAAAGTCCCTGAACCCAGGTCATGAGTAGTTAATCTCTATCCCATATTTGGTTTTAGACAAATGATCATTCCTTTAGGTTCTTTCTCTTTCTTTGTGCCCTCAGCAGAGATACTCCCCCCTCCCTATAGGTAATCAAAGTCCTTCAAATTGGATTTCATAGTGATAGGGATCTTTCCCCTGTCTCAGGGAGGCTTATGCTGGCATTTGAGTGCATTTCCTCAAGGCTTTCCGATGAGCTAAGTGCGTTGAAACATGCACATCTAATGTAACATTCCTTCCCAGGTACAGTAAGTTGGCAGGATTCAACCTTTCATAGAAGGGCTGTGACTCAAAAAAGCCTCTCATTTACCACATATCCCTTCCCAGTTACCTTGTTGTTGATTAAAAATGTTTTCTTCCACTGGGCAATGCTAAAAACAGTTTCTCTTGCTGACCCTTTCCTCACCCTCTTATCATATCTTCAAAATAGGTGAGCCAGTTTTATTTCCTTCACTCTTTGGTGTGCACCAAAGACTAATATCTTGCTGTCCTTCAGGAATTCGGCTAAATCTCGCTAAGTGTCAGTGACTTACATATGCCAAACATCAGCCCCAAAGAAATAGGAAATGCCATTCAGAATAATGGGCTGTATGCATGGTTGAGTGGTTATGGGCACAGGCTTTGACATTTACTCAGCCTAAGTTCGAATCTACTCAACCACTTAAACAGATGTTTTACTTTGGATGAGCTGTTTTAAACTCACCAGGCAACAGTTTCTTCATCTGGAAAGCATGGGTTAAGAAGCTTTGGTGTCATAGGGTTTTAAAAGGATACAAGAAATCATATTCATGTGAACATTAGTGTAGTATTTGGCCCGCTGTGAGCTCGCTATAAATACTAGTTGTTTTATTAAATCTCACCAATGAAAGAATAGCACTCCAAGGGTGGAGCTTAATGCTTCTTGCCATTCCCAGCATAGAAGTTTACACATAGGAGATGATCGAGAAATCTTTTTGGATAATCATTGCTCTTTCTTTGGATGGGATAGCCATGATCTTTTCAACACGTTATCTTCAAAATCACAAGTTTCAAGATGAAGGATCAGGAAGGAGGAGGGGAAGGAGGGCAGAAAGGGTAAAGGAAGCAGGCATGGGAGACAGACACACAGAGGAATTTCAGAAGTCATCCTCCTGTGAGATCCAATCTTGAACAGTGCCCACACTTCACGCCAAAATAAGTTGGCTAGCATCTCTGTGTGAAGAGATGGATTGTTGAGCAAGGCTCTGCATGTCTAAATGGTTTCAGCATCTTGCCCACCTGAGACGTTGTCCTGACTCTTCTCACCAGTGATTATTCTGCTTTTCCACACCCACACTTGAGGAAATTTCTCCTCTCTAGCACATCCTAGGCCAAATCATCTCCATTTCTATCTCTGAATGCAGTCAGACCTGGAAACATGTTGCTTATAATTGGAATGTTGTAGGATTGTACTAGAAAGCCTGCCCAAAACTTACATCACAGCTGGAATTTGAACTCTTATTTCTTTGTTTATCTAGAACTGAGCTGCCCAGTGTAGTAGCTATGATACACAGGAAACTATTTAACTTTTAAATTAATTAGAATTAAATGAAATTTAAAATTCACTCTCATTAGCCCTATTGTCAGTGCTCAACAACCTTATGTGACCAGTGACTGTTTTATTAAAGTGAAAGTGTTAGTCATGCCTGACTCTTTGCGACCCCATGGACTGTAACCTGTCAGGCTTCTTAGTCCATTGGATTCTCCAGGCAAGAATACTGGAATGCATTGCCTTGCCCTCCTCCAGGGGATCTTCCCGACCCAGGGATCAAACCTGGGTGTCCTGCATTGCAGGCAGAGTCTTAACCACTGAGCCACCAGGGACAATATCACAGAAAGTTCTATTGGACAGTATTGCTCTACAGCACAACCTCAGGCATCACGGAGTGAACGATTCCCATGAAAAACAGTTTTCATAGTTAGATGACGCGTAGGAGAGCTGCTATTCTCAGGCATACTCTGGTGATTTTAAAACATGTCATAGCCCTTTCGACCACCAAAATGTGGAATCTCATTCTCCTTGTCTTGGGTATGAGCTCTTAGTGACTTGCTTCTATTGAACAGAATGAGATGGAAGTGAAACTAGGACTTCTGAGGTTGTGTTAGAAAAGATGATAGACCTTCTTCTTGGTTTTTTTCTCTCTTGAAACGATCAGCTCTGGAATCCAAGCTGTGAGGAAGCCCAGGCCTCATGAAAAGACCACATGAAGATGTTCTGACTGACAGCTCTCACCACAGCCAGCTGACCATTAAACTCAAGTCGGGAGTTTTCTGAAGACTCCAGGCTTTGAGTCACCCTGATCACTAGGTGGAGCAGAGAAAAGATGTTCCTGTTATACCCTGCCTACATTGCAGATTTGGGAGCCAAATGGATTTGCTGTTTTAAGCCACTTTATTTGGGGTGGTTCCTTGTAGATAAACAGATCATTGGAACATACACATTCTCAGAAAACAACAGGTTTTTAATGAAGTGTCGTTAGTGAATTATCTTCAGTGAAGTTCAGGCCATGATGAAAAACTGTCAGAGAAAGAACAAAGATCTTTCTCCTCAGTACCTAATTGAAACATTGGTGGTGAGAACTTGAGACAAATAGAGAAGGGAGATTATAATGCGCTTTTAGAAATGGCAACATCCCCACCATCCAGTTGCACAAATACCACCTTCCTCCAGCCCCGCTCTCAATGGTTAAATAATGAGAGAGCTTTTTTTGTGCTGACTTCTCTCCATGTCAGAAGTTCTGATTCACTGGCAGCTCAACACTTTTATATGGGGGTTATAGTCTGGTGAGGAGAGGATGTGTCTGGGTACTGTATCTGCCTAGAGCCCTTGATGCTTTTAATAATGTAGTTGTTTAATCACTAGTCATGTCGAACACTTTGCAACGCCATGGACTGCAGCATGCCAGGCTTTCCTGTAATAATTAATAGTTAAAATGGCAAAGATTGATAAAAGTCTTTTATTCTTAATTCACATCAAATTAGAAAGTGGTCATTGTCCATATAAAATTATTTTTCCTTATCTGCTTTAGTTTCGGTGAGAGTTAGATTTCCCCAAAGGCAGCCCCTAAGAGAAAGACTTCTGTGCAGGCAGCTTATTTGGGAGTGTCAGATGGACAGACAAATAAAAGGAATGATTGAGACCCGATACACAGATGCGATTTTAAGTTGACAAGTGCTTGGGGAGACTGAAGGCTTAATGCCATGGGACTTTCAGAGGAGTTAGATGAAATGCTTCTCAGGTCCATCTACCCCAGAGAAGTGAAGGAGGAATGTTTACCGCTGGCTCCTATTTTCTGTGGATCAGTCGTTGTTCCACAGACTGTGTCTGAACGAGTGCCAAGTGGATTCCTAGGGGCATCCCGCACTGTATACCATCAGAGGAACCCCAGAGCAGGAAGCAGGAGACATGCAGGGCAGTGGAATCTTGCAGTAAAGCACCATCAGTTTCACCTGCACAAAGCTGGCTGAAGGATGAGTGGAACCAGTTATCTCAGATCGGCTAGAATAAGAGGTGACGATAAGAACAGATAAGAGGTGCTGAGGTGGTACCCAAGGTGTGTCTGATACGGTGTCCCCTTTGATCCACTCGGCTGTGCTTTTGCTCTCTTCATCCAAACAGTTACATAGTGTGTTTCATGTGGCAGCCACCACAACCTGTGCAAAGACTTAATGCAAGGGCATTCGTGAACCAGGCCATGTGACTGCAGCCAGCCCTGAGACTCTTACTGATACTCAGCAGATCTCTCTAGCACCAGCTTTACCTCTGTGGTCTTCCTCTCAAAAACCTAAAACTCCAATAATCACAAAAAAGTACCAAGCAAATCCCAACTGAGGGACATTGTACCAAATACCTAACCAGTTCAGTTCAGTTCAGTTGCTCAGTAGTGTCTGACTCTTTGTGACCCCATGAATCGCATCACGCCAGGCCTCCCTGTCCATCACCAACACCAGGAGTTCACTGAGACTCACGTCCATCAAATCAGTGATGCCATCCAGCCATCTCATCCTCTGTCATCCCCTTCTCCTCCTACCCCCAATCCCTCCCAGCATCAGAGTCTTTTCCAATGAGTCAACTCTTCGCATGAGGTGGCCAAAGTACTGGAGTTTCAGCTTTAGCATCATTCCTTCCAAAGAAATCCCAGGGCTGATCTCCTTCAGAATGGACTTCTCCTTGCAGTCCAAGGGACTCTCAAGAGTCTTCTCCAACACCACAGTTCAAAAGCATCAATTCTTCAGCGCTCAGCCTTCTTCACAGTCCAACTCTCACATCCATACATGACCACAGGAAAAACCATAGCCTTGACTAGAAGGACCTTTGTTGGCAAAGTAATGTCTCTGCTTTTGAATATGCTATCTAGGTTGGTCATAATTTTCCTTCCAAGGAGTAAGCGTCTTTTAATTCATGGCTGCAGTCACCATCTGTAGTGATTTTGGAGCCCAGAAAAATAAAGTCTGCCACTGTTTCCACTGTTTCCCCATCTATTTCCCATGAAGTGGTGGGACTGGATGCCATGATCTTCGTTTTCTGAATGTTGAGCTTTAAGCCAACTTTTTCACTCTCCACTTTCACCTTCATCAAGAGGCTTTTTAGTTCCTCTTCACTTTCTGCCATAAGGGTGGTGTCATGTGCATATCTGAGGTTATTGATATTTCTCCTGGCAATCTTGATTCCAGCTTGTGTTTCTTCCAGCCCAGCATTTCTCATGATGTACTCTGCATAGAAGTTAAATAAGCACATGTATACCTGTGGCAGATTCATTTTGATATATGGCAAAACCAGTACAATATTGTAAAGTTAAAAATAAAATAAAATAAATAAAAATTAAAAAAGACGTAACTGGCAATAGATAAATCATTATATTCATGTTATGCTATCTAAATATTAAGCATTGACACTAATAAATACAAATAGTATGTTTCAAAAAAAAAAAGTTAAATAAGCAGGGTGACAATATACAGCCTTGACACACTCCTTTTCCTATTTGGAACCAGTCTGTTGTTCCATGTCCAGTTCTAACTGTTGCTTCCTGACCTGCATACAAATTTCTCAAGAGGCAGGTCAGGTGGTCTGGTATTCCCATCTCTTGAAGAATTTTCCACAGTTTATTGTGATCCACACAGTCAAAGGCTTTGGCATAGTCAATAAAGCAGAAATAGATGTTTTTCTGGAACTCTCTTGCTTTGTCCATGATCCAGGGGATGTTGGCAATTTGATCTCTGGTTCCTCTGCCTTTTCTAAAACCAGCTTGAACATCAGGAAGTTCACGGTTCACATATTGCTGAAGCCTGGCTTGGAGAATTGTGAGCATTACTTTACTAGCGTGTGAGATGAGTGCAGTTGTGCGGTAGTTTGAGCATTCTTTGGCATTGCCTTTCTTTGGGATTGGAATGAAAACTGACCTTTTCCAGTCCTGTGGCCACTGCTGAGTTTTCCAAATTTGCTGGCATATTGAGTGCAGCACTTTCACAGCATCATCTTTCAGGATTTGGAATAGCTCAACTGGAATTCCATCACCTCCACTAGCTTTGTTCGTAGTGATGCTTTCTAAGGCCCACTTGACTTGGTCCTCAAAACTAGGGCTTCCTCCTGGCAATGCAGGATACACAGGAGAGGTGGGTTCCACCCCTGGGTCAGAAAGATCCCCTGGAGAAGAAAATGGCAGCATCCTCTAGTGTTCTTGCCTGGGAAATCCCATGGACAGAGGAGCCGGGCTCCAGTCCATGGGGAGAGGAGTGGGCTGCAGTCCATGGGGTCACTAAGAGTTGGACACGACTGAGCAATTGAGCACACACTCAGTCCTCAAAACTGTCAAGCTCATGAAAAACAAGGAAAGGCAGAAACACTGACACAATGCGGAGGAGGCTAAGGAGACAGAATGATTGAACGTAATCTGTTATCCTGAAATGGAAAAAAGAACATTAGGGTTAAAAAAAAAAAAAAGCAAGCTAAGGAAATTTGAATAAAGTATGGAGTTCATAATGTATCAGTATCAGTTCATTAAATGTGTCAAATATACCATATTTATGTGAGAGGTAATAGAAACTGAGTGGGAGGTATATAAGAATTCTCTGTTCTGTGTTCATGGTTTTTTTTTGTTTTTATAAGTCTAAGAGCTGTGCTTAAATAACTAATCTTGTTCAAAAAAGTCCATTTGGTAACAAAGAACATCACAGGTGACCCATTGAGTAGAAGCAGCACAGAATGGGGTACGGTGAGGGGGAAGCATGGGACTCTGAAGACCCTGTGCGGCTGTGACTTCTTTTACTTCCTTGGCTGTAGGACTCAACTTCTTAGCATCTCAATTTTCCTCATTTCTTATAATAATTGTGATTATCATTTTAATAAAATGTATATGATTGGGAGCCCCATCGTGCATATCATCATATCCCTAGCGCCAATAACAATAGAAGCACTTTATGTATATGCAATAATTGTTTGTGGAGTTGAAATGATGGAAGGAAGGAAGGAAGGGAGAAAGGCAGGGAAGGAGGGAGCAAAAAAGAAAGGTAGAGAGGGAGGGAGGAAGAAAGGGTACCGACTCCGTCAGGCTCAGCATTCCGCGCTTTCCATCTTTGACTTTCAATAACACACTCAGTAATGCATGATGTGTGTTCTTTCGTATGTGACAGCTGGGACCCTATGCTTTGGAGAAGCTCTATTTCTTGCCCATACGCAACCAAAAAATGACCCAGGCAAGATTTAAACCAAGCTGTCTGACCCTAGACCACATACACTGACCCCGGACTCTCCTGGGTGCTTAAATTCCTAAAGGAACAAGAGTTTGGAAGGAATTTGCTCTTTCCCACACCTCCCGTGTTGCATCGCCTCTGTGCCCTAATGGAGTCACACTGGATTATTTCTAAAGTCCCTTGTGTGATGCCAATTACAGGACTCAATAGAAGGGACTCTGCTCCTCCAAGACTCTCCCTGGCCCAGTTCTGTTTCTTTTTGCTCGCCACCCCAACTATTTATCTCCATTTGAACTTCGCTTGGATAAAAGCACCCCATCCATAATTTTTCCTTTCTCTGGATCCTGCACAGAAGACAGAGACAGAGATAAACGCGTGACCTCCACATCCATTTTTATGACAACAATATCTTGTCCTGACACACACAGGCCTGGGACTACTCAGCAGGTTCCTCTGAAAAGAATAATAGGGTGGGGGGCAGGGGTGGAAGGCAACAGAAGAGACCTTTCCCTTTAAACACCAGGAGGATAAAAGGCAGCTCAACCCAGATAGCATCAGACACCACAGGACAGCCCAAGTAAGGTCTCTGCATGGAAGTTCCCGGTCTGTGTTGTTGTTTTACCCCTAAGTTCAGACCTAATTGTAAGATAATGATTTAGAGTCAGATAAAACTCAGGGAGAATGTCAGATTGTGGAGGAGAAAGCTTTTATTCAAATGAAACTTCTTTGATGGTAGAAAAAATAGGGCAGATGTCAATGGCTGTTTTACAGCAATCATCTAATTGCTAAATTCCTCCTTAGGCACAGCACAGTTTTTCTTTTTTGAAAGAGAAAAGAGCAAAGATGACTTCTTTTCAGTAAAGATTCCAAACCAGTCATCGCTTGTGTTTTGAAACCAGCTGACGTTTTAGTTAAAAAAAAAAAAAAAAAAAATTAGGCTTCCCATATATGACTCAAGATAAAAGCTTGCATCTTGCCCTGTGTTGTCTGTGAAACAACTGAAAAAATTTTTAATGTTTTTTAAGTTTTTAGAATGATTGTGAGCTCCACAGATTTCTGCTTGAGTAATAAAACTGGGGGAGATGTTTGCAAGTCATAATGTTCCATAAATGGTTCCAAATTTATGGTTGTGCTATAAACTATATTAGGCGATCCAAAAGCGAGTTTGTTGCTTTCACCGGTGCTTTCAGAGTCTATAAATTAGAGTTAAGCCTGTAAACAGCAAGTGAGCAGTCATGAAATCACCCCGGGACAAGGTGCACACACTGACTGCTCAGAACGTTCTGTGTCTCTGGGCTCCCAGGCATTACTAAATAAATCATCCGTGGACTGGAGGCAAGGTGCCCCTCCTCAAGAGGCACCAGCAGACAAATTGACTCTGATGTCACATTCCTACCGACTAGAACGAGGATGACTAAGGTGATCCATATGGTGGAGAAGGTCTGTCATGTCAAAAAGGCATCTTCCTCAAGGGAAACTTTTTTTTTCCCTGAATGCTGCTTTTCACAAGGCCCAAAGCAGCCTGGCAGAAATCACTATAGAATAATAATAATAGACATGAATATATTATCATCGTTTATTTATTGAAATCTTACAGACACTATATGGAGAAACTGAGTCTCAGAGAGCCTGACTACTAGGGTTGCCTGGTCCCAGATAAATGTCTTAGTCTTTCTACGTCCAAGGCCAAACTGTCAGCCACTCAAAAGGGTGTTGTTTCTAGACAAAGCACGATCCTTTTGCGCCTAAGCAGATAGTGAAATGTCTTGAGTCAGCCTGTGTGTGTTTTATCACTCGCCGTGGATCCAGTTTAGCCACAGTAAGGCGATGACGACAATGACGAAGCAGAGAAGGCATTGTCACCTTTACTGGGTGATTACCATGTCCAGAGTCCTGTGCTAGGTGTGATGTGTGCAGAATTCATTATGTCCTTATGAAAGCCGTCAGAAGGAGACTCCACTAGCCCTGTTGTACAGATGAAAAAACTGAGGCTCAGAGAGGCAAAGAAATGCTTCCTGAGTCACATAACTAATAAGTGGCCGAACTATGACTTAATACCATATCGGACTATGAGCTGTGTCCTCGTTCTATAGCACCAGGCTTTCAGCACCATCTTTGCGGAAATGATAAGATGTGAAGCTTAAACAGGTATATTATGATTCAGTTATTATTGGGAAACCTAAGTCTTCCATTAACTCTTTAACAACTTTCTTGTCAAATTGGACCAGAGCCCAGATGGTCTGGCCAAACCCTTCACCATCCTGACCACCTGTTCTTCTTCCTCCCTTAATGACAAGAGAACTCTCTCAGTTCCCATCATGGTCATATTTACACTTTTTAGTGTGAACCCATTGTCCTGGGGTTTGTTTTGTTTTGAATGAGAATTAAACACAAATCTCACTTTTCAAATAACCTGTGAAATGAGACCCTGAGGTCTTCCTGGAAATCATCTTTCCACTTTCTGAATCCCACCCTCTTTCTCAAGGGCTTTGTTCATGTGTTCCCCTCATCAGAGAGGAGTTACTTATCCACACGCTTAAAAGAGCCCCCCTCCCCCGCCCAGAACTCACATCTAATGTGTGCAGATCTAACCACTGTCTATCCCCACCATCACCTTGAGTCATCCTTGTTCATAGCACACAGCACAGTTGTTTTGTTCCCTTCTGTATCTCCCATGCCTTATATGGGTCTCTTCTTAGCAGAATTTGATAAGTGTTTGTTGAATTCATTAATTAACAACCATAACATCAGCTTCAACCCCAGCAGCCTCAGTGCTCCCATTTTTCCCCCATTTCTCCTTTGTCTTTGGGAAAACACACCACTTACGTGGAATTCCTCACAGACAGATGCGTCCATCTTAGTTAAAGAGAGAAATCGTTAGATCTCACATTTAGTGGAGCTTCCCAGCTGGTGCTAGTGGTAAAGAACCTGCCTGCCAATGCAGGAGACATAAGAGATGCAGGTTCTATCCCTGGGTCAGGAAGATTGCCTGGAGGAGGGCATGGTAAACCCACTGCAGTATTCTTGCCTGGAGAATCCCATGGACAGGGGAGCCTGGCAGGTTACAGACCATAACTTCGGAAAGAGTTGGATATGACTGAAATGACCTAGTACGCACGCACACACATTTAGTGAACATCTCTGCATGTGGTATGTATTAAGTCCTTGACCTTCAAAATCTTGTTAATTCTCAGAACAGTGCTATGAGGTATTTAATTTTAATTGTCCCATTTTAATGGTGAGAAAATGGAGATTTAAAAAGAAACACTTTGTGCAAGACTTCAACGTATAAAGTGAAAAGCCAGAATTTGTCCCAAGCATGCTGACCTCAAAGTCACCTTCTTCCCCTTCTACATCCCACCTTCATCCCTGGTGCACTGAACACGTTTCTCAGAGTTTGGGCAGGAGGGCAGGTTCTTTCCTCTTTTTAACCTCTCGATATGGTTTGTTTTTTGTTTTTAAGGAAGACAAATTGTAGACTAGTTTAACTGTGCTCACTTAGCAAAGTTACACTGCTAACATACAAGACACGGAAACCACAGTGAGCTCTGAGTACTGTTTACAAGGTGATAATAGAATTATTAAAAAGACAGCAGTAATGCATAATGAACTCCAGGTGGGGAGATGCAGCTACAAGACTCAAAAGAAGGGCATGTTCTTCTCCCCCCGTCACTACCCTTCTGGGACCTCCGGCATGGCCACATTTGGCAGTAGGAATCTGAGGCCCCTGGTTGCTGAAATGATAAAGAGCCCTCCTCCTCCTGCTCCACACCTTGTGAGAGGCCCTGGCAGAGCTGATGGAACCTAACAAAGTAGTTCGTGGGACATGGGATGGGCCAAGGACTGGAAAATCAAAACCCAAACCTTGATTGTTGAGTTCAGAATCCCCGTACTTCTGTGTCAGTGTCACTTCATGAGCTGAACATGACACCAGTGTGCCATTTTGACTGCATTTCCAGATAAAGGGGGGTTTTTACTTCTGAGTCCCCACTTACACTCAGCCCTGTAGCCAAGCCCTGATGACCGAAGCTGATTCAGACTTTGGTCACACTCAATCCTTTTTCGTTGGGAAAATGCAAAGTGAACTAATCTTGTAAGCTTTGCCTTCATTGTGACTCATGCTTTTTAGAATTTTCTTTTGCTTTCCTTTAAAGCTGAATTCAGGGTCAGAGCCAGGTTGCCAGTATGAGTGTGCAGGTTGCATTCTGCACAGTCCTCAGGGTCACCTTTCATGGAGACCACAGTGGGACTCAACAGCTCTGGTCATATTTTGGTGCCCTTTAAGCTTTGTGAAGTTTCACCTTTTTCCTTTGTAAATTGCAGGTAAAACCTACCTGATTGATTTCCCAAAGCTATTTGGGGATAATGAAATAATCTAGGGTAAACATCTCATGAATTGCAAAGTTCTTTAGAGAGTGTGTTAAGTGTGTGTTGGGGTGAGAAGTAGGGAATTCCCTACTTTATAATATATAATATCTTATGGAAAAACCTAAACAGACTTTTAGGCCAACCCAATATAATTGAACTTTTACAAGCAGAAGCCCACTGTTACAAATGGCACCATTACTTTATCCACAGATTCATGTCCTAAGACCCTCCAGCTGCTTCAAGGGAATATTTATTCAGACCACAAACAAACCTAAAAAATTGAAATTCTTATACCTCTGGAAAAAAAAAACAACTATGTTCTAGATAAAGTAAAATAGCATAAACTTGTTTTAAGTGGAGATCATTTAACCATGATATTAAAAGGCTAACTGAACTCCAAGGTGATCTTTGAGCAGGTAAATCCATACCCACATAATTGGGATCTCAAATTTTAATCAAGGAGATGCCTTTTTCAATCAGCTTTTTACAGTAAAATAAATGTTTTCACAGTACATTTGATGAAATGGATATACTAATCAAGAGAAAAGTGAAATAGCCAAGCAAATCAGACATTCCATCTTGGCCCAAGCACGACCAGCCCAGAAGCAACAATAAAGTCCTGCCAGCAAACCTGATGTTATCACTAGGGAAATAGGAACTAGGAATTGCTTGAGCCATGTTTTGACTCTCCTTGTGGAAGAATTGCATGCTGTACCCAGGAAATGATTCTAATCCAAGGCTCTGGCCATCTGCATGGATTTTGAAAATCAAACTGCTCTAAAATTACATGAAGACAATCGAATTCTGGCTTGCCTTCATTTTGGATTTTCAATTAGTGAAAGAGTAGACAATTTCAGCTGCTTAGGGTTCTCTGCTCAATAAAAGCAATTCATAGTTACATTATTTTTTTAATTGATCTTCATTCATTAGCGCCAAATGAGAGAGATAATTGGCCTCTAATTACCCTGGCATCTGAGTAAGTAGTTGTATAATTTTCTATTTGGCTCCAAAGTATTCTCAATAATTAAGTCATGTCTCTCTTGCTATCTAATTTAAGAACCTGAAAGAAATAGTGGGAGGAAAAAAAAAACAATCACAATCCTTATTGATATATAACTTCTTTCATATATGCAGCTTCATTTTCATTTTAATCAAAACTGAAGCATAATGTAAAGTTCATGGAGATGGGAGCAAGGAGTGAAGTCTACACAAGAAGTCTCCTCCGTTGTTTATTGGAGATGGAAATTTATTGCTAAGATGGACAGAAAAACAAATACCATCCCACGACATGCCTGGGTGTTTTTGTTTTGATTAACATCAATTTGATGGCTGTCCAATCCCTTCAGAAACCTAGATAAAGATGTATCACTAATTATGCTATTGGCTTATATATAGAACCCTTTACAGTTTTCAAAACACTTTAAAATATATTATCTCATAGGAACCAGAGAGGAAGCATAGATTCTTGCGTAAGATGCCAGCCCTGGGCTGGGACTACCTGGGTGCCAATCTCAAGTTCATTTAATTCCTAGCTTAATACAGCATTGTGCAAATTAGCTCATCTCTCGATAGCTCATTTTCCTCATCTGTAAATTTAAGATGATAATCAAATTACCCTATCTTCCTCATAGGGTAGCTATGAGGGCCACATTAGTGTACATTTGTAAAAAACTTAGAACACTGGTGTGTAGCAAGCAGACCATAAATGTTCACTAATGCATGAGGGTTTCAAAAAAATTATAAATCCAAATAATGGGATATAGACCAGGAGTTGGCCAACTGTGACCCAGGGATCTAACGTGGTCCACTGTCTACTTTTGTATGGCTCACAAGCTAAGAATAGTTTTATAGTTTTTGGAAAAAAAGCTAATTAGCAACATGTGAAAAGGGTATCAAATTCAGATTTCAGTATCCAAAATAGGGTTTTATTGGCATAGGGCCACACCCATCAGTTATGCATTGTCTATGGCCACACTCAATGTAGCATTTTCTAAGCACTGTCTGTGCAGAGTTAAATAGTGGTGACAGTGACCATATGTCCTGCAAAGCCAATAACGTTTGTTGCCTGGCCCTTTACAGAAAAAGTTTTCTAGCCACTGGTATAAATGGTAAAGTAAGTTACAAGATCAGGACCTCCAAAATAGCACAATTAAGGAGGAAGGGAAAAGAAATCAACTTCCTGTAATCAGTATCAGCATCAGTTCAGTCTCTCAGTCGTGTCCGACTCTTTGTGACCCCATGGACTGAAGCACACCAGGCTTCCCTGTCCATCTGCGACTCCTGGAGCTTGTTCAAACTCATGTCATTGAGTCAGTGATGCCATCCAACCATCTCATCCTCTGTCACCCCCTTCTCCTCCTGCCTTCAATCTTTCCCAGCACCAGGGTCTTTTCCAATGAGTCAGTTCTTTGCATCAGGTGGCCAAAGGATTGGAAGAAGGAATTAGAATAGTACGTACTTTGGAGCCAATCAGACATAGTTGGAATCCTAACTCCAAACACATACATCTCTGTCACCTTGGACGAGTCACTTGAACAGGTTCCCACTTGCTTCCTCATCTGGGAATAGATTTTAATAATAATTCTACCTTTCTGACAAATGTGTTTTAAGGACTATACTAGATAACCTATATAACACACTGAATAGCCAATTAGTATCCAAAGGTCGAGCATGACACAGAACTAGAAAGTACAGAATCAAGCTCAAGAACTCAGGTCTGAGACTCAGAGAATCACCTCAAGGCCCAAGAGGGATAAAGGTCAGAGTGAGGAGGAACAGGAAAGGCCAGTTTTAATGATGGTAACCTGGGCCTGCCTAAGGCGAGGGAGACAGAATTTACCTGGATGTTCCTACCAGCATGGCTTCCACCTAAGCCTGCAGCAATTCCCCCACTGGGGTGTGACATGGGCTTGTGGTTTCAGCTGTGGTTTATCTCCAAGGGTGTCATCAAGACCAGGAACAAGTCAAGAGGGATGTAGGAAGTTAATGTGTCCTGTGAGGTCTGGGGCACCAGTGGGACTCCCAAGTCTACTGAGCAGCAGGCTACCAGAAATGAGGACTTGGGATAGAACTGTGTCCTGGAAGACCCAGAGAAATTATTGTTGGTTCACATCACTGAGGCTGAGATGAAGAACACAGAGGGAGGGAAAATTAGAAACTCAGAAAACAGAACTGGGGCAGCCTGGTTGTCCACACAAAGACCAGGCTAATCATTCCTGCTGCCAGAATGTATGAGGCTACATGCTCCTCCAGCCAATTTAGTCACTAAACCCTGTGTGTTAGGGGTTCTGGGTAGCGGAAACCTAGCTAGTTTCAGTTCAAAAGGAGGATATACTGTAGTCCGCCAGGGTCCTCTGTCTATGAGATTCTCTAAGCAAGAATCCTGGAGTGGGTGGCCATTTCCTTCTCCAGGGGATCTTCCCCATGCAGGGATCGAAATTGCTTCTCTTGTGTCTCCTTCATTGGCAGGCAGATTCTTTACCACTGCACCAGCTGGGAAGCACCTTACTATAAGGATGCAAGGTCATTTCAGAGAATTCAGGGATAAGAAGGAGCCAGATCCTACCATGGACTCTCTTGGGAGGCTGATGGGGTCCAATAACTAGAATGCCTCTTCATTTTCTAGGTTCTGAACCAATTGAGGATTAAGGCCAAATGGGAGACCAACTCTCAATTTTTGCTCATTCCAATATCCAGGCACCTAAGGCAGTGTTGAGTCCATGGCAGGTGCTCAGGGCATATTCACTGAATTTGAATACGTGAATGACAGTTTTATCAGTCCAGGCAAGAAGTTCTTTTTACAGTAAGAGAATAAGGCCCAAATGATTGAATATCAAGAACTGATGGCAAGAGACGAGCATAAATAAAACTCTCTGCCCACTCTACCACACTTTGATTTCGTAGCAGGCATCACGGTTTTTAATAATATAATTATTATTTGA
This sequence comes from Bos indicus x Bos taurus, assembly GCF_003369695.1. Lineage (NCBI taxonomy): Eukaryota > Metazoa > Chordata > Mammalia > Artiodactyla > Bovidae > Bos > Bos indicus x Bos taurus. Next base: position 32,753,907 of record NC_040097.1, on the reverse strand, counting down.
TGAATGTCTCGTGAGATTATAGACTTCACAAGGGTAGATGTTGTGTCTGTTTTGATCGTTGTCTAGCACGGGGTCAATGAACATTTTCTGGAAAGAGGAAAAGGGTAAATGTCCTCATCGCTGCAGGACATATGGAGTCTGTCACAACTACTCAGCACTGCTATTGTCACACAGAAATAGTTACAGACCATATGCACTGAATGGGCACGGTTGTGTCCCAGTAAAACTTTGCTTGTGATGACGGGAGACAGGACGTATTTGTTTCACGGGCGACAATTTGCTGACCCCTGATCTAACAGAGAGTTAGAGTTCAGTAAATGCTAAATGAATGAATCTTCTGCATCAGCTTCATGTCGGCTCGAGATGATCTCATGCTGTCTGTGCCCTACAGACCTCAGTGATGTCATTCCCTCTGACTTAGGCTAAAAATTCCATCAGGCTTTGTTCCCTTGATTTGGTGGTCAGTTAAAAGGCAGTCAGAGGAGAAGAGAACAGACAAGACTGAAAAAAAAAATTATTTTTTTTCTTTTTTTAAAGAAAAGGAGAGTTGAGGGTTCAAGTTTTAGATCTAGCACTGAAGCAAAACCAATTTCTCTGAATGATTATGGCCCAAGTATGAGAAAGTTACCTAAGTAATTTTATAAGAAGACCACTTGGACTTTGAGGTCCCAAAGGCCTGAGCTTTAAGTCCCTCTTCTGTCGCTCCCTGACTGTGTGATATGGAGCCAGTGACTTCTTACAACTCAGCCTCCATTTCCTGATCTGTAAAATGGATATCATCAGAGACATCTCCCTTGCAATGCAGTTATAAGGATGAGATAGTGTGTGTAAATACTGAGCTTTGTGTGTGATATGGAAAAAATACAGGCTCAGCAAATACTATCTTTTTTGCTTTGACTCAGTTCTGAAACTTTCTCAGAAACTAAATTTGTCCTTCTCCCAAAGCACTGCAAATAGCCATTTGGCCCCCACCAGCTTTCATGAAAAATTCAAGACCTTTTCACAATGTACACATTTCCTTTGACATCACGACACAATGCAGAACATGTGTGTCATTACAAAGGCGAAAACAAGGCTTTGTGGCATAAATTATTGATATGTTTTGGAGCATATGCAAAACGAGACATGGGGGAGGGAAATAAAGTGAAGTAAAGAGATGAATTTGAGAGAAACTCAATTCACAGGCACAATTAAATCCCTATGAAATAATCCTAGCCAAATAACAGTAATTTAAACAGGCTGACTATAAATTAGAGAAAATTGAGTTCACTGAAGTTGTTTATTGGCAAGTCTGGTGTGGTTATTCTGAAGCCATATACCTCATGTTACCCTCAGTGAACAACTGGCCTTATCTTTAATGTGAAAATAATGTTGATGTCATTCAACATACCTTCCTGGAGAACAGTAAGACTATTCGCCTTATGGGGGTTTTGTAGATGCAAGCCAAATAAATTCTAAGAAAACATCGTTTGGTTAACCTCCCTTCCCTGCAATGACACGCACACACATACACACACTCACTCACTCATGTTTTACCTATGTAACAATTTATTTTGTTTCTCTAGAGTGTCTGAAGCTATATGCTAAGTCATTTCAGTCGTGTCCGACTCTGTGCGACCCCATAGATGGCAGCCCACCAGGCTTCCCGTCCCTGGGATTCTCCAGGCAAGAACACGAGTTGGTTGCCATTTCCTTCTCCAATGCATGAAAGCAAAAAGTGAAAGTGAAGTTGCTCAGTCCTGTCCGACTTAGCGACCCCGTGGACTGCAGCCCACCAGGCTCCTCCATCCATGGGATTTTCCAGGCAAGAGTACTGGAGTGGGGTGTCATTGCCTTCTCCAGTCTGAAGCTATAGGGTTTCTCAGTTAACATTGGTTCCTGTGAGAAGCATGATACCTAATCCCTATGAGTGCCCTCACATGGCCCTTGCACATGTCCTCACAGTTGTATATTTCATCTCTCCTTAATAAGTTTCGAGCTTGATTCATAGAGAGACTGCTTCTCTGTAAGTAGACTTTTCCTAAAAGTTGAGCACAGGTGAGTTTTACCAAAATAAATGGGTTTCCAAATAAACACAGAATAACTAGTTTTTCCATATTTGGAACATCATTCATCTTAGTTTTCTTTTACTTTTTTCCTATTTCCCATCCTTCTTAGAATCTGAGTGACAGCACAGTGAGAGGGTCCTATAATTTCTCAACCTGAAACCTCAAGAAACTGGGTTGCTTCCAAAGAGATGGGGTGTAAGAAACGGCAGAAGAAAGCTAGGTCTCTTTTTTTTCTTCCTTTCATCCTAACTGCTCAAAAATCTCATATGGAGAGCCAGCCTCACAACTCCTTTGATGCGTGTCAAGCTCCATGCTGACTTGGGATACATTTTGAAACTGTGGACTTCCTATGTACAACAAGCCTTTGACTAAGGAACTGATTGTCTTTCCATTGACTCTTATTGGTAAGACTGTCTTGCCACCAGAAACAGGACCTCCAACTCAAATGCCTGATGAGAGTGCCAATAGAATATAAATTAACCGAAAAAGATCAAGTATTTCCACACAAGTATTCTTGACTTCAACAAAGAAATATACTCTTTCCCATCTTTCTTGAAAGATGTGGTCATCTGTATTTTGTTTTCCCATTTCTGAGTCATGGATATAGAGAGATTGCTTCACTCTGCCATAACGCGCTTGCGCAAGCTCAGTGGCAAATGGCCCCTTGCGCTTTGGTGTGGGGAAGACAATGGCGCCTGGCAGGCTCCGTGGTGAGCCGGAGAATGGAGCGGCCTCACCCAGAGGAGGCAGAGGCTGCTCAGCAACATGGTAAACAAGGAAACAGGAAGGTTTGCTCCTTAGAACAGTACCTGGCACTGAGCAGTAATTAAACAAATATTAGTTATTATGATTATTATTGTTATCTCTGTCATTGGTTTGAAATGGGTGGAGTTGGAGACGACAATTAGTGTTGAGTTGGGTCAACAGTCAGGGATGGAATTGGATTACAGAACCAGTGTACTCAGTTTTTCCATTCTTGTCCCCAGTTTTTCCTCCTCCTATTCCTTCTCCTGTTTTCTTCCCTTAGGAATAGGCCTCTCCCTCCATTTGCTAAATCCCCCACTTGCTTTCAGGCTCAACTGAAGGTCCTACCTCTGATCCTTCCCTCCCTTAATTAGTACCCTTTCTTAGGATACCATACTCTCCTATGCATCCTTGATTGTAAGGCATAAAATTTCTTCTACATTGTACTGTCCTCTAGGGCAAGATAGATATCCTGTTCATGATTATATTCCCCAAAACATCTAGCATAGTATGTACTCAATATTTACTTATCAAATAGAATTAATTAAAAGTGACAACTCAGTTTTGGGAAGTGAAAACCAAGTGTCACATTTAAGTAGTATAATATACTCTTCTTTGTGCGTGGACCAAATCAGACGACACAGAATTGGCTATGGGGAGGCCAGCCCGGAGCTCACTAGTATAGGAGTCTGTGCAAGGTGAAGGATGGTGCATGCAACAGTGGTATAATGGAAAACTGCAGAAAGATAAGGCCAACTTTAGAAATAATTAGTTTGAAGAGCATTGATAATATTGGTGTCCAAGTTTTATTCTATTAAATTGGTATAAAGAATTCTTCTTCACAAATCTCCTTGCTTCAGAAAGTTGTTCTCAGTCTCTCCAATGATTTGGTCTATAGTATGTCAGAATAGGACTTCCCTGGTGGCTCGGACAGTAAAGCGTCTGTCTACAATGCAGGAGACCTGGGTTGGGGAGATTCCCTGGAGAAGGAAATGGCAACCCATTCCAGTACTCTTGCCTAGAAAATCCCATGGACGGAGGAGCCTGGTGTAAGTTACTGTCCATGGGGTTGCAGAGAGTTGGACACGAATGTCAGAAAAGGAGCTGCAGTGTTTTTCTGTGCCAATCCTAAGGATTCCCAGTGTCCTTAATTCCTGTCTGCTTGCCCACACCTCTTTCTAAGGGCGACAACCCTTTGGACAGCCACTGCTGCTCACATGCTCCTATTTTCTCCCAGGTGACTTCGATTCCTTAGCTTATTTGCTCATAAATGGATACCTGCCTAGTTCTTAACAGTTTCATGTTGGAAACATAAAGCACTTGAGCGAGTTAGAATTAGTAGAAATAAGTGAAAGTGTGCCATGAAGGGGCTACAAAATAGAACTTGTACCACAGCAAGCAGGAGCCATGTTATAAACCAGCAGAATTTGGAGGGACTTTCTGGCAGTCCAGCAGTTAAGACTCCGTGCTTGCACTGAATGGGATATGAGGAACTAAGATCCCACGTGCCGAGTGCTACGGCTGGGGAAAAAAAGGTAGAATTTTTGAAAAAGCAGGAAAAGGTTTTTGATGGATAAAGGAATTTGCAGCATATAGAGAAAGAGTTTAGTAGAGAATGGTTGTAGCTGGACTATTTTAGTTTCTGGTTTAGCAGTTATACTCCATAGTTTTAAGAACAGAAAATGTAAGGAATTTTTACCCAAGAACACATGTAAGCAGTTAGACTTCTCAATTCCAGATTTTTTCCAAACAGATGGTAGTATATTTGCTACAACTCCCACTCCATGCCCAAGTCATATATAGCTGATTGAACCAGGAACATTTACCATGAAGCCTAGATTAACTTCTAACTTCTTCTCACATTAAGATTGGAAAAGTCAGTTACATCATTCAAATTTAAGAATGATTGAGTCTAATACTTCAGTGTTCATCCTGCAAATGTCTATTTCAAAATATTATTCCATAATATTGGTAATAGGTTTCCTCTCAAAATTCAAAAAAGAATCACTGAAATAGTCATCTGAAATCCAAATTAAATGCCAAAAATTAAATAAATAAATAAATAAAGTGTTTAAAAAAAAAAAAAACTAACAGAATATGGGCTTCTAATTTTGGCCAGCTATAAGCATCTTGGATTCTTGTATAGAAAAAAGAAAAGTATTTTAAGAACAGAGACATGGTAAAGTAAATTAATCCCATTATGAAAGTTGTGCTAGAAAATCATGAGGAAAAGACAAAATAATATATGAAAAATGAAAGATCTTTAACAAAATCAGAAAGCAATTGACTATAGAATGCAAGACTTTTCTGGCAGTATCAAAGAGCAAATGATGAGACTATGAAAACCTTGCAAGTACTTTACTTTAGCTTACCATGAACTGTGATATGTGATACAGCTCAAATAGAACTCTGGATAGGTTTTGTCTTAAAGGGCTTCCAAATTTATTAAGAAATATCAAACCAAATTTAAAAAGTCAAGATTGTGTAGATACTTTTCAACTTCTGTCAAACAAGAATTTCAGCTAAATGTGAAAAATTAGTTTCTATCATGACGGACTTCCAAGTATGTTAGGTTAAAAATCTAAAGTTAATGGTACTTTAAAACAAAAGATGGGTGATTCCTTTAATAGTTTACTCACTGTAAAGATTCATATTGAAACAATTTGTGCTTCATTTACTAAAGCAAGCCCTATTAAAACTATCATGAGTGCAGCTGTTAAAAACTGTTTAATATATGTGCAACTGCTAGAAATCATCACCAGTTTTTAGACTTCTTGATGAGATTAAAAGACAATGATTTTAATGATGTTGTATACTTTGCCAATATACATCAGTTGAGTCATGGAAGAGGTTTATCAAGATTTAACTCCACTCCAAGATTTTCTTGAAGAAAAATGAATGCTTGTCAAAATTTAACACTCCAAACCAAAAAATGGCAAAATGATTTATATTTTGCACCAATATCACACTATACATGAACAAAGTAAATTTAAAGCTTCAAAAAGTTTATTTCTATCAACTGCATTAATAGACTGTTTCATCCATCAACAGCAAAACACATATTTTTATCAAACTTACATGGAGCATTCACCAAGACGGATCACATTCAGGGCCATAAATCACACCTTAAAAAATTTTAAGGAATAGAAATCATAGCATAGAAGGGGAATTGCTGGATCACATGGTAGTTCTATTTTTAACTTTTGCAGTCTCCATACTGTTTTCCATAGTGACTCTGCCAATTTACATTCCTGTTAACACATATATGTTCCCCTCTCTTCACATAGTTGCCAACACTTATTTCTTGTCTTTATGATCATAGCCATTCAAACAGGTGTGAAATGATATCTCATTGTGGTTTTGGTTTGCAGTTCCCTGATAATTAGCAATGTGTCTTTTCATGAACCTGTTGGTCATCTGTATGTCTTCTATGGACAAATGTTTATTCAGATCCTCTGCCATTTTAAAAATCACATTGATTTTGGTGTTGTAGTTGTTACTGAGTTGTATGAGTTTTAATATACCATGAATATTAACCCCTTATCACCACTTCATGGGAAATAGATGGGGAAACAGTGGAAACAGTGGCAGACTTTATTTTTCTGGGCTCCAAAATCACTGCAGATGGTGACTGCAGCCATGAAATTAAAAGACGCTTACTCCTTGGAAGGAAAGTTATGACCAACCTAGATAGCATATTCAAAAGCAGAGACATTACTTTGCCCACAAAGGTTCATCTAGTCAAGGCTATGGTTTTTCCTGTGGTCATGTATGGATGTGAGAGTTGGACTGTGAAGAAGGCTGAGCGCCGAAGAATTGATGCTTTTGTTTTTTTGTTTTTTTTTTTTAATTTTTTTTTTTTTTTTGAATTGATGCTTTTGAACTGTGGTGTTGGAGAAGACTCTTGAGAGTCCCTTGGACTGCAAGGAGATCCAACCAGTCCATTCTGAAGGAGATCAGCCCTGGGATTTCTTTGGAAGGAATGATGCTAAAGCTGAAACTCCAGTACTTTGGCCACCTCATGCGAAGAGTTGACTCATTGGAAAAGACTCTGATGCTGGGAGGGATTGGGGGCAGGAGGAGAAGGGGATGACAGAGGATGAGATGGCTGGATGGCATCACTGACTCAATGGACGTGAGTCTCAGTGAACTGCGGGAGTTGGTGATGGACAGGGAGGCCTGGCGTGCTGCGATTCATGGGGTTGCAAAGAGTTGGACATGACTGAGCGACTGATCTGATCTGATCTGATTGAATATATAATTTGCAAATATCTTCTCCCTTTCAGTAGCTGCCTTTTTATTTGATAATTTTTCCCTTTGTTGCACAGAAATTAGTTTGGTGTAGTTCCTTTTGTTTTTTGTTGCCATTGCTTTTGGAGGTAGATCAAAAAAAAAATTATTGCTAAGACTGACATCAAGGACCTTACTACTTATGTTTTCTTCTAGGAGTTTTATGATTTCAGGTCTCATATGCAAGTCTTTAACCCCATTTTAACTTATTTTTGTGTGTGATGTAAGACAGTAGTTTAGTTTCATTCTTTTGTGTGTTACTGTTGATTTTTCCCAAGATCATTTACTGAAGACATTGTCCTTTCCTCAGTGTCTAGTCTTACCTCCTTTGTCATGAATTAGCTGACTATATATGCATGGATTTATTTCTAGGCTCTTTATTCTGTTCCATTTGATCTATGTAAATATATGTTTTGACTACTGTACCTTTGTAATATAGTTTGAAATTAGGGAGTGTAAGGCCTTCAGCTTTGTGCATCTTTCTCCAGATTGCTTTGGCTATTAGGGATCTTTTGAGGTTTCATATTAATTTTAAGATTGTGCATTATATTTCTGCAAAAGCGTCATTGGAACTTTTATAGGAATTGCACTGAATGTGTAGTTTTCTTTGGACATCGACATTGTAGCATTATTAATTCTTCCAATTCAGGAGCATAGAATATCTATTTACTTTGTTTCTGTCTTTTTCAATTTCTTTCATCAATGTCTTAGAATTTTCGTTATGCAGGTCTTTCACCAACTTGGTTTAAAAATATTCCTAGGTATTTTATTATTTTTGGTGCAATTGTTTGTCTTTAAATTTGGTGCCAAATATATATAAAGGAAAATTTTCCATTTTAGTCATTTTTAAGTATACAGTTCTATAGGATTTTAAGTCTACAGTTCTGTAGCCTTGTGCAGCCATCACCACCATTCATCTCCAGAACTTTCCATCTTTCCAAACTGAAGGTTTATGCCCATTAAACACTAACTCCTCATTTCCTTCTCCTCCAGCCTTTGGCAATCACCTTGTTAATTTTTGTCTCTATGCATTTGACTGATGTAGGAACCTCATCTAAACGGAATAATATATTTGTCTTTATGTGTCTGTGAAAGTTTAAATTGTATCTCCCAGTAATATATTTTGAAGTTTTATCCCATCCTCTTTCCAACAGGATATTAACTATTCAGACAAAAGGAAAAATTGTACTTTGATAAACATTTTGCAGTGGTCAATGTTTGTGAAGTTTCTTTTTCCTCAGTGGAAATTAAGTTAAAGTCAGAAAAATGCTAGCAGCTCTGCAAGAAAATATAAGGGTGATACGAGAATAATTTACAACAGACTTAAGAAGTCATTCCTGAGACCTGGGATAGTTCTTTCTAATATGGGCCTTTCATAATTGTGTGTTAACGTTTAGAATATGTGTACTGGCTTGAAAGAGGAAAAGTAGCATTACAAACAGTGAAATTATATGACAACTCTAACATTTATAGTACTTAAGTTCAAATCTTTCCCAAGATGAACGATGTTGCCATTATACAACATACATCAGTGTTTCCTGCTAAGAAAAAAAGATGAGTGGCTAGATGAACAGATTAGATGGAAGCTTACATAATATATATGTAGGCTGTAGACTGTTCTCTTTGCCTTACCCTTTTTTTCTTCCAAGAGAAAAATCAAACATTTTTAAATGTATCAACAACCGACTCATTTTGTGATTATATGTTTTCTTGACTCTCCAATAATTATTTACATAATCTCTGCCTGTAAACACTTAAATACAAGTTTGTGTGTTCATAAACAACCAAAGGACAATGGACCAATGTGAAGAAAATCAATAAACCACTGATTAAATCCTGTACAGACAGTTTGGGTTGCCTTGAGTTTCATCAGAGGGTAAAAAAAAAAAAAAAATAGTGGGAAGATAAGATGAGAATATGGAAAAGATACTGAATACTGAGTTTCAAATTTTAAAAATTCCCTGGAATTACTGAAAATGCAGAAATGAAAGAAGAAAGGGAAGTGACTGCTGGTGGTGTCAAATTGTAGAACTACAAGAAACCTTAGCATTCACATCACTATTTGATTGATATCTTACAGATGTCACTGAGGCTGGGGGAAGGGTGTATGGGATTCACCCAAGGTCACGGTTGCTGATAGTGTGGGGCCTCAAGCCAGCCCAGTCTTTTTTGCTCCATCCCACATTGTATCCAGCCCACATCTGGTCATGAAAAACAAACAGAGCTTTCATTTATTTTCCCCTTCATAAATGCAGGAAGTATCTGCATTTCCAAGGAAAATATTTATGTATTTTTAAAGTGGATTCTAAGACCAATTGAATACACAAATTAAAACAAATATATTGGCCTGCTGGCCAATGCCTCTCTGAAGCCCTCAAGTTGTGCTTTACAGATAAAAACAGGCTAAATGTTTTAACTCTGATGAAAGAGTTTCATTTGATTCTGTCATCTTGTTTTTGATGGAATTTATGCTCCTCCCTGCCTCTTCCATTCATTTCATCAAATGGTGATTCTGCATTAGCAAAAACCCAACAAGGTGCGAGGCGGAAGTGGTTCAGAAACTGTAACTTGTGTTTCAGTTGTTTTTGAAGAACAGTGGATGGTTGGGCAGCGAGCATTTGTAGGGTTCCATTTGCATTTGAACACAACACTGTAGCCTGGTTAGTTCACAGTGTCTCACATGTTTGGAGCATCATTTTTCATTTAGGAATGGCCAACCTAGCTTTCTTTTCCCATTGTAAGGGAGCAAGCACGAAAGACTGTCATGGGACCACTGCAAAAGAAACTCATTATCTCAAAACCATGTGACATCCTCAGTTCCATGATTAGAATAATCTAAAGAAATCAAAGAAAATAATGTTAGTTTAATGCTTCTCATAAATATGATTAAAGTCACTGTTGGTGGGGGAAAATAAGCCTGGATCTCTGAGGTTTCTATATTTGAATGGACTTTCAGCTTTAGGGCTTTGAGAACTAGCACCCCAAGTATCTTCCCTGTAGTCATGTTGATTAATTGGTTAATGTAAATTCCAAGGAGTCTCATTAATTAGAGTAAAGAAATAGCAGTAGGCCATGTTGAGTTTAAAATTAATTATGAAATTTAATCATTAGTAACAACAATACAACTCACCTTTGTAATATTTTCCAAAAGCCAAATAAAATAAGATGTAATAAACAAGAAATCACTATAAATATTTAAAGACTGCCCCCTTTACTCTAGACAGCATTGGAGCTCTAAAAAGAATCATGTAACTCATGTTTGGGTGATGTTCTTCCACTGTTTTCTCTTAACAAGCTGGTATACACATAGTCAATCCCACATTAGTCCCTTTATTCTGCTTATGTCATCTCCTGACTGCTACCAAATTGGGACAAAGAACAGCCATCAATAACTGCTGTCATGTGCAGCTTTGGGCCACAGCTGCAAGTTGGGATCTTCTCTGACCCCATCCACAAGGTTGGCTGTGATTGACCTTGGTCAGCCTGAAACCTGCCCTGTAGAGCTCTGGTTCAGCTTGATCATTAGGCCCCAGGCCTGAAAGCTGTCAGGGTCAGAGCCAGAAATCTCATGTACCATTTACTGTTCCCACCAGTGTGGCTCTGTGAGCATTGACAAGAACCCATCTTGCTGATGAGAGGACTTTATAACATCAGTGTCTTTCTGTTACTGTTTTTAAACTTTAATCTTGTTGGCTTTACCACCAAAAATGTATCTCAACTCTGTTCCTTCTGGGACCTGGAGTCTTCTGTTTCCACAATCTACCCCAGTCCACAATCACTATTATCTCTTATCCAGATACTAAAATGACCGCCTTACTTGCTGGTCTCTCTGCTTTCATTCTTCTTCCTATTCATATGTGATCTATTCTTACTCAGCAGAAAAAACAAAAATGATCTCTTTGGAGTATAAATCAGAGCACATCTGTGTTTAAACTTTCTGTTGATGTCTCTAACAATAACCATCAATGCTTTTTCTAATCTCCACCATCATGTATACCCAAGACCAGCTATAAAATAGGAAGCCCATATTGAAAGCATGGGGCCTTTGATCAGTATTATTGCAAATTTCAAGATGGCAACGGGAGAGTATTAAAACAAATGTGGGGTCCTTCTAACTATGGGATTCTGTGCCATTTCAGAGGTGACCCAACTGTGAAGCCAGCCCAGTCTCCACCAGCACCATCACTAACTCTCCAATATACTATATCCTTTTTGAAACCAGTACATTGGAGCACTGAATGCTGTTTTGGAAAATGGGCTTGTACATATACACAGCTCCTATCACTGTGGACAGTAGTTGGGCTTCAGAACATATCTTCCTGGCAGTTTTCCTTTACCATACTCGCTTCAAGTACTTCTTAGGAATACTAGAGCAGTCCCAGTGGTATTGGCTATTGCCTTGTATGGAAAATCAAGACAACTAGGAATAATTCCCTCCATATTTTTCCTGGTATATCCATAAAAAAATATAATTGATGGCAAGAAAACAAGTTTGGTGATGGTTACCTTTAAAGAAGAAAAGAGCAAACCAATACAGTATTGTAAAGTAAAAAAATAAATAAAACTGAAAAAAAAGATACCACAGAGAATAAAAACAAGGAAGTTGCAAATACAGAAAGATGGCCTGGCTAGTGCAAGGAGTGGATGGTAGAGTATCAACCAGTTATTAAACCCTTTCCTTGTCTTGGTTCTACTGCCCCAGGCCCCGCTTTGTGGAGTTTTTCTGGTGTTGAAGTCATTTTAGCACATCTTTGAACATGATTTTTTAAAATGATAGTAGTAATCAGAGTGATATTGTGACTCAGTGAGTTCCTGTAGTATACCCAAACGGTGAGACGCGACTGAGCGAGCACATACGAGGTGTTTTACTGACACCAATACACTCCAGGGAGGTACTGTTGTACCAGGGTTATAGATGAGCAAAATAAAGGTAAAGAAGTTAGCACATTTGACCAATGAGCAGCACTGCAGCCAGACCGTGCCAGCTGGGCTCCTGTGTTTCAGTTCTTTGCTACACCAAGCTGCGCCTTCCAAATAAGTGATTCTCAAAGTATGGTCAAGGGATTGCTTGCCCTCAGAATGTGGAACCCGTTAAAAGTATGGAGCACCTTGTCTAAAGCCTAGAGAATTCGATCTCTACGACCGGAGCCTAGAACGGTAGGGAGTAGGGCCACGAGGAAAGCAAGTCTCAGGTATTCTTTTTCTCTTAGTGAATTACTCTATTTTTGGCCCTGCCCTGTCTTCATTGCTATGCAGGCTTTTCTCTAGTTTCAGCGAGTGGGGGCTGCTCGTGGTGGTAGTGCTCGGGTTTCTCGTTGCAGTGGCTTCTCTTGCGGCTCATGGGCTCAATAGTTGCAGCACACCGGCTTAGTTGCCCCGCTGCACATGGGAGCCTTCTGGACCACAGATCCAGCCTGTGTCCCCTGTGTTGGCAGGTGGACTCCTAACCACTGAGCCATCAGGGAAGCCCTTCCAGGTAATCTTATGCACAGTGATTTGAGACTTGCTGCTCTTCACCCATTTATGTATTTTTTCTGAGGACCTTTCTGCCTCATCTGGAAGCACCTAAGGGCCCTGGCCCTGCTTCCACCTCAACTAAATGATGCGAGAGACCTTAGCATGGTGCAGCCTGTCGAAGATGCCAGCAGGCTCTGCAATTCCTCCAGACACACAGTCAACAAAGTTCAATAATCCTATCCGACAGAACCTAAAGCAGATCACTTTCCCACATGTGATATGAAATGAGATCTGCAAAGCAGGGTCCTTAATACCACGGTAGGCACTTTGCATCTGCCTCCATGCCCAGCAGGTCATTTGTTATAATACATGTGACATTCCACAGTACAGCCTGGGGCTCTCAGGGTCGTTAGCTGCACGGAAGAGTGAACCAGAGAGGATGATACAAAACAGGCCCCTCAGATAAGAGCCATCCTCCCAAACTAAAGGCCATTCACAAGACTGCATGATCAGCACCAAATTCCATAAATTATCCTGAGCTTGAATCTGCTTTGAGATCCTGCCACTCAGGAAATTGCAAAGTCTTACTACATAACCCCTCGGTCTATATTTTCCTCCACCTCATTCATACTTTGTCGTTAAATTCCTGCTTGTATTTACTGTCCAAATCCCAAGTCATGATGTCATGTCACCAAAACTGCATTCTATTTTCGTGACTTACATATAGGTTTGCTTGGGTCTCATCTTCTAGCAAAAGTTATGCAGTTTTTTAACACGTTTAACTAGTAAAGGAAAAAAGAAAATGAAGAGAAAAGGCCAGTCATTGGAATCATCAGCTGCCTTCTGAAATCAGAAGAGAAAAATGAATTAACGGAATCTGGCCCCAGGATGTTTAGGAAACAGCATGGAGGAAAAAATAAAAACATTGCCCAGATAAAGAATCTTACACCAAAGATCAGGAGTTTGCCTTGTGAGGTCAGAATTTATCCAAGTACAAATAATAAATAGAGAATCGTTGTTGGGTTTACATTTTCCAATTAGCGTTCAGAACATCAAAGATCTGTGAGAATGTGAAATCCCCTCCAAGCCCAAGGAGGGGAGACTCACGTGGCAACAGCATGTCTCTCTGTGGGGGACTCTCACTTTCAAAGGTCTTTGTTTAGAATCCTCTTTGCCACAACCCAGCGAACCCCAACCCTGTGCTGTTCCATACATGCTTTGGCCTGAAAATGCCTCTTGTCACAACTGAGCATTTCTTATCTCCAAGAGGATTGAAACCAGACTGCCCTCAAAGGACCCAGGCGCTGTTTAAAAATAGCAGAAGTGTACCTGGATCAAACCTACAGAATAGAAAATTCTCAAAGATGGAAGAAAAATGTCTAACAGTCAGCGTTTGGCCTAAGCACTCGCTTTTGTCTTTAGCTCTTCCCTCTGCCTTATTCCATTAAACCTCAGTTATGATGGTCATCATTTTCCTTTGAGGACCAAGGGCTGGTTTGTGGGGGACAGAGGCCATAAGTCACTTTTCAAAGGTCCCCTAGTATGCTTTAAAGATGCCTGGGTTTGAAAAGCAAAAAAACTATAATCCAGTGAATTTTGTGACTTGAAAATGTTCATTTTTGAACAGAACCAAAAAGGCATTTATTTTGCTCAAATATATCAATAGGTATGTATTTCCTCAAAAATGAATGAATGTCAATATGGAAGATTAACAGGAAAGACATGAACTTTATAATGGCATAGGAAATAAAATATAAAATGATAACACCAGTATCAGACAGCACATTAGGCACCTAGATGTACAGACCATGGCTTAAAGCTCACGGATATATAATATCTTTGTGTGCTAAGCAGGACATCTTTATTTTAGTATAGTGAAAGGAATTTAATTCCATCAAAAGAACAGTAGTGCTTAGGAGTTTTGTTTGGCATCTAAATCAATTTGTAAAAAGGCGAAGGACGTGCAGCCCACAGGCATATATCATTAATATATTCTTCAGAGAGTATCAGTGCTTTGCATGGTTTCCACGGAAGAAGCTGAAGTTATGTAAATAACATTACCCTAAATCCCTAACCAAAGCTATTCATATAAAGCCTTTATTGTAGCTATCTTCCTGACCATGACCATGTAGCATAGAGATATTGCATTGTTGACAATCAGATAATGTAAATTACATTTGCTCTGAAATAGCACTGGCTGTTGCTTTTGAAGCCGGCCAAGGTCAGACTTAAAAGATGGAGAACAAATGCCCATATGGCTTAGGAACTAGATTGCTGTCTGTTGAAAACCAAAATTCCTTGAAGCTATCTAGAAGATGAATGCTAATGGAAAAGCCCCACATAGTCTTGCTTGTAAAGTAGTTAAATTTGTTTGCCCTCAGAAAGCACATGGCATTATTTCACCTAGTGGAACTGAAACCAGAGGGGGGGTGGGGAACTAATTAGGCATATACCAGGAAAACGGATCCTGGACTAAGTAATTTCCATCTATCACCACTTGGTTATCATTTAGTTATTATTAACTAAATTATTATTATTTAGTTATTATTAACTAAATAATAATTAGTTATTCTAAATAATTATTATTAACTAAATAACTTTAGTTATTATTAACTAAAATAATACCTTTAATTTGCACTGTGATGCATATTTCCAAAGAATTTCATATATACTTTCTCTTATAATTTCAATTAATCTGGTCATAAATGTGCAGGTGACATAAAACTAAAAGACTTTATTAGAAGATAGGATCCAGATGTTATTATCTAATAAGATTAAGTATCATGGGATAAGTGTAAGGATCAAACCATCAGCCATGTTCATGTGAGATGAGGATTTGAGACCTGGCAGAAGCGCTGACAGTAACAACCCAGGAGTATTGGGTGATGAAAATCTCAGTTAGAGTCAATCATTACTGTGACAAGTGAAAATGTACCTCTCCCCTCAGCCTCTGTTGCTGCTGCTGCTAAGTCACTTCAGTCGTGTCCGACTCTGTGTGACCCCATAGACGGCAGCCCACCAGGCTCCCCCATTCCTGGGATTCTCCAGGCAAGAACGCTGGAGTGGGTTGCCATTTCCTTCTCCAATGCATGAAAGTGAAAAGTGAAAGCGAAGTCACTCAGTCATGTCCACCTCTTAGCGACCCCATGGACTGCAGCCTACCGGGCTCCCAGCCTGTTACTAGGTCTGAAATGAGGACAATGGCAGTGGACTCTACATACCCAGAGTACTGAATTCCAATCTGGGTCCCCTACTTCCTGTAGGTGCACTGTGCTTACTATACACCCAGCTCTGTGATGAAACCTTTATGCATGTTATCTGATTTAAGCCTCAGATAATCAATAAGGCAGCCATTGGCAGGTTAGAGAGTGTGGTGGGCACCTGCCGCCTGGCCTGTCCAGTATTCTTCCAGGAATTTGAGCCATGAGTGGAGTATAACAAGGAGAGAAAATAATGGAACTGATAACACCCAGCATCAGTATTCTGCAGAAATGCCCCTATGGCTTGGCTCCCCAACTCGCCTTGTTTCTGACTTTTCCAGAGCCTATTTTTTTTTTCATCAGATCTCTAAGCCAGTGCATGTACTTTCAATAAGTGCGCTTTTTTATTGTTTAATTCAGCCAGTTACTGTTGCTTATTATAAAGAACATCAAGTGACTTGCAGGAAGATAAACAAGTCATTCAAGAACCTTTTGGGCTGACTTCAGAACCCACACAGTTAACTGATGACCGATGCTCTGGTCCAGTACCAACCACCACGAGAGGAGAGCTGGCAAACTACATGGAGGAAAGAAAAGAGGGACCAAGAGGGAAGGGGAAGTCGTGTGTATGCCAGCGATGGAATGAGTTTGGTTTTCCCAGAGAAAGATGGACCTGGAGATGAGTAAACATCTTTACAGGCCGAGAGCAGCGTTGTTTGGAAGAAAGATGACAGATGAGCTGTAGCCATTTATTCCTTCACTCTTTTCACGACACTATTTTATTGAAATGTGTCAGTCAGTGTGGTTGCAGAAGCAAAGAAACACAGTATCTGTGTTTTCATGGAGCTTGCAGTCTAGTTAGGCATAGTGGACAAGAAACACATTTTATAAATGAATATACCAAATAGATGATAAATGCTATGATGAGTGGTGGTGATGTTTACAAATGAAGTGGTAACGTTTGAGCAAAGACCAGGGTGAAATGAAGGAGCCAACCTCAGGGTTACCTGAAGGAAAAGCATTCCAGGCAGAGAGAACAGCAATGCAAAGGCTTTGTTCTTTTCAGTGGATGTCCAGGAATGGATAGAAAGGAGGGAGTGGGAGGAGAATAGATCAGAGAGAAAGAGAGCACCATGGGTCAATTCAGGAGCCTTGTATGGCTGCAGTAGAGATACTTTGTAGAGCTGCCAGAAAATTTTGACCAAGGGAATAACATGATAGAATGTATTTGGGGGATGGGGGCAAAATATATTAAAAGTGGTTTTATTCGATTATAGTATATTTACAATATTGTGTTAGTTTCAGGTGTACAACAAAGTGATTATTCTGCATATATTCATTCTTTTTCAGATTTTTTTCTCATGTCGGTTACAGAACATTGAGTAGCCTTCCCTGTGCTATACAGCAGGTCCCTTGTTGGTTATCTAGCATATACATAGTAATGTGTGCATGTTAATTCCAAGCTTCTGATTTATCTCTCCCCACCATGTTTCCTGTGTGGTAGCCATAAGTTTGTTTTCAATATTTTTAAGTTCATTTCTGTTTTTTAAATAAGTTCATTTATATGATTTTTTAAAATTAGATTACGCATAGAAGTGATAGCATATGATATTTGTATTTTTCTGTCTGATTTCACTTTGTGGTAATCTGAGGTCCATCCACGTTGCTGGAAATGGCATTATTTCATTCTTCTGTTACAGATGAGCAGTATTCCATTGTGTATATATACCACATCTTCTTTTTTCATTCCTCTCTCGATGGACATTTATTCCATGGCTTGGCTATGGTAAATAGTAGAATTATTTCTAAAACACATCCCCCTTGGGTGATATACAGGCAGCAGATGAAGGCAGGAAAATATGAGAGCATGGAAAGCACTGAACAAATTATTATAGTAGTCCAGGCTAGAGAATAAAGGGGCTCATATACTAGGGTGGCTGGAGTAAAGACGAGAAGTGATGAAGTTTGGTAAAAATCTGAGGGTGAATCTGATGGCATTTGCAGATAGGTTGAATAGCAAGTATGAGAGACAGAGTAAAGAGTAGCTCTTGGATTTGGTTTACATGAGTAACTAGATAGTGAAGTTTCTGTTTACTTTATGCCTTATGGAATAGAAATAGGGACTAATGGTAGATGGACTGGGATGCTATATAAATACTTTCCAACAGTCATATCTGGCAAAGGAAGGAATGAAGTGATTTAAAGATGATGAGTTTTCCAAATAAGAGGTTGGCATAGGTAAGGAGGACAACTGTTTGGCAAAGTCTTTCTAAAGGAGCTCAAATGCCAATTAGGGACAGAACAAAGTGACCTACAAGAGTCCTTCCAATCATGAACTTTCATCAACTATGAGGTTTACGGAATTGGTAAGGGGCTTATTACCCATTACCATTCGTACAGGTAGAAGGGAAGAAAAATACACAGTCAAATTGTGTTTTACTGGCTTCAAACTTGGGCAAATTAGAGCACTGGTTTCTACATCTCATGACTCTCACTTGATTACTTCCGTGTAAGACAATCCCTTTCCAAAGTCAGAACATCCTGGGAAAACAACAGGGTGGGGTTTGTTATTGTTTCTTTCCTTTTCTTGTCTCAGTGTAAAGCTGGAAAAGTCCACACGTCTGTGCAGCCTGGGAAGGTAGCAGACATAAAAGCAAGGGCTGGGATCCAGTTACACTTCATTCCTTGTGTTAGCCATTCTTGGAACCGACAGATTATGAAGGGGACCCAGGCAAACGAAAGGGAAGAAAGAAGAGACAGGCTTGCTGACTTTTTTTTTTTTTAAGAGAAATAAATCCTATAAACTCCACAGAAAGGTGCCTAGAGTTCTACAAGGCACATTTAGAGTTGACTCCACACATCCAAACTCTTTGTTTCCCTAGACTGGTTTTCCCAAGTTCAGCCTTCCCTTTCTAGACAAGCTACGGGTCCCACTTCTAGTCAAGGGGGCCTGGGACAATGCTCATAGTTGAAAATGCTCACCAACCCTTGCCCGTTCATGTGTAGTGCAGAAGAAATCAAGCAGGGACACACCATGATTTATTTAATTTTTATCCCACCTGTCCTGCCTTTATTGGCTTATTTCTAAGAACATTCCCCTGTTCTTGCCAGGACTAACCCGACAGCCTGTATCTCCCTGTGCTTGACTCCCATGGGAACCTGCCTCCCCAGCCACCTGCTCTTTCTGTCTCCTTCCCATTCCGTTCATGCTGTTGTCAAACACCTTTGAGTGCCTGTTCCTGTCTGACTGTGTGCTAGGAGTGTAATAGGATAGTCGTGTCTCCACCTCCACCCAGACAGTGGAAAAGAGATTTCTGCTTCACTGTGAGATCTTTTACGTCTGAAGCTCCTTCTAGCTCTTGGTCATGCTAACGAGACACTGGAGTCAGTGGTCCTTTATATAGCAGGGCACTGCCAAGACATCTTGGAAAAGCAAGGGAAAGGCCGGATATGAGTTAGGAGTAGGTGGAGGAGAGCTCACCTGCTCGTCATGAAAAATTCACTATGAATTTGTGAGCAGCTGGGAGTTTGGTGATGGCAAGGGGCGGAGGGTGTAGCACAGTGTGGGGGGCAGGTGAGATTATGACTAGCAAGTTAAGTCCCAAAGGTGAGGCATGGTCAATCAGACTGTCGGAACAGGAATGTCAAACGCTGAATCTGGTATCATGCGGGCTGTGGTCTGTGTTTCCCCAAATTCAGTCGAAGTCCACCGTCGCCCATGACATTTCTGTTTAAAGTACTTTGGAGGAAGGAAAGAAAAGGAGTTCAACCCATGAAAGAGGTGGCAAGAGCAGATGGCAGAGCCAAAAGACAAGACCAGAGACCACACAGAGAGACTGTAGCAGGACTGCTCCAGCAGGTGCTGTGAGCATCCGTGCAATCCCCCTTCCCATAAATTTGCTTTAAAAGGGAGATTTGGAAGTGGTGGGATGATTGCATTACATTGGGATGCAAAAGATAGTAAGATATTTGTCCTGCCCTCCCTAAACAAACTGGCATCCTCCTTCTCTTGGGTACCCACCCTACTTTATTTTTCTATCTCTGTCAATAACACCAACCCCCTTATGCAACACTCACACCTGTACATGTTTACCTGTGCCACCGATCCTGAGTTCTCTGAAAGTGGTATTATTCTTTCAATGAACATTTATTGAACGCTTACTGTACACTGGGCAGGAATCCCTGGTGGTGGCTCAGTGGTAAAGAATCTGCTTGCAATGCACAAGATGTGGGCTTGATCTATGGGTCAGGAAGATCCCCTGGAGGAGGAAATGGCAACCCATTCCAGTATTCTTGCCTAGGAAATCCCATGAACGAAGGAACCTAGCAGGCTACAGTCCATGGGGTCACAAAGAGTCAGACATGACCTAGCGACTGAACAACAACAACAAAACGATACACCAGCACAGGGATAGACCCTAGTCACGTGCACACGTGTAAGACTTGGGCTGTGGATTTGTTCCCAGTGAGCTCTTGATTTGGAAAAGTAAAAAGGAAAGGTGTTTTCTCTTCATGTCTTTATGTGCCTGGAAGAAGATGGGTTCATGACAAATATTTGTTAAGTATCTATTTGAAAAGGGACATAAATTAGGCTATAAATATATCCAGTAGGGAAAGAAAGAAGTCTATTGGCTGACACTGGAATATGCTCTGTTCTATCATTTGGAATTATATGGACAGTAGAAACTTCTTTGTGTGAGGATATTGAAACGTATATTTTACATTTTCTTGATGTTGCTTCAATATTACATAAGACAACGGTTTATTCTAATTTCTTCTCTAAATATCACCCCCTAAAACCTAAAAGGATGACTTTCCACGTGCAATTTTAAAAATCCAAAACAATAATGGAAATTAAAAGTTAAAAACCTTGCATGGACCAGATGTCCCAGTGCTATCAAATCACTGAACATTCAATAAAGAAAACGGGACAGAATTCTTTCCCAATAATGCTAGTTGGCTTCATCTGAAGAAGTTAGACTTAGATTTTTAATAAAGATGCTTCCCCTTCCTTGCTGGTTGATGCCTACCTAGGCTTCCAAAATTTGTAGACTTTGTAAACCAGATGAATATCTTATGGTCAGAAAGGAATGTAGAAGGCAAGAAAAGCATGGGAAATAGCAGAAAAGGATGAACGTGACAATGATGATGCAAATAACAATAAGGCGGCGTGCAAATGTAGGTTGTCGTCTGTGCTCTCCAGTAGAGAGCCTGGCTCAGTTGACGGGAGAGTCACCCAGTGAGCTTGTGTAAATCCAACTGTCACCCTGGTGACACCCACCCCCCAACCCTGATGGTCTGGTCAGGGATTTGGTTATGAACAATGGAAACATCTCTGGTTGCTTTATTCAGAGATGAAATTTATTGGAAGGATGTCACATTGCTCCTAGCATCAAAGAAGGTGGAGACCCAGCTCAGGCAGGAACCAGGGCAGGCACTGTAAAGCCAAGTCGAGTCCCAGGAATGGTCCCCTTAGTGTGCTCCACCAGGGCCATTGTCACTTCCACGGAGCCATCGCCACTGACGGCTCCTCCCATGGCCCAGGGCTCTCAGTGCCTCAGCGCATGCTCCTTCTCTGATTCCATGCCTTTGTGCCACTCCCCGAGATTCAGAAACTGGGGCCTCCACTCCCAATGGACTGTGGGGCCAGGAACCAAGGGAGAACAGTATGCAACCCAGCCTCGGAGCTCTTGTAGTCAGAAGTGGGCTTTGTTTGGCTCTGATCTTGAAAGAGAGTGAAAGTGTTAGTTGCTAAATCATGTCCAACTCTTTGTGACCCATGGACTATAGCCCACCAGGCTCCTCTGTCCATGGGATTCTTCAGGCAAGAATACTGGAGTGGGTAACTGTTCCCTTCGCCAGGGGATCTTCCCAACCCAGGGATCAAACCTGGGTCTCCTGCATGGCAGGCAGATTCTTTACCATCAGAGCCGCCAGGGAAGCTCTGATTTGGGATCCCCTCAAATAGAATATTCAAATGTCATGCCTGCAGAATGTCAGAGGTCCACTCCATCTGGCTAGCTGGCTGGGTGAGGGCCAGGACTGTGTGTGTGAGAGGGCAGAAGGTGAGCTAGAGAATACCGACCATAGCTGAGAGGTGGGAGCAGAGGCGGTGTGCAGGCAGGCCGGATAACCAAGAAACACATGATCGGGGGCCAGAGGGGCGCAGCAGTGGGTGGGGTGTACTGTACCCCAAATCTGGAGGTGGGTAGCCCATGCTCATGTATCAGTCTTCTGTTCACAGATATTTGGGGATAGATCCTGATGGTTAAAAGGGCAGAGACAAGTTATTACCTGCTCCCCTTGGCCTTCTAAAGATTTCTGCCATCCATCTGGCAGCCAGTCCATGTTTCCCATATGGTGGTGCTTTTACCTCTTAGTGTATGAAAGATGATTTTAGGTCATCATTGAGTTAACTTTATTGTCTTTTCCCATCATTATGCTTTATTTTTATGGTGTTCAGAATTGCGAAGTAAAAAGTAAAATTTATTTACTCTGTGCTGGGCGCTAAGTCCTTTTCACATATTCACCATCATTTAATCCTCATAGAAATCCAAGGAGGGGATCATTATTATTATTACTACTACCTGTGTTTTACAGATGATAAAACCGAGGCTCAGAGAGGTTAAGTCACGTGCTAGTCACATGGCTGGTGAATGAAATCTGGGTTTCCCCTGGGGTTTTCTGGCAGCAGAGTCCTTACTGTCTGTGCGTGTGAGTGTCTTTACTGTGAGATGAGCACCTGCTGGGCATTTTGAACAACAACATGACCTCCTCTGTCTTCTCTTTAATACACACGAGTGTTTCTCTTCACAGTCCTGTAGGTTAACAGTTGCTAACATCGCTTAACACTTACCTTGTGCCAGGCAGTCTTCCTGGTGATGCACACAGTGAACTCATACCGAGGAGACAGGGCACTCTTATCCCCATGAGAAACAGAAACTGAGGCACTAA
Organism: Bos indicus x Bos taurus; assembly: GCF_003369695.1. Taxonomy (NCBI): domain Eukaryota; kingdom Metazoa; phylum Chordata; class Mammalia; order Artiodactyla; family Bovidae; genus Bos; species Bos indicus x Bos taurus. The sequence continues at coordinate 32,731,214 of NC_040097.1, read as the reverse complement.
GAGATCACATCACCTGGTTAGCAAGCGATGGAACATCTGCCCTTGCCCATACATTATTTTGCCTCCTTAAGCTGCCAGCCTGGGAGGGAGGTCCCATTATTATCCCATTTTGCAGGTGAGGAAAGTGAGGCTCAGACAAGGGAATCATCCTGCTTCAGGACTCAGCATAGTCCTGTACTTCCTGTAAAGGACTAGATCGTAAGTACCTTTGCCTTTGTGGCCTCCTGTCTTTGTACCCCTACACTGCACTGCCAAGGCAGTCATAGGAAAATGTAAACCAATGGGCATGCCTGTGTTCTAATAAAACCTTATATAGAGACCGGAGTGTGAATTTCATACAATATTCATATGACACAGATAATACTTCTTCTTTGGACTTACTTTCAACCATTTAAACATGTAAAATATATTCTTAACTCAGGGGTCAGGCAAAAGCAGGCTGCTAACAGGATTTATTCACTGGTCATTGTTTGCCAACCCTTGGCCTAGGTCACGTCACCGAGTCATGTCTGATTCCAAACCAGATCTCTTTGCACTGAACCGTGAAGCTTCCACAGACAGAAAGGAAAAACAGAAGGGTCTCCCACACCAGAGGCAGGCAGGAGGCTAATAGGATGACAGCTCCCTCCTGGCCCATGTCATCCCTGTGGGTCAGCTCCTGACGTTCAGTAAAGCGGGACCATTCTGGTGGATGGAAAGAAAGCATTGATTGTGGAAAGCAACACTTAAAATCCAAATGTAACACTTTTAGAACATATTTTAGAACGCATCCTCTCTGCCACAAAAAACACCACACCTTTTTTTTCAGGATCTTGATGAAATGAATAGTTTTGAGCCAATGGCTTGCATTTTCCCCTTTCTCCAAAGAAAATCAAGCTGTCAAATCATGAATTTCCCTGAGAGTGTTCTTTGGCCATTCAGCCATGTCTTCTAAGGGGTTTGACTTATTGAAAAATAGAAACCACTCATGGCTGTAAAACCAGTGAACCTCTTTCCTTTATTTAACCTTTTGCCCTTGAAAATGTACTTTTTTATGGTCCGCACGTGATCCAACCAAGCTTGCTCTCAGTGAGCCTTTCACATGAGTTATACAGAGAAGCACTTCAAAGAGAAAAGAGAAACGCTACATAAATGCAAGGTAGTAGTGACTCAAATCTAATCTTAACTCATAACTTGAACCCTGTTGCCAAGTATAATAGTCTCTGATGGAGACAGGAATTTCCTGATGGACGCTCTGTCCTTGCTTTCTCTCCCTTTTATCCCTGTCTGTGCACACTGGTTCTTGGAATACTATTAATATCACACCCAACAGCCAGCACATTACTTCTCTGTTGAGAGCTGCCCCCCTCCGGCTACTAGAGCCGGATTTGCTCAGGTAGAAGGACTGGGGAATTCAGACACTCCCACCCCTGGGGGCAGTTACTGACAGTAACTGATGGATGTGGGGCTGTAGACACTCCTGCTCCTTCGCTCCTGATGGTGACAGCTGAGGCTTGAGCCTGTCTGTGTCCCCAGCCTCCCAGTGGGACTGAGTCACTTTCACTAAGACGATGCATCCTTGATCTCCTCCTCTCCCCTGGTTTACACTTCTCCTCTTCCACTCATTTCCCCAGGGTTACTTCCTAATAGACTGCTTTCACACAAATCCTTATTTAAGGCTCTGCAACTGAAAGAAAGAAAGTGAAAGTTAAGTTGCTCAGTCGTGTCCGACTCTTTGTGACCCCATGGACTGTAGCCCACCAGGCTCCTCCGTCCATGGGATTCTCCAGACAAGAACACTGGAGTGGGTTGCCATTTCCTTCTCCAGGGGATCTTCCCAACCTAGGGATTGAACCCAGGTCTCCTGCATTGCAGGCAGATGCTTTAACCTCTGAGCCACCAGGGAAACTCTGCAACTGGGGACCCATCTAATCCGTGGGGTTACAACCAGCATCTTAATATTCTGCCTTCCGCTCTACAGCATATTGCAATAGAAGCCCATTGCTTTGTTTGCATAGTTCTAAAGAGTTTTCCAAATGCTTCTAGAGCAGCGTCTGTATAATGCTTCAGACTGATCTGTTTATCTCCATCATACAGGGGAGGAACTTGAGGCTCAGAGAGAGTAAACAGCTTACCCAAGGTCACACAGATGGGCATGAACAGGGCTTGAGCCTCCTGTACCTGTGGATTGATGACCATAGTTTGGAATTAAGTCATCATAGAATATTTTCTCATATAAAAGTATAGTCTCTCTTTTAGGACAAAGGAAAAAATCCTTAAAAAAGAAAATATGTTAGAATCATTTATTCAGACCACAAATATTTATTGAGCGTCTACTTCATTTCATGGATTATCTCTGTGGCTCAGCGGTAAAGAATACGCCTGCAATGCAGGAGATGCAAGAGATGAGGGTTTGATCCCGGGTCAGGAAGATCCCCTGGAGGAGGGCATGGCAACTCACTCCAGTATTCTTGCCTGAAGAATCCCATGGACACAGGAGCCTGGCTATAGGGCCGCCAGGAGTCGGACATGAGCACACACACACTTCATTTCATGTGCTGGGAAAAAGCTATAGATATGACAGTGAGATCCTCATTGGGACTTAACTTGTAACAGGAGGAGGAACAAGAGAAAAAAAACTAATTATAATGGCCATAATTTCTTTGAATAGAATAAACAAGGAACTGAGTAAGGGACACTCAGAAGGGGTCCTCTTTAGAGCAAAGACAGTCTGCCAGGATGGAGGAGGGGGACCTTTGATGTGAGAACTAAGAATGGGGAAGAGAGGCGAGGAGAAAGGGGAGCCAAGAGGTGAGAAAACATGCTCCAGAAATGAGAATCTGAAGCCCACCCTTCACTGGAAAATGTAGAATTCAGAAATTTGGTTTTCTTGTTGGCTGTAGGCTCAAACTTCTTTGCAAGCAGAGAAGACGATGATATTTGAGGTAGAATTTCAGGGCTGTGAACAGGAAGTTAGGCAGAGATATCAACCACCCCGTTGGCCTGGATGCTTGACTGAAATATCCAGCATTTGTCCTATTCTTGAAGGATCCTCTGGAGAAACTCAGTCCGTTTACTTTGGCTCCGAGTCCACTGTTAACTGGAGAGGAAATGCATTTATTAGCAGGGGCCAATCTGTTGGACTAACTCTGGACAAACCACCCTCAACATTGGGAGACTCTGGGTGGCCCACAGCCAAGTATGAGGGAGATGGCTGTGAGTGAGTGGGGTGGAGAGTGGCGACGTGGGCTTGAGTCCCTGTTGTGCCATCTAGTTCCCTGTGTCCTGGGGAAAGGAACTCATCTCTCTGAACCTCTGTTTCCTCTTCGATTAGTGGTGAGAAAACCAAATACACTAGCAGGCTGCTTGTGAAGATCAGAAAGAAAGTGTGTAAGGACGACCTGGCTCAGTATTTGGAACTCTCAAAATGAGAGTCTAGGTTGTAACAGAAGTAGTAATAGTAGCAAGCACTGTACAGTGAGAGTAGCAGCAGTCATAGTAATAGTAACAATCATACTAGTGAGCATTGATACTCTTATTATGGTTATTATGTCCTCTGCCTATACCTCAATCATTCTGGTAATAAACTAGGACCTAAAGTCTGAACTGCAATCTCGTGTGTGTGTGTGTGTGTGTGTGTGCGTATTTGTCACTCAGTTGTGTCCAACTCTTCACGACCCCTGGAGTATAGCCCGCCAGGCTTCTCTGTCCATGGAATTCTCCAGGCAAGAATTCTCCAGGAGTGGGTTGCCATTCCCTTCTCCAGAGGATCTTCCTGACCCAGGGATCAAACCTGGGTCTACTGCCTTGCAGGCAGATTCTTTACCATCTGAGCCACCAGGGAAGCCTATAATCTCATACCCATCTATAATAAAATATCAATGACCACCTATTGCTTTTGAAAAAGTGAATTGAGCTTTGGGATGAATCCAGAACAGAGCAGCACACTCAATAGAAATATAATGCAAGCCACATAAGTGAGTTAAAATTTTCTAGTAGTCATATTTTAAAAAGTAAAAATGGGTAAAATTAAATTTTTTTCTTTAAGCTAATATATTCCAAATATTATCATTTTGACATATAATCAGTATAAAGGAAATTATTGCTGAGATTTTTTTTATACTAAGTGTGTATTTCATGTTTATAGCACATCTAATTTCAGACTAGGCACATTTCAAGTGCTTAATAGTTATATGTGGCCAAAGGCTATGATTTTGGACAGCACAGTTCTAGATAATAACAATATATTCTGTGTGACTAAAATTAAAGTATCAGGGTAGTTCATGGGGCAGGGTTTACATGTTCCCAACTCTGCAGAGGACAAAAGTTGCAATTATTAGAAACATAACAAAAATGATGAAAAGCAGACACTATCAGTTATGTAAGTTATAAACCTAGGAAGCGATTCTGTCCTTTCTCTAATAGTGGGAAAGTTTCTTTCTTTTATCCACCAAGATTTACAGCCAAACACAGCAACAAATAAGACCTCTGAGTCTTTGGTTTAACTTGGTTGAAGTGGACCCTGAAATTCACCTCTTCACTTCATTCATGTCCCTCTTCCAATGTCACCTCCTCAGAGAAGTGACCACCCCACACTGGCACAATTCTGAATGGCTTGGAACACAAATGTCTTCCTATTATTTCTGATTTCAGTGGTGTGAAATTTTCTTGCTAATTCTTACTGGCTCAAGATGCCATCAATATAGAAGCCCTTCTTTTTCTTTCTGGCAATCTCTCAGGAGCTATGCCTCTCCAAGGCACCTATCATTGGCTAAATCCTGCTGTAGATCCAATGTTTTCCTCCCCACCCCTTTTCCTCACCCAATTCCAAATGCTTAGAAGTTTGCAGGAACCACTTAATCCAAAGAGGCATCCCTAATACCATGGATAGTATTGATGGTTCTGAGCCATACGAAGTAGCACAAGGACTCCCCTCAGTTACTTTTTCCTCCATGCTGTTCCTAATGATATACTCTAGGGTCTCCTTCCTCATCTGTAAGGTGAGAGTGTTGGACTAAACCAACAGTTCTCAATATTGTTAATAATGGTGACCCAATTCACATTTAAAAAAATAATTTTGAGGACGAGAATATAGTTATATCAGTTTCTAAAGTTATACCTCAAATCACTCAAAATTCCAGGAAACAGTCATCTTACTATTTGGTGATAGTTACAGTCAATATTACTTTAAGTATATAAGAATAAAAGGAAGACAGGAAAGAAGAAATACAGGGAAAATGGGGAAAATAAAAAATGGAGGGAAGGAGCGCTGGGAAGTAAAACAAAAGAAGATCCATTGTGAATTAAAAAGTCAGTCCTGAAGAAGGCAAAGTAAAGAGATGGAAAGATCCTGGATCCAGCTTGATTCTGTTGAACTGTCGAATCAGCCAACCCTAGAATCACACCTACTTCTCGACTTTTACTACAGTCGTTCTCAGCTACAGCTTTACACTGGAATTTCCTGGAATATTAAAACATGCAGTAGGCTGCCCAAATCCTAGATTTTTTAATTGATATGGGGTGTCGTCTCTATGACAAGATGGCTTAAAGCTTCTAAGGAGATTCTAATGTGTTGCCAAGTTGAGAAGATTGCTAAAAAGAAATCTTAGATCATTTAAGCCAGGGTTTTTCAAAGTGTAATGTACATATGAATCACTAGGAGATCCTGTCAAAATGCAGGTTCTGATTCAGTAGATCTGGGATAAGCCTGAGATTTTGCCTGTCTAGCAGGTTCCCAGATGAGACAATGCTGCTGCAAAGGGCTTGCATCTGGAGCAGCGAGATTGTAAGACAGTTTGAGTCAGAGTTTCGTATGGGTAAGAGCATCCTAGCTGAAATACTTTCCCATGTTGTAGATTACGTGGTTGTCTCCCTCAGTGAGGTTATCTGCTTCATTCTTATTTTAAAAAGAGCAGGAACATTCCTTGTGAAAACATTCAAATTAATCTTTTTAAAATAAAGTGGCATTAACTTCTTCCAGGATATATCTTTTGTTCCTTTTATATATCACTTTTCCCAAGAATGTGGTATGGCCCTCTCTCTCCAAATTAAAGTGTACGTTTCAAGAAACTCTCTTCCATTTTATCTTTGAATGTATTCTTCTACTGCATTTATTGCCACTCTTCTTTGGCAACCCAGTTATACATAAGGTATATCTCATTCATCTACCATCCATACCTATTATCTCTTCTACAGGCATATGTGCTAAGTCATTTCAGTTGTGTCTGACTCTTTGTGACCCTATGGACTGTAGCCCGCCAGGCTTCTCTATCCATGTGGTTCTCCAGGCAGGAATACTGGAGTGGGTTGCTGTGTCCTCCTCCAAGGCATCTTCCAGACCCAGGAATTGAACCTGTGTCTGTTATATGTCCTACACTGGCAGGTGGGTTCTTTACCACTAATGCCACAGTCATTTTTACATCTTTATTAATTTTCCTTTTCTTTTGCAGGATTTCTTTAAATCAGTTTGGAGTTATGTGTTTTTGTTGTTAATTGTTCTATTAGAAAATTTACTATTACTTTTTTTCTCTTTCTTTCCCAGTCTGCCAACTCACCCTTAGCATCTTCTATTGTTTTAGAGCCTCTTCTTTGAGTCTTTGCATCTCTTTTTTGAACTATTTTCTTAGTGAGATTATATTGTATATAATTTCTTCGGGGTGGTTTCCATCATATTTTGTGTATTTCTTCTTTTTATCTTCAGACTTCAGTTCAATCAGTTCAGGCACTCAGCCATGTCCGACTCTGCAACCCCATGCACTGCAGCATGCCAGGCTTCCCTGTCCTTCAGTATGTCCTGGGGTTTGCTCAAGCTCATGTCCATTGAGTCAGTGATGCCATCCAACCATCTCATAATATATAATTTTTATTATTTATGTTTTTCCAGTTCTTTTGTGTTAGCTTCATGTTGATCCTTTCCTTATCAACATATTTGAATAAATCAAACAATGTATTGAATGCAAATTGTGATATAATTACATTTCTGTTGAAACAACCCATAGCTTTCACTCAGGTTTATGATCTATTATACTCTCTCATCAAATCTATATATATGTGTTTATTTCCTGAGGATACATGTCCCTCATTTTTTAAATATCCTAAATTGGAGTTTCTCAGCATAAAGACCTCTTTCAACATTAAAAGAGGAATCGGGGAATGCTAATTGATAGCCCTGTACAGGGCCTAGGTGTTAGGAGGTAGAAGTGGGGAAAACCTCCTGTAAAGAAGCCCTGGATTAAGAAAATACCTTAAAAAAAAAAAAGACAACACAAATTCACTAACATTGTAAATGAACTTGTGCTTTGGTACACACAACAGCATCTGCAAACATTTGACAAAGAGCTTGTGTACGGGCATCATGTGGTATTTATTCTGTCTGTGGAAAATGTCTTGTCTGCACATGGAATCACAGAACTCCTTTTCATTCAGTTGCATTTATCAGGTGCTTACCACATGCCTACATGCAGTTTGGTCTAGTGGCAAGACAGATTTCTTGTTGTTCAGTCGCTAAGTTGTATTATTCTTTGTGACCCCATGGAATGCAATACGCCAGGCCTCTCTGTCCTTCACTGTCTCCTGGAGTTTGCTCAAATTCATGTCCCCTGAGTCAGTGATGCTATCTAACCATCTCGTCCTCTGCCACCCTCTTCTCCTTTTGCCTCAATCTTTCCCAGCATCAGAGTCTTTTCCAATGAGTTGGCCCTTCCCATCATGTGGCCAAAGTATTGGAGCTTCAGCTTCAGTATCAGTCCTTCCAATGAATATTCAGCATTGATTTCCTTTAGGATTGACTGGTTTGATCTCCTTGCTGTCCAAGGGACTCTCAAGAGTCTTCCCCCGGATCACAATTCGAAAGCATCAATTCTTTGGCACTCAGCCTTCCTTATGGTCCAACTCTGACATCCATACATGACCACTGGAAAAACCATAGCTTTGACTACATGGACTTTTGTCAGCAAAGCGATGTCTCTGCTTTTTAATACACTGTCTAGGTTTGTCATAGCTTTCCTTCCAAGGAGCAAGCATCTTTTAATTTCATGGCTGCAGTCACTGTCTGCAGTTATTTTGGAGCCCAAGAAAATAAAATCTGTCATGGTTTCCACTTTTTCTCCTTCTATTTGCCATGAAGTGATGGGACCAGATGTAATGATCTTAGTTTTTTGAATGTTGAGTTTTATGTCAGCTTTTTCACTTTCCTCTTTCACCCTCACTAAGAGGCTCTTTAGTTGCTCTTCACTTTCGGCCATTAGAGTGGTATCATCTGCATATCTGAGGTTGTTGATATTTCTACCAACAGTCTTGATTCCAGCTTGTGATTCATCCAGCCCACCATTTCACATAATGTATTCTGCACATAAGTTAAATAAGTAGGGTGACAATATATATCTTTATTGTACTCCTTTCCCAATTTGGAACCAGTCAGTTGTTCCATGTCCAGTTCTGACTGTTGCTTCTTCACCTGCACACAGGTTTCTCAGGAGACAGGTAAGGTGAGACAGATAATACATATGTAAACCAAGCAATAAATAGGGCTTCCCTGGTGGCTCAGAGGTGAAGAATTCACTTGCGGTATAGGAGATGTGAGTTTCATCCCTTGGTTGGGAAGATCCCTTGGAGAAGGAAATGACAACCTACTCCAGTATTCTTGCCTGGGAAATCCTATGGACAGAGAAGCTGGTGGGTTACAGGATAGGGGGTCGCAAAAGAGTCAAACACAACTTAGTGACTAAACAACAACAGCAAACTAATAAATATGCAAGTCTGTGAAGGAAATGAATAAAGTTTGAAATGGAGATTGATGTGCCCACAAAGCTGGCCTCCTGAAGGACACCAAGGTCAAAGTCATCGGAGGAGTTCTAGGGGATGGGCAAGCATGCTCAGTAGAGGTAACGCCACCAGGAACTGCTCGTAAAGTGGCCTACGGATGTTCCAGACAGCAAGCAAAGCCTTATGGGGCTGGAGAGGTAAGTTGGTACAAAATGATATGAGAGATGCAAACGTAGACAGTGTATGCATCCCCTTTAGGCCATGGTAAACAGTTAATCTTCATCCAATATGAAGCAAAGTACCTTAAGCAGGGGCATGCCATGATCCTGTTAAATCTATTTTTATTGGGTGTATGTAGAGAATGGATTCAAAGTGAGTTGTAGAAGAATCAGAAAATTGAGTCTGGCTGTAATCTTGGAAAGAACTGGTCATTCTTGAACTAGAGTGGAGACAGTAAAGATAGAAGTCTGCGGATTTGAGATCTATTTAGGAGATAGAACAGACAGGACATGCTGACAGCTTGGATGTGGGTGGCAAAGGAGAGGGAGGATTCCAAACTGTGTCTCCAGTTTCTAGCTTGGACAACTGAATAGATGGCAGTGGCTCTCACTGACACAAGAGTGACCCAGGAAAAGAATGTATTGGGAGGAGAAATGAAGAGTTCAGTTTTAGAAGGGTAACATTTGGGATGTTTCTGCATGACCTGGCAAACACATTAGGAAACAGTTTAGATAAACTGGGGCACTGAGGAGAAATCCAGGCAACACATATAAATGTGGGAGTCAGTACAATACAAAAGATATTTAAAGTCATATGAGTGAATGAGCTGAAACTCCAATACATGAGCCACCTGATGTAAAGAGCTGACCCATTTGAAAAGACCCTGATGCTGGGAAAGATTGAGGGCAGGAGGAGAAGGGGATGACAGAGGATGAGATGGTTGGATGGCATCACCAACTCAATGGACATGAGTTTGAGTAGACTCCAGAAGTTGGTGATGGACAGAGAGGCCTGGCGTGCTGCAGTTCATGGGGTCCCAAAGAGTCAGACACGATTGAGTGACTGAACTGAACTGAACTGAACTGAGTGAATGAAACAATATAGAAAGACTGAAAAGAGGAGCCTTAGCAGTGTTAACTCTCCATGGCCCATGTGTTGAAAACCATCGAATATAGTTACATCGGTCTTATTGTAATCAGCTCTTTTGGTGACCCATGACAGAAGCCCCTATCAAGTTGTATTAAGCAGGATAGGTAATTTGTTGAAACACTGATAAGACCAAGAGTCAGTATGCCTTCAGGTACAGATGGATCCAGGAGATCTTATATGTCACCAGGACTCAGTCACTTGGCTTTCCTTTCCTGTCTGTTGTCTCCATTCCAGGCCAGATCTCTGTATGTGGTGAGCCAGAGTTGGACTTACCGTCTTCTATTAGAAAACTCAAAGTTAAATACAGCTTTCCATTCTGCTAGTTCCAGAAAAATGTGTGGACTTCTTCTGATTATACTATCTTGATGTCAGTGCATTTGGGCTGCTACAGCAAAATAGTACAAACTGGGCGACTTATAACTAAAGACTTATAACTTATATAACTTATAACTAAAGATATGTGTTTATCACAGTTCTAGAGGCTGGAAAGTCTGAGATGATGGCACTAGCAGATTGGGTATCTAATGAGGGCCTGTTTCATAGATGGCCATCTCTTTTCTGTAACCTCATATGGCTGAAATGGCAAGGGAGCTCTTTGGGGCCTCTTTGATAAGGGCACGAATCCCATTTGTGGGGCCTCTGACCTTATGACTTAATCACCTCTTAAAGAGTCTGTCTTCTAATACTATCACACTGGACAATAGTATTTAACATGCATCTGATGGGCACACAAGCATTCATCTATGGCACTCAGGTCACGTGTCTAGCATGGTGCTGGTCACTGTGGGCAGCGTATGCGTTTTGGCCACGCTGACTCTCTCGCCCATTCCTAGATCCAAGAGATGCAGATAGCAGCTCGATCTGAAAGCAGTGGATGTGTGTATAATGCCTCAAAGGGAGAAGCAGAGTGCCCCTCCGAAAAGAAGAGAATGTTGATGCTGGGCCAGGAAGAGCAGCAGCCATGCTTACAGATCACTTCTGTCTCTAAAATACACTGACTACGTAGAAGTATCTGAAGTTTCCATTTGTCCCGTCAGGCAATCGACATAACAGTTGCCTTACTTTTAGTGGACGGCCATTATGTGCCAAACCCTGATGGCGGCAGTGAGTGGGGTGGGGACAGGCTGCTGTAGGACGACTCACAAGCTAAGAGGTCCACATAAAGAGGTTAGATTCCTCGCCTCGAGAGTAAGAGTACAAATGGACAGATAGAGGGTAAGTTGGAGAAATAACAGTGGCTGCTTATGAAAGTGGACACACTTGGAATTCTAACTGGAATGGGTGATGCTGTGTTGGATAAAGCCCCCTTTACAGTCTTCCCTTACTCGAAGGCCAATGTCTGAGAATTCTATCAGGGTCACGGGCCTGCGTCCTAATTTAGATGCAAATATCCTATGGCAGCAGTTCCCAATCTTTGTGGCACAAGGGACCATTTCTGTGGAAGACCATTTTTCCATGGACCGGGGTGGGGGTGGGGGATGGTTTCTAGATGATTCAAGTGTATTACATTTATTGTGTACTTTATTTCTATTATTATTCCATCACTCCACCTCAGATCATCAGGCATTAGATCCTGGAGGTTGGGGACACCTGCCAAGGTGTTCCCGCCAAGACAAAGTTGGCGGGAAAGAGTATGGAGTGAGGTGAAATTTGTGCAGCTTTTAGAAAAGGAGGCTGACCCAGAATTTCTGTGTGGGTGTGACAGCTTGGAAACCGCAACTGCGGTAATGAGTCTTAGCTGTGCTCTCTGTGTTCTGTTCAAAAACATTAAATCAAACCCAGGTCCAGACTGCAGCTCGCAAGTAGCACACACAGAGTAATTAGGCTCATGTACTAGCTATTGTCTCTGTTCTGAGCCTGTCATATAAAAACAGAAAACCAGAACCACCGGGAGTTGTAACTGGGTGCCACGTCTGCATTGTGATTCCATGCACTTTTGCTTTTTCCATGAAAGTATGAAGCAAAGAGTAGAGAGAAAAGCAGAGAGTTGGTTTCCACTTGTCTGGGAACATATATGAGGCATCAGCCTTAGCAAAGGTAGTTCTGAATCTTTATTCATATCAAATATGAATTCCCAACCTTGAAATGAGATGGGTTGGAAATGGTAAAGTAGGTGAGTTTAATTTTAAGATTAAAAGAGGCTTGATGCTCCTTTCTTTCTTTGTTTCTTTTTTGATGCTCCTTTCTTAAGTAATACATCTCTGTCTGGTTCTGTGCATGTAGATGGAAAAGAACACGTTGGGGAGGGATAGCTGGAAGTGAGGAGAGAAGGCTATGGATCTGACAGCTCTTAGTAACTGTGCAGAAGTCACTTAATTAGTCAGGGTTTCAAAGCACCTGGAAAATTCATAAAAGACAAGCTGGCTCAGAAAGCCAGACACTCAACTGAATAAAGTGTGACCGAAGAAAATGAGGAAAAACAATTCCAAGCCAAAGGAAAAAGTGGCTGTTACTATTTTTTAAAAGTAAATGCTTCATTCTCTTCTCCTGGTATTAATCTGAAATAATTTAATAGAACATCTTTTAGGGTTTGAAATATTATTAGCATTGTCTGCCATCTTTTTACATTTTCTCTATCAAACTGCTGCCTTGCTTTATTTGAAGAGGAGATGGAGTGTAAATGGTTTTAAATAACAGCCATGTCTAATAAGTCACGTTGGAATTTAATTTTGTCTCCCAATTATGGAAATGTTTATTTTATGGAGGTATAATTCATTTGCCATTTACTTATGCTATCTAGGGGCTTCTTTTTAACTGATGAGACTAGTCGGGAGCCATTTTTGTTCCTTAAAGCAGAGTGAGAAGTTGTATTAGTTAGGATGGTCTAGTGGTCGTGATGGCGTTCCCTGGTAGTTCAGCTGGTAAAGAATCCGCCTGCAATGAGGGAGACCTGGGTTCGATCCCCAGGTTGGGAAGATCCCCTGAAGAAGGGAATGGCTACTCACTCCAGTATTCTGGCCTGGAGAATCCCATGGACTACTATATAGACTATGGGGTCACAAAGAGTCGGACACGGCTCAGCAACTTTCACTTTCACTTTCTTTCAGTGGCTGTTTACAAAGAAGGCCTAAAAATTATGATGACAAGATTCAAATAAAAGTTCATTTCGTTCTCATGGAAGTGTCCCCAGAGAGAGTTGCTGGTCAGCCTTATGTCCATGTAGTGATTCAAAGACAAAGTTCCTTCGTCTCCAAGTTCAGTCATAGCTTGGCTCTTGGTGATCTTAGGAATTGAGCTAGTGGAAAGGTCTTAGGAATTGAGCAAAACAGCATGGAAGAAGCATGGCCTCTTAGGAACGGCCGTGGCAGCACAGATCTCTTTGTATCACACTTCATTAGAGAATGTGAGTGACAAGTCCCACCTCAAATCAAAGAATGGTGCAAGGATCGGTCATGCCTACCTGGACAGCCATGTCAACGCAACAGCATCATGCCTTAGCGGAGGAGAAGGGATTGGGGGTGGCCGCGAGCCTTCTCCACCACTGAAATCCTCAGCCTTCCACTATGTGGAATCCCCGGGACCCCACTCGATGGCATCGTGAGTTCAGGGTCTGGCATCTAGTACCCAGGAGCTTGACATTCTGCTGAGTCACTCACAGGTCCACAGGAAGTCTTGGCAGCTATGGGCCTCATTTCCCTCATCTGTGAAATGCAGGGAAGAGCATCTCCCACATTAAGGTTGTTGTGAAGATTAAAGGAAGTCATTCATATCTTATTTGCTAAGCTTTTGTCATAAACTGCAAAGTAAATGACAGTTATGAGTTTTTTTTTTAACCCATCTCAGGATAAAATTTCTGGATGCTTAGTTCCACTTCGCTTGTGAACTTACTGCTTGATACATCTTGACACTTTGTTCTTATTCCTTTCTTCCCAGCCTGTCCTCACTTGAATGAGACTTCACAGTCTGTCCTGCCTTATCCTTATCCCAAGGCTCCCCTAAGCAATTATGCACACCTTCCAATCATGAATCCAAGACTCTACACAATGTTTTCCCCATAAAGGCATAAGGTAAACATTTCCTGAGCAGATTCCAAAGGTTCTGGTGGTGTATGTGTAGGTGGAATTTTTTTTTTAATTGAAGGATAATTGCTTTACAGAATTTTGTTGTTTTCTGTCAAAATTCAACATTAATCGGCCATAGGTGTACATATATCCCCTCCCTTTTGAACCTCCATCCCATCTTCCTCCCCATCCCACCCCTCTAGGTTGATACAGAGCCCCTGTTTGAGTTTCCTAAGCCATACAGCAAATTCCATTGGCTCTCTATTTTACATATGGTAATGTAAGTTTCCATGTTACTCTTTCCATCCACCTCACCCTCTCCTCCTCTTGCCCCAGGTCCATAAGTCTATTCTCTATGTCTGTTTCTCCACTGCTGCCTTATAAATAAATTCTTCATTACCATTCTTCTAGACTCCACATGTATGTGTTAGAATATGATATTTATCTTTCTCTTCCTGACTTACTTCACTCGGTGTAATAGGTTCTAGGTTCATCTACCTCATTGGAACTGACTCAAATGCAAGGTGGAATTTTTGCATGAAAATAAGCACATGCTTGCGAATGCAGGTATGTATACAATGAGCCTCTGCACATGTGCAAGTGTCAGAACATGAGCATCCTGCTCACCATGTGTGTCCTAGAATTAGCATGGAAAAAATGCCTGTCCTTTACAGTGTCTGCCAGGAACTCCCTCACATGCTTGTTGTTATCGTTCAGTGGCTCAGTCGTGTCCGACTCTTTGTGACCCCATGGACTGCAGCACGCCAGGCTTCCCTGTCCTTCACCATCTCCCAGAGTTTGCTCAAACTCATGTCCATTGACTTGGTGATGCCATCCAACCATCTCGTCCTCTGTTGTCCCCTTTTCCTCCTGTCTTCAATCTTTCCCAGCAATAAGGGTCTTTTCCAATAAGTCGGCTCTTCACATCAGGTGGCCAAAGGATTGGAGTTTCAGCTTCAGCACCAGTCCTTCCAATGAATATTCAGGGTTTATTTTCTTTAGGATTGACTGGTTGGATCTCCTTGCCATCCAAGGGTCTCTCAAGAATCCTCTCCAACACCACAGTTCAAAAATGGTACAGTCCCCTATGGTCTGGTTAGCAGAACACTGCCATTGCCTGTCCATGCACCAGCTGGCCATCTCAAGGAAGTCTGTGATCTGTCTCAGGGTTTCTAGAAAGAACTAGGAGAATCGATGGCAGAAACATTCATCAGATGCAAGATGTTGTATTATTTGATCCATACAACATCACCTTGAGGTAAGCATTCTTAGTCCCATTAAAAAGATAAACAAACTACTCTTCCAGAGAGATTATGCAGTTGCTCCCAGTCGTTGTAGTACCCTGAACAATTGGTTGAAATAAGTCTTAGCATGAGATCTGACCGCAAAATACATGCTTTTGGTCTGTTGGTAAAGTATCTCTTGCAACCTTTAGTAGAACACCTACCGTATTTCTACTAAGGGAGGATTAGAAGGGTACCTTTATTATAAACATATACAGGTTCACTTGCAGAATGCTAAGAATCTTGAGAAAGAGATTTTGGCTTTAAAGGCACAGAAACCTAAAGAGAGGGACCGAGACAGAAGACAGACTCATTGAATAGAGAGAAAAATGTAAAGGAATTAAGTAGACCACACACATCTCCCTTTATGGCCTTGTGCCAAGGAAGCATCTAGACCTCTCTGAATGTTTAGCCTCTTCGTTCCAATAACAGTGGGGCTAGAGAATGTAGGGCGCACATTTTATCTGTGTGTGAATTTAAAATGTGATCATAGGGATTACTTTTAACTTTTAAAAAGCTAGTGCAGGGCCAATAAATCATATCATATATAATGCAGCCTGAAAAGTACAGGGTTAAAATGCAACCAATGTCAAAACCAAAGAAAGTACAAATCCATATGTTGCTCTGAAATACAGAAAGGCACTCGCTATAGCAGCTGTTTTGGCTGCTGTGGAAAGAAGGCAGGTTTCTTGGTTTATGGGAATCCTGGGGCTGAGAGGTAAGGAGACCTCATTTCTTACTGGCTGCTTCTCCCTTCTTCTACAATCAGCTTCTCCATCCTTCTAGAATCCCTCTCCCCCAGTCAGGACCGTAGCAAGACTTAATGTTCACTTTCTTTACCATCGAGTCTTTTGCTTTCCCCTCAAAATTGCCATGTCACGTGGCTCAGGCGGTCAGCAGTGATTTATTGAGTGGCCTTCTGTGTGTCTATGAATGGTGAACCACTCTCAATCATGACACTCCTGCACCACAGGGGAACTCCAGGTGACTCTCAGAGCATTTATTTGGTGGGAGGATCCATGGAAGTTTTCCCCTGAGGAGGTGATGTGGAAGCTGATACACGGCAATCCTATAGGAGATGACTAAGTGAGCGGGGTGGGAGCAAGAGGGCACAGCATGGGAGTGGTCCTAGCAGTGAGGGAGAGATACTCAGAGGTACAGTGAAAGGGAGAGGTGCTCAGTGGAGCTGGTTCAGCCGCTCTAACGCAGCAGTCCTCAACCAGGAGTGATTCCAGCCCCCGCAGGCTATGTGGCAGTGTCACACCCTGGGAGGTGGGTGCTTCAAGTGCCTGCCAGGGATATAGCTACAGTGCATAGAGCCTCTAACAAAGCATTCTCTCACCCAAAACGTCAGTGACATCAAGGTTGAGGGACTGATCAATAGGAAGCCCAAACAGAGGATACAACAAGATATAGTTTTCTTTATTTATGCAAATTTTTGGCTGTGCCAGGTCTTCATCGCTGCATGGGCTTTTTTCTAGTTGCAGCCAGCGGGGGCTACTCTCTAGTTATGGTACACGGGCTTCTCATTGCAGTGACTTCTGTTGTTGCTGAGCAGAGGTTCTAGAGTGAGCAGGCTTCAGTAGCTGTTGCGTACAGGTTTAGTGGCTCTGGGGCATGTGGGATCTTCTCAGACCAGGAATTGAACCAGTTTCTCCTGCATAAGCAGGCGGATTCTTTACCACTGAGCCACCAAGGAAGCTTTAAAAGTGTGTTTTAAAAATATGTCTCACAGGCCAGATGGACTGATTTGGCTGATATGATGGGCTCTTTTATGCCCGGAACCCAGGCTCCTTCTCGCTTGTTGCTCTGTGTCCTCTAGGGCACAGGTTGGCAGACTCCTGCGTGAAGGACCAGATTGAAAGTATTTTGACTTTGCAAGTCAGACAGTCCTGATCACAACTTTTCAACTCTGACGATCTAAAAGCCACCACAGATAATGCCTAAATGAATGGGTGGGCCGTGTTCCAATCAAACTTTACTGACACAAAAGTGATGAACCAGCCTTAGCCTGCGGGATATAATTTGGTGCCCTGGCTGGTCACATGTGCTTGGTGTGTGTGTGCTGACCAGTGGGGGTGGGAGATTTACATCCTTTTGAGGGGACAACATGACTTCTGCTCACATTCAATTGTCCAGAATTCAAAGGGCCGAAAATGTAGTTCTTTACTGGGCAGTCATAGGCCCAGGAGAAACCTCAGCTTTTTTAAAATTGTTTTTTAGCACAAGAGAGAAGTGATACTGGGGGACACTTGGCAGTGTCTTCAGTTGCTGAATTGAAGTTGAGAGAGAAGCACAAAATGAGGCTGGCAAGAGAGGCACGCAGGGTGAGATCATGCCAGCCTTAGAGGTGAAATGAAGTGTAAGGTTACAACTTTTCTCTTAAGAGAAATAGGAATATCCCAGCAGCAGCAGTTCAGAGCCATTTTTCCATTTTAAAAAGACCACTCTGGCAGCAGTGTGGAAGGGGCTTGCAGGGAGACAACTTTGGAAAATGTTGCCATAATTGGGGTAAGAGAGATGGTAGCTTGAATAAGCGTGGTGGTGAAGACATGACCTAAATGGATGGGAAAGAGATTTAGAGGAGAGAATCTATAGCATCCTACAGATTAAACTCCCTTCTGAGGAATGAAGGAAAAGCAGCTTCATTGTTAATAATATTTAAAATGGAAAAGATGTGATCACCATGATCCACATGGAGCATCAGATCCAGCCCCAGCTGGTCCTTGTCTGCTCTGTTCCTCTTTTTCCTCCAGGACTCACATGTCCATTGTTCAACATCTTTTTGGGAGGTTAAAGCCATCTTGGTACTCCCAAGCATGAGCCTCTGGGCTGAAACCGCTCAGGATGCAGACACAGAGTTCACAAGTCCCAAATGTAATGAGTGGGCAACCCCAGCACTTGACATAAGCAAAGCATGTGTTTTGAGACTGACTGGCACCAAAGGAGACAAAAGCCTACAGTATAATTATGCCAAGCATATAATATGATGCAATCGGTTACTGTCTCCAATATACCCTGCGGTGCAGAGCAAGGGCTTTGAATAGTAGAATGTTCCAGACCTGTGTGTCTGTACCATCAGAAGCCTGAGAAAGCCATGGCACCTTCTTTTCTTTCAATCAGTACTGCTGTGGGCATCAGCTAAGCACCTACTGGATGCCAAGAACCATGCTCAGTCTTACGGACAGAGAGGTGAATAAGACATGACCTTGTGACTTCCTCAATGAAATAGCTCTCTGGTTTCTGCCTCCAGTTCCTGTAAACAAAGGATGAATAAATATTTCCCTAAATGGCTTAACATGGGTTTCCAGTAATGAAGGCATCTTGGCAGTCTGAGTTACAGAACGCCTAAAAAGATACTTTGGTTTTTACACTTAGCACAGTGGACACATTTGACCTTGAAAGACAATGCCGCTCAGTAATTCACTTTCAGAGAATTGCCTGAATGACTCTTGGCACTGTTTTTTTTCTAAAAAGAGAGGCTATCACACTCTTCCTTTATTCATTTGTTTTTGGGGGATGTCAACATCGTGACAGCGACTAACCAGCTAATTCACAAAATACTAAATAACTTCAGAACAGAGAGATGATTCATTTGTGGCTCTGTTATGGCTTCTTCTCCCTCTAATTCCTTTCTGGTAAAGTTTGCCAGCAAATTGCTTCTCGGTATCACTACATATGTGGCTTCAGCTTCACTGTCTGTATCACATGCAGTTGTGTGTGTATGTGTGTGTGTATGTGTGTGTGTGTTCAATTGTACCCAACTCTGCGACCCTGTGAACTGTAGCCTACCAGGCTTCTCTGTCCATGGGATTTCCCAGGCACGAGTACTGGAATGAGTTGCCATTTCCTTCTCCAGGGGATATTCCCAGCCCTCGGATTGAACCCAGATCTCCTGCACTGCAGGTGGATTCTTTTCTGCTGAGCTACCGTAGGATCCTGGAATTCCAGGGCTGTAGGGCAGAGATTCTGGGCTTCCTTTGTAGGTGATAACTTCAGAAAGCACCAGCACAGTCCACTAGAATCCTCACTCTCCCCATGGCCAATAACTCAGTCTTAACATTATCCAGTTCAGTCAGTAATGTGCCTGGCATCGTGCCAAACACTTCACATGAGTTTTCTCATTTAAATGTTATCCTATTGAACGTACATCAACTCTGTGAAGTAGGCGCTAATCACCTCTCCCTTTTGCAAATTGACGAGATCTGCAAATGTTGTACAGACAATAACTGGTGGGTCCAGGAAGCTTGATTTTTCTGACTTTTAAGTTGAAAGTATTATTATTTATTGAGCATCTATCATAAAGTCCATATCACTCTGTCTTACTCTGATAGTCTTAAGGGTCTCAGGTTTAGTTGATTTTGTCTCACCAAAAGGCAGTGCATTTACAGATGAGAAGGGTCGCCAATCTAAGCCCCGCGGGCCAAACCAGCCCTTTTGAAATCAGAGCTGAGCTGGAACACTGCCGCAGTC
This sequence comes from Bos indicus x Bos taurus, assembly GCF_003369695.1. NCBI lineage: Eukaryota > Metazoa > Chordata > Mammalia > Artiodactyla > Bovidae > Bos > Bos indicus x Bos taurus. The sequence continues at coordinate 32,711,566 of NC_040097.1, read as the reverse complement.
CTTTGTTTACATGCTGTCTGTGGTTGCTTTTGTGCTGCCTACGTTAGGCTGGAGTAGTTGTGACAGAGAGCCCAGAAAGCCGTTACAGAGCTGAGATATTTACTATGTGGTTCTTTAGGAAAAACAAGTTTGCCAACCCCTGATATAGAGCGCAATCATATAAATTGTTTCTTTGATTAAATTTTTTCTAATGAATAGACTGGTGGTATTCAATGGTTCTTTGCAACCCCATGGACTATACAATCCATGGAATTCTCCAGGCCAGAATACTGGAGTGGGTAGCTATTCCCTTCTCCAGGGAATCTTTGCTGGCAGATTCTTTACCAGCTGAGCCACCAGGGAAACCCAAGACTGGGGTGGGCAGCCTATCCCTTCCCCAGGGGATCTTCTTGACCCAGGAATGGAACCGGGGTCTCCTGCATTGTGGGTGGATTCTTTACCAGCTGAGCTACCAGGGAAGCCCATTCAATGGCTCAGGGTCAGTTTAATGGTTAAATTTATATGTATACAGTATTTGTTCCATTCAATACATTTTTATCAAATGCTGCTCCCCACCCCACCTCCTACCTCCAAAAATGGTCATCAGTCTATCCAAGGGGGATTTCTGGATGGAGAAGAAAATGCACCATTCCCAGTTTACCATGTGAAATGTGAAACTTCTTTTGACTTTTCCCAAAGGTACCCCTAAGTGTTTGCGGCTATCTGGAGTTGTATGCACTTCTGAGACCTTCACCCATCGAGAACGTTTATAGACTGAGCAGTCTCCTCCCTGGCTAGTCAGTTGGTTACTGCTCACCTGAAAAACAAAAGCAAAGCATGCAATACACAAGTTAGAAACACACTTTCACTCATCTGCAGCTGAAAGAACCATCAGAAACTGCCATTCTGGGATAGAGGGAAAACCAGTATGAGCTCTCTGATTCCGGCTTTATCTTCATCTTGAAGCTTACACAACTCACAGATAAATTATAAGTTATGATAAAGATTCCCACCAACGACAAACTGACTCACTGTCCTCCACATCCTTTCATCTCTCTGGATTCCACTTCTAAGCTCTTTTATATTCTGTCAAGACGGAGTGTGCCATTTGCCAAAATGACAGAGAGTGTGCCAGCATTGGGACATATTTTCCACTTTACCTGATTGAAAGAACGTTATCATATTAAGGTGTTTTGTTCCCCCATGATTGCTTTTTGCCATTGTAAAAAGCGCCGCACCAGCTTCGTGAAATGCTTTGTGTCTGTTTCTATACAGTGATGAAAATAGAATGAAAGGTTCAAGTGAGTATTGTTTGCTAAAATATAACAAACGATTATCCTGGAAACGCCGTACCGTCATAGCACTATTTTCGTTCTTGTTATGTTTTAGCTTTTTTCATTGCCAAGTGCCCGCTTGATCTGGGTACCAAAACCACAGTTTATGGACGAGATTTCAAAGAACGGCAATACAACAGTTCTCTTGGTTGGCTGACATCTCAAAAATGTTATGCCTAAAGCCCTCCCAGAAGAAAAGAAGTTATTCTTTGGTTGTAAAAATTGTAAAAAGAAAAGGCAAGGAGGAAAAAAAAAAAAAAACAATGGGCAAGCCTCTTTTTAATGCAATCAAATGGGATTTAAATGAAAGCAATTGTGTTATACTTTAAGGAGGCGGTAGGGAGTCTCTCTGGAAATCCATTCGTTTGAGAGCTGCCATTCTACATTAGCTGAGCTCAGACCGCTGTTTCTGGTTACCAGTGCCGAAGTGGTTTATGACTTTCTGTAAAGAGGCCCCCGCTGATGAACCACTGAGCACGGCTCTGGCTATTTGAGGTCCTAGGTGACAAGAGAAAGTGATATCACGCTGCAGGGTTTTGCTTGTCACATCTATCAGTAATGGAAGATACACAGACGCAGTGTATGAAATTCCATCTCTGTGGAAGGGACAGCATTCTTGAAAACAGAAAGTACTATCTTTGCCATCAGCTTAAAATGATTATATTTAGCAACTGTGTACATTCTTCAAGGGCTTCTACATATAAAAATTAGTTAATTAGCAATCATTACCTTCTGTTAGGTAAGCATGGATTATTATTATCATAATTTTACAGACAGAGTAAATGAGAATGATGGAGAAGGTGCCAGGAGAAAAATTAACATGAATGAGTTCCTAGACCACAGGCCTCAGCTGCAAAGATTTTAAAGAACTTACTTATTTTAAAGAACATGCTTTCTTAAAGTGAAATTTAAATATTGGAAAAGCAGGTTTCCCAAATTTAGAAAAAAAAAAAGTCCTATTTATCAATGAAACCAGTGCTGGGATTCTGGGTTTTATTAATTTATGAATATTTATTTTTATGATTTTTTTTTATCTTCCATACATCTATGAAGGTCTTCCTTTTGATGGGGATTTCATGTGAAAATAACTCTCACTCTTCAAATCGCATTCCTTGGTATTTTGCTCTTTTGGAATAATCAAAGATCTTTGAGGCTTTATTAACAGAAAACAGATTTTTTTTTTGGACTTGTAAGTATTTGAGTAAGTTACATATGCAATATACAAGTTTAGTGAGTGTCCAGTGTGGGCCAAACACTGTCCCAGGGCCTAGGAATCTAGCACTGACTGACGAGACAGGTACCTTTTAAATTTTAAGTTTAAATTTGACTGTAGAAACTGTATCTTCCTGTCATTTAGCTGAAAGAGGAGGGTCTATTGTTGAACATAGTTATTAAAAAGTAAAAGAGGTTTGAAAATGCTATACTGGTTTTAAAGAGACGAGGATGGAGCTGTGAGCCATGGAGTGTGAGGCAGTTCTAGAAGCTGAAAAAGGTCAGGAAGAGAATCATCCCCTGGAGCCTCTGGAAGGAATGCAGTCTTCCCAACACCTTGGTTTCAGTCCCATGGAACCCACTGTTAGATTTTTACTTCTAGAACGATAAGAGATTAAACTTTGTGTATTTAAAAGCAGCCTCCATCAAAAAAAGCACCACGTGGCCTTGTGCGTGTGTGCGTGCTGTTGCCTCAGTCGTGTCCGACTCTTTGTGACCCTATAGACTGTAGCCTGCCAGGCTCCCCTGTCCATGGGATTCTCCCACCAAGAATCCTGGGGTGGGTAGCCATTTCCTTCTCCTGGGGATCTTCCCGACCCAGGGATTGAACTCAGGTCTCCCGCGTTGCAGGTGGATTCTTTACTGTCTGAACTACCAGGGAAGCCCTTAAATGGTCTTAGTATGTGTATTTCTTTTCCCTTCACAGATGATTGCTTCAAATCAGGATATAACTCAGAACAGTTAGGGCGGCTGACGGTGTTTTTAAATGTCATTCCTAGACAGTGGGTGGAGAAAGAAATGGCAACCCACTCCAGTGTTCTTACCTGGAGAATCCCAGGGACGGGGGAGCCTGGTGGGCTGCCGTCCATGGGGTCGCACAGAGTCGGACATGACTGAAGCGACTTAGCAGCAGCAGACAGTGGGTGTGTATATATTTTTCAGGTCATGCTTCTTCCCCCTCTAGGGCTAGTGATGACTTCTGTACTAAGACTGTAGTAGGCATGCATTTTTTGCCTTTCTGGAGTCTCTTTGGAGAACCACTGCCTCCCCCGCCTTCATTTCTTGTGGTGTGGGTGTGATTGTCATCCACTCCCTGGTTCAGGAATGGGCACACTGTCAGAGGCAGGCCAAGAATTATGCCTAGGACATTTCTTGAAACTATTAGGAAAGTATGTTCTTTCTCTTGGGGTTGGGACGCTGCTAAGATGTAAACCTGGATTACAGGGGCTGTGTAGCCATATGGGGAGAGCCTGCCTGAGAAGCAAGCCAACCCAGAGGAAAGCAGGGGAGATTCGTATTGTGTCTGTGTGAACATCTGGATTCAGCCATACCTGAAGCCATTTTACTTCCTGGACTTTTCAGTGATGGGGCCTAGTCTCCCCCTTCCACCCCCGCCCCCTCGCCCCCCCGCCCCCATCAATGCCTGAGTCACTTTGAATTGAGTGTCAAAAACTTGTAGGAGAAAAGAGTTTTAATTGCAATTCAAATCAATAATTTTTTAAAATATAGCCTTTAGTATGAACAAGAAAAGAAACACTGTTTTTTTAGATTGAAAAGCTTATGCATATATATTGATACATGCAGAGTGGTAGTATCTGTGTGACTAATATTTATCATTCCCTTATTCCTTCTTTATATAACCCTATTAATATTTTCATGTTTTTATGGTAGCTTCATTGAGATATAATTCATATACCGTGAAATTCACCCTTTACAAGTATACAATTCAGTAGTTTTTCGTATATTCACAGTTACGTAACCATCGGCTTGATTAATTTTAGAACACTGCCATCACCTCGAAAAGAACTCCCATATCCATGACAGGCATTCCTCACTTCTGCCTCCCCCCAACTCGTGACAAGCACTAACCTAATCTCTGTGTCTACAAATTTCATATAAATAGAAACATGCAATATGTGGCCTTTTTTGTTAAGCATCTTTCACTTAGAATAATGTTTTCAATGCTCATCCATGTTATGGCATAAATCAGTACTTCCTTCCTTTTTATGGCAGGTGATATCCTGTTGCATGGCTATACCAAAGTTTGTTTACATGTTTATCAGTTGATGGATATTTGGGTTGTTTAAATTTTTTGGCTATTGCAAATAATGCTGTTGTAAACATTTGTATATAAGTTTTCATGTTGATAAATGTTTTCAGTTCTCTTGGGTATACACCTCGGCGTAGAATTACTGGGTCTGATGGTCACTCAACGTTTAGCATTCTGAGGAGCTGCCACACTGTTTTCCACAGCAGCTGTCCCATTGTACAATCCCACTAGCAATGTATAAGGGTTCCAATTTCCCCATATCCTTGCCAACCCTTGTTGTTATATCTTTTTGACATGAGCCATCCTAGTGAGTGTGAAGTGATATCTTGTGGTAGAACTCTCTTAACATTCCATGAAGCAATGTGCTCTCATAAAAGACTATATTTCACAGATCCCCTTCTTTGCATTTAGTGGTTGCTGGTAAGCTGTACGGGAATGTAGTTTGGTAGGGCTTTGAGAAAAGCTCTTAAAGAAGGCTGGCTAAGTAAGGGGTAGTCATTTGTGGCCTTTCCTTCTTCCTCCCATTCTTCTGCCTGAATTGCTGGCTCTGCAGCAGGCATCTTGGTCAGTGAAGTGAGATTAGAGACCCATCCTATCAACATTAGAGCAGGGAGATGAAAGAATCCTGAGTCCTTGTCACCTGGAAGCAACTATATCAGCCATGGGCTGCTAACTATAAGTCATATGGTTTTCTTGAAGAGAGAAATAAAAATCTAGCTTGTTTTTTCCCTGGTTGTTCTGTTCTATTAGCTCAACATAATCTATTTTCTGGCACATGTGCATGTATGCATGGGAGTGGGTGTGTATATGCGTATATGCACATGTAAGTATGTACACTCATAGGGGGTGTGCACATATACATATACACACATATGGATATATTGGCTAGAATCCTCATCAAACCTAATTCTTTTTCCTGAGAACATAGCTAGACCACATTTCCCAGATTTCCATACTATCATTGCCAGCCTGTGACTAGACTACAGCCAATAGAAAGTAGTAGAGATAATGTACGCCATCCTCAAGCCTTGTCAGTAGAGCAGTCTTTCCTTCTTTCTCCCCATCTACTGACTAAATGGAGAAGACTTTAGGGAGAGGACTTTAGGGAGAGGACTTGAGGAGGCAGAGCCATGAGGTGGAAGGGGCCTGGGGCTCTGCGTGACCATATGGATATCCACACCAGGGGATAAGAGTGGGAAAGAAAATTCTTCAGACTGAGGTCTCTGAGAATTAGGGGTTTGCTTCTCTTAATTACATTGCATATACATACACATTTATGTTTACATACACTCATATAACTGACCCAAGGCCACCCAGTGATCATTGTAACATTCATCTCCCAACACTTAGTCCAATCCTCTCTCCACTGAACTGGCATGCAGGGTATCTTGGTGTGTGTTATGAGAGTATGTTGCATCATAAATATTTAGAAACTCATCTAACTTCTTTGAGATTCCATTTCCTCATCTGATAGTGAGTAGGTGGGACTGGATAAGATACTTAACATATTTGTTTCTGTATTAGAACTATTGGAACTTCTGGCAACCTTGGGGGCCTTATAAGCTCTTTAAAGGTAAGAGGGCCTGTGTCCTTTTTCATATTCTTTCCTTCTAAGCTCTTTATAGGATAACGGTCCCATAAGTATTTGTGGAATAAAAGGGAAGGTCTCTTCCAGCTCCAAATGTCTACAGTGCATCTTTAGAATCTATATGCATCTTTAGAATCAACATGCATCTTTACAATCATATTTATCAAACGCATACTTTTTCTGTGCACGGCCTGCCAATTCACGACCAGAGCATGATCCAGCTGTTCTTATGAGAGTTGAAAGTGTTAGTCACTCAGTCGTGTCCAACTCTTTGTGACCCCATGGACTGTAGCCTACCAGGCTCTTCTGTCCATGGAATTCTCCAAGCGAGAATACTGGAGTGGGCTGCCATTTTCTTCTGTTATGAGAGTTGGTTGTTCTCAATTTCAGAATACATTTTCTTCTGGAAACAACATATTAAATGATGATATACACTCTAAATAGGCCACAGCGGCCTGTTTAACCCATCCTGTGACACAGACACTCATGCTCTTAGAGTCAGCCTGTGCTCAGGATCCTAGAAGCAGGAACTTACATGGACCAGGGAGCAGGAACACTTAAGTGTTACCCACGTGAGATAGAATATGGGCACGAGGCCCTGACTCTCTAATAGAATGTTGGCTGAGAACTAGACAGAGACCAAACCCTTCAACACCGGCATCCAGCATTCACAAAGGCAATGAACGCTTCTTACCGTGTAAGCTGTGCAACCCACTGGATGTTTGGCTTCTGCCTATTTTTCTACCCTTATTTGCTTCTATTCTCCCCCCTTCTCAGCCTGTTCCAGGGATGTTCTGTCCAATTTCAATAAACCAAGAGCTTGACTCCCTCTGGACCACTGCACTTTCTGTTGCTTCTCTGCCCGGAATCTTCTGCTGACTGTTGCTGGCCCGTCTCATCTTTCAAGCCACATCTCATTTCCTCTCATGAGACTTCTCTATTTGGAACGGTCTCCTCTGATTTCTCTCCAGCAAGTTGTCTTGGTGGATGGTCTTTATAGCTGTGCTTCTCAAACTTTTGGTGCACACTGATCTCTTGGGGATGTTAAAATGCAGGTCTTGACTCAGTAGGCGCAGGGTGAAGTTTGAGACTATGCATTTCCAACAAGCTCCCTGGTTCTGCCTGTACCTCTGACGACACTCTGAGTAGCCCTGTTCAAGAGAACTTATCCTATCACACCGTTGTCTTAGGAAGCTCTTTGTGTCTGGATGTCTGCATCTCCCCAGCCTGGAAGGAGTGCTCAGTGAGCACATCTTGTTCACCTGTCGCCCTGGTGCCAGAACAGCATCTTCCTAGGGCGTGCGTGCATGTGTGCGTGTGTGTGTATGTGTGTTAGTCACTCAGTCACGTCCAACTCTTTGCAACCCCACAGACTGTAGCCCGCCAGGCTCCTCTGTCCAGGGATCTCCCAGGCATGAATATCAGAGTTGGTAGCCATTCCCTTCTCCAGGGGATCTTCTCAACCCAGGAATCAAACCTAGGTCTCCAGCACTGCAGGCAGATTGCTTACCATCTGAGCCACCAGGGAAGCCTACCTACTAAATAAACACCTGCTGGATAAGTTCAGAGACTTTAAGTGGGATGAGTGTTACACCAGGGAACGTCCAAAGTGTTGTAGAAGCTCATTTCATCTGGAGGGACAGGGATGACGTCTTGCTGATGTGCAGCACCAGACTTGTGCACAGAAGCAGGTAAGAAACATTTTCCCAACGCTTCCTGTTTTCTGTCCAAAGCTCCCACTGTGTGAGCTCATCCTGACTTGCCCAAGTCTTCCACAGTCCAGGTCAAAGATGACCTATCTTACCCGTGTATGAGTTAGTTGTGTCTGACTCTTGTGATCCCATGGACTGTAGCCTGCCAGGCTCCTCTGACCATGGGATTCCCCAGGCAAGAATACTGGAGTGGGTAGCCATTTCCTACTCCAGGGGGTCTTCCCAACCCAGGGATCGAAACTGAGTCTCCTGAATTGCAGGTAGATTCTTTACCGTCTGAGCCATCAGGGATGAATCTTGCAGGCCCCAGAATGGCTGACATTGCTATGGTAGGAGGCAAGCAATCTGACTGAGACATTTCACACTTGACAAATATACCTTAATAAACCCTGGTGGTACTTTTAATTTGGTTTTTTAAAAAAGATGCTTATTAATCTAATTGTCTAGTGCTGTTTTGGCTGGTAGAGTATATATATTTAAGCCCAGGGAAGCCACCAAAAACAAGAAAAAAAAAAACTTGCCCTTTTATTTCCCTTTCTCTAGTACTGAACCCACAAATTATCTGAAGCTCAGGGGAAACTGAGGACTGATAGAGAGAAAGGGGAGATGAGTAATGCTGGAGGTGTAGCGTGATTATCTATATATCTGTAAGGCGATGACTTTTGAGTTTAGGAGTTGTGGGGGAGGCAGTGTGTGCTCACAGATGTTAAGAGTGAGGGCTCTGGAATCCTTTGGTGTGCATTCCTGACTGCTGTTCTTTTGTTGTTGTTCAGTCCCTCAGTCGTGTCCAACTCTCTGCAACCCCATGGACTGCAGCACTCCAGGCTTCCCTGTTCTTCACCATCTCCCAGAGCTTGCTCAAACTCATGTCACTCTTTTGCCTAAAGAGGCCAATCCACAGTCTGCTATAGTTTTTCTGTGGCCTCAGCTGTAGCATTTCATCAATAGCCTCTTAGTTGGCGATGCAGTGGGGGTGGTGGGACAAATCTTAAGAGAAACCTATACCCAAAGTAGGAGAAGGCAATGGCACCCCACTCCAGTACTCTTGCCTGGAAAATCCCATGGACGGAGGAGCCTGGAAGGCTGCAGTCCATGGGGTCGCTGAGGGCCGAACACGACTGAGAGACTTCACTTTCACTTTCATGCATTGGAGAAGGAAATGGCAACCCATTCCAGTGTTCTTGCTTGGAGAATCCCAGGGACGGGGGAGCCTGGTGGGCTGCTGTCTATGGGGTCACACAGAGTCGGACACGACTGAAGCGACTTAGCAGTAGCATACCCAAACTAAGCAGTAAGCTTTCCCTGTTTCTCAAAACCAGTTTGGTTTGACGAGGATCACCCTGTTGATACTAGTCCACCCTATGAAACTGACAGGCCCACACACCTTTGGTGAAAGAATGTGTTTCTTACCCATTATCTGAGAACCTGTGAGCTGCTTAATAAATATACTGATGGAGGATTTCTGGCACCTGCTTATCTGAACAAAGGCCAATTATATTCCAAGAACTAGCGAAGGAATGCATTAATTGATTTAAGCAATTAAAGTCCCTACCACAAATAGACAACAAATGCCACCAACACAGATGAAAGAACACTATCCAGGGACCTCAACATGGCACTAAAAAAATCTAATCAGTGACAACTTTTGAAAGGCCAGTTCAAAACAAGTAATCCTTTTGGACATCAAAGCAACCTTCTTACTCTGGCAAAACAGTTACATAGTGAAGAGAAAGGTCATGGGCTTTTCTCAGCCACAGAAAGGAGAGAAGTAAAAGCAATTAGACAAAATGGATGCTGTAATCCCACTTTCCAGACCCCAGAGCCACACTAAACACTGAGATTCAACTTTTCCACTTCACTATTCAGGATCTGGCAGCACTTCCCAAATGAGAATGCCATAGCTTGATTTCTTTCTTACCAATTCTGGCCAGATGTTTCTTAGCCATGTCTATAGCCTGGGGTAGAGAAAGAAAAATTTAAAAAAATCACCAAATCCATGGATGTTGCTATGAATTGATCACGTAAGTTGGAATTCCAAAGTACTATTGCTGAAAACTGCCCTGCTTGAAACTACTCCCCAGCAGAAGCAAAACGTCCAGATTCATGGACTGCCACTTCCCAATCAGGTGGAAATCCACTGAGTAGTAGCATCAGCACCACTTGGAGGCTTTTTTTCACAAGCAGGTTCTCAGACTCCACCCCAGACTTACAGGATCAGAATCTGCATCCACAGTAAAATTTGAGAAAGAATGCTCTACAGGGTCTTCAGGAGTAGTTTATTTTTTGCCTTTTCTCAGCCTGAGTTTCCTCAGTTGGAATATGGAAATATAACAAAGTGCATACAAAGGGGAAAAAAAAATTGAAGCAAGACAGTTCACAGGAGCACAGGAGTGCGGAGGACTATGGAGGAACTTCTTGAAGTTCTACACTATGCAGTTTTTAACAATGTAAGACCAGGGTTACTTCTTTTGTAATAGGCGAAAATATTTTTTAAATACAGCTGATGCTCTCTCACAATATTGTACTGATGATTTTTAAAGGGACCAATGTAGCAGGGCCCAGCACCAAACTACAGTGCGGACAAGTCAAAGGTGTTAAGTGAACTGGGTGGAGCCAGACTGCAGCCGGTGAGCAGCTCTCCTTTCCAAAAATTGGCCCTCATACATTCGCTCTCAGCACCTGGAAACCTTGGCCTGGCAAACTTCGGGATCCGCTGAACCTCGGATCTGACCTGTAGTTGCCGGAGCGTCCCGCCGGCTCTGTAACTTTCCCTAGAATGAAATAATTAAATAAAGACCGTAAGTGCTGAAATAGCGGACTCCATGCAAAAATCTCTCTGCAGTCAGCCACGGAAAGAGGAGGCCGCGGAGTGGAGTCAAAAGTCGCAGTCTGGCCCGGACGGGGCTCCAGAGAAACTAGTCTGGGCGGCCGCAGCATCCTTAGAGGCTAACTCTGAGCTTTCTCAGCTGGCATTTTGTCTCCTGTAGCGAAAACTGCAAGACAGAGGAGTGGAGTTTCCCGAGAAGAGCTCAGGCTGGCGTCCTGGGCGGGCCAGTCCCCTCGGCGAGATTCTGGGTCTTCTCACTTTCCTCCGCCTCCCTCTCTCTCTCCCTCCCTCCCTCTCTCCTCCCTTTTGCGTCGGGCGGGCGGGAGGCCGCCGAGGCAGAATGTTCTTGCGCACGCGCTCGCGCAATTACGGCCGAGGAGTTCTGTTCCTCGGGCATTTTCCGAGGAAGTCTGGAGCAATTAGGCTCAGTCCGGGGAGAGCCAGCGAGCGAGCGGGCGGCGCTGCCGGCGCGTCTGGGCTGCCTCGCTGGGAGGGAGGGGGCGGCCGGCCGCCCGGCGGCGACCCCGGGCCCCGGCCGCCACCATGGGCTTCGAGCTGGACCGCTTCGACGGCGACGTGGACCCGGACCTGAAGTGCGCTCTGTGCCACAAGGTCCTGGAGGACCCGCTGACCACGCCGTGCGGCCACGTCTTCTGCGCCGGCTGTGTGCTGCCCTGGGTGGTGCAGGAGGGCAGCTGCCCGGCGCGCTGCCGCGGTCGTCTCTCGGCCAAGGAGCTCAACCACGTCCTGCCGCTCAAGCGCCTCATCCTCAAGCTGGACATCAAGTGCGCGCACGCGGCGCGCGGCTGCGGCCAGGTGGTCAAGCTACAACAGCTGCCCGAGCACCTCGAGCGCTGCGACTTCGCGCCCGCGCGCTGCCGCCACGCGGGCTGCGGCCAGGTGCTGCTGCGGCGAGACGTGGAGGCGCACATGCGCGACGCGTGCGACGCGCGGCCGGTGGGCCGCTGCCAGGAGGGCTGCGGGCTGCCCCTGACGCAAGGCGAGCAGCGCGCCGGAGGCCACTGTTGTGCGCGGGCCCTGCGGGCGCACAACGCCGCGCTGCAGGCCCGCCTGGGCGCGCTGCACAAGGCGCTCAAGAAGGAGGCGCTGAGGGCCGGCAAGCGCGAGAAGTCCCTGGTGGCGCAGCTGGCCGCCGCACAGCTGGAGCTGCAGATGACCGCTCTGCGCTACCAGAAGAAGTTCACCGAGTACAGCGCGCGCCTTGACTCGCTTAGCCGCTGCGTGGCTCCGCCGCCCGGCGGCAAGGTAGGCGCCCGCCGCCCGCCCAGACCCCCTACTGACCCTGGGGCGCCTCCCAGTCCCTGCGGTCTTGGTGTTACCGGGAGCTTCCGGGAGCATCTCTGCCTCCCTCTTCTAACACTCCTTGCCAGATAGATCGCTTTGAGCAGGTCGGGGAATCTGTCTCACCTTGGCAACTGTTGTCCTTACAGATTTAAACTCAGGGTGAAGTACAGCTGCAGCAGCTTCATCGGTTCTGGAAAAACTAAAAGGAATTCGAGAGCAGCGCAGAGTTAAGAGTGAGTGTGGCTCTTGAGTCAGAACCCTGTAGGGGCTTTGCTACAGACCAGATGGATGATCTTGGGCAAGTCGTTTAACCTCTTTGAAAGTTGGGAAACAGGGTTCCTCTACACGTGTACAGGAGATAAGATACTGACACACGCGATGTTAACTCTATCCATGCACCCTCAGGCGGTCCGGAAAGAATCAAAGGAACCCACAGCCCAGCCCCTGGAGACTAGGTTAACAGGGCTGCCAGAAGAGAGGCCGCTGGAGTAAAAGCTGGATTCCAGTGTGAGCTCTGCTGCCAACTAGCTGGCTGACCTTGAGCAAGCTGCTTAAGCTCTCTCAAGTTGGAAAAGTAGGGCCCTAGAGATGTGACACGGGGGGTGAAACACTGCCAGGCCCCTCCTGTGGTATTCCTCCAGGGATTGAAAGAATTCCAGAAGGAATTAAAGGAACCGCCACCAAATATAAAGTAATAATTGGCAGTGAGGCCTCTGGAGTTAGAACTGTTTTTCGAGTCTGGGCTGTTGGCTAATGTTGTGACTTAATCCCAGGTGCTTCAATCTCTCTAAATGTAAAATAGATTCTTTGCCTGCTTCAGGGAGAGAACATATGAAAAGGATCTAGCAAGTTGCCCTGTAGAGAGCAAATGCTCAACAAGTGTTGCCTGTAATTATCTTTACCCTCCTTCCCTTGTAAGCCATCCCCCTGTCCTGGGAGTTGGTATAATTACAACAGCCACTACTGCTGGAGGCTTGCCTTGCTCCAGGCCCTCTGCTAAGCTCTTGTGCTTCTCAGCTGTTTCCTTTTTAATCAAGTAAGGGAGGCAGGTTGCTTCTCGTTTTGCAGACGAAGAGAACTCAGGACCAGTGAGGGGCAGCCCTGGCCCTGAGTCATGGCTTCGAGGTGGCAGAAGTGGGTTCCGAACCCACAGATGCCCAAGCTCTTAGCCACCATCGTGTCACTTCTCAGTGTAACCACAAGTACCATTTACTGAGGGTTTATTATGTACCAGCCACAGTAGCAAGCACTCTGCATGCATTCTGTATGTAATCCTCTGAGATGAGGAAGCAAGCACAGGTCTCAGAACTTGTCCAGAGTCAAACAGTAACTCACGAGATAGAGCTAGGATTCAGGTTCCACCTCAGTTGTCAACCTTGGGCATTTTGAGATTTTGGACCCCCAAATTCTTTGCTATAGGAGGCTGTCCTGTGCACTGAGGGGCGTCCTTAGCCTCTACCTACTGGATTCCAGTAGAACCCCCTATCTCTAGGTGTGACCACCAGAAATGTCTGTGTGTTTTATCCCCTGAGGGGACACAGTCACCCACAGAGAACCAAGGTTTCCCTTGATTGCAGAGGCCACCTTTTCACCAACTGGTGAGGCACCTGGACCATGCCGCTGCCACTCTGGTTGCCTGTTGCAGGGGAGCAGAATGTGTGCGCCTGAGGGGTCCCCAGGGGCCTCCCTGTGTCTGCTTGTCTACTTCGCCTCTCTGGCCCTTTCCCAGCCCCCTCTCCCATAGAGCACACCGACTCCCCCCTCTCGCCTCCACCCTGCCCTGGCCCCCGGCCTGTCTGTCAGCTGCAGCCTCAGCAGCTGGCCGGCTCTGGGTGAAGGGCAAATATTTACAGCTCTGAGGCTCACCCAGGACCGCACAGGCGTACAAAAGACTGGTGTGAGCCTGCAAGTCCCCAAAGCAGGGGGCCAAGCTCTGTCTACAAGCAGGCGCCGGGCTTGGGGTGAAGGAGTTCCCGGAGTTTCTCCTGTTTATGCTGTCATCTGGACTTCCTGCGGAGTTTTAAGTGATGCTTATTTATAAACAAGCCATTCACTTCCCCGGAGTTTATACATCATTCATTGTTAAGCTGGTTTATTATTTCTTCTTGCCTTTCTGTTTTCTTTCTGGAGTGTTTGGGTAAACTCTCTCTCGGAATCAAAAATATGATACTTGAATCAAAATTATGGATGTTTTTGAAGTTCTGTTGGGTGAGTCAGGAGGATAATCAGGGGCATTAAGCTTGGGGACAAGATGTTGCTTTCTGAGCTTACAGACAAAAGTTTCTTTCTGGAGTTGGAGCACTGCTCAGGACTTTCATGGACCTTAGTGCTGGCTTGAGAACAGCCAAGAAAGGCCTGGCCTGAAAGCTGAACTCATTTTTCTGGCCTCAGACCCTGGCCGTCTCAGCCCAGGCCTTAGGGGAAAGCGCACTGCTTTTGCCTTAAAGTTAACCCCTAGTCACCCTTGGGGAAAGCTTTCGCTGTTCCTGCATCTGCCAGACAGACCCCCTCCCACTGCAAGCTGTTTAAGAACTTGTTTATTTCATTGGCCGGACTCTCTGCTCCCACCGGGTACTGTTTATTCTCTTCTAAAAGGCAGAAGGATTTATATTCCTTGGAAACGGGCATGCACAAAACTTTTATTATTTTTTAAAAGTCCTATCACTTACCTCTCTGTTAAGAGCTAAAGTAGATAAGAAACACTCAGAAGATTTTTCCATACCCCTTGTTCAGGGCTTTAGAACTTGTACCATAAAGTGATCTGGCATTATTTAAATAATCTTAGATTGCAATTTTTGATATCCGCTGAAGAGAGGAGTCTGGCAGGCTGTAGTCCACGGGGTCGCAAAGAGTCGGACACCACTGAGCAACGAACACTTAAGCATTTAGGGTTTAGAGCTAGGGTTTGGCATCGTTTCTTCTGATCTGAAAGGTGAGCTCACACAGGTCTTCTCAAACCTTCATATGATTGGAATCATCTGGAGATGAAACAAGAGATTCCTGAATCTCACCCTTGGAGATTCTGCCCCATCAGGGTGTGAGGAGCGTGAGGTTCTGGCAAGTTCCCAGCTGATGCTAGGCCACCTAGCACATTTTGGGTAACTGCTCATCTAGACAGAGAGTTTAGGCTCAAGTACAGATGTAGACCAACATGTGTTCTTTTTCTTCACACGGTTATGATTTTACTGATCATTGTCTAAACATCTCTTCCTGAATATTTTATGAAGGACCAGTGCATAGTTCTCAAACCCAGAGCGCCTAGCAGCTGTATGGTAGGTAACATGGCCCAGAAAGGCATCTTGAACCAATCTGCAGCCCTATCCAGGCTACAGCAGACTTGGTGAAACTATACTTAAAGATGTTAAAGAGTTTGGCTCCCAGCCTCAGTTTCCCACCCTGACTTACCACCTGATTCTAGGAACAAAGGCATTCCACAGCAAAAAAAAAAAAAAGTCTTTGACTTTCTGGGAAAGGGAAGGCTCTGGGCACAACTTTCCTTGGAATTTTTGAGAAACTTGAGACTGAACCTCAGTAGCATCTGCTCTTTTACCCCCACATTCAGTCTTTCATTAAACCTGGTTGATTTTACTTCCTGAACACTTCCTGAGTCTGTTCACCACTCTCAAGCCCCATCAGATCATCACTTTGGTCCAAACCAGGATTTCCTGACCTCAGCACTGTTAGCATCTTGAGCTGAATAATTCTTGGTTGTGTGTGTGTGTGTGTGTGGTGTGTGTGTGTTGTGTGCATTATAAGATGCGGACCAGCATCCTTGCCTCTACCTTCTAGATGCCAGGAGCAATTCCCACAGCATGAAAATCACAGATATCTCCAGACGCTGTCATTGTCCCCTCTGGGACAGAAATCAGCCCTGGTCTCAACCCCCATCACCTCTTACCTAGCCCACAGCTGTTCCCTCTCTGTATCTTCTTGCTTCCTTCCAGTGACCTCATGCTGGGAATCATCTCTTAGAAATGTAAATCTGATACCCTGCTCAGTCACTAAGTCATGTTTGACTCTTTGCAACGCCATGAACTATAACCCACCAGGCTCCTCTTCCCTGGGATTCTCCAGGCAAGAATACTGAAGGGGGTTGCCATTTCCTCCTCTACGAGATCTTCCGGACCCAGGAAGATCAAACCCAGGGATCAAACCCACATCTCCTGCATCGGCAGGTGGATTCTTTACCACTGCGCCACCTGGGAACTTCAAGCCTGCTGTGCCTTGAGTTTATCTTGGACGGATGTAAGGTGAAGCATACTCTGGGTCCTGCCTGCCTGTGCTCTTCTTTGCTTTAGTCTCTCTTCCCAGGTTCTGTGGTCTCTGAGAATAGACCCATGAGCTCTTTCCTGCCCCTGGGCCTTTGCCCTTGCTCTTTTTTTCCCCTAGGAATAGTCTTTCCAGTTGCTCATCACTAGGTAACCTAGGTGACTGGCAGGTTTTCCAACTCTTCACCTTCTACCCCTTGCCTTGCTGTCGGCACTTGGGGTTTGCTCGTGGCTAGATAACCTTTCTATGCTCCCACCATCATCACCTGCGGAAAGCCCTCCCTCTCTGGCCTGACAGACTAGGGCTGGTACCCTGAGACTCTCACTTTGGTGCTCCGCCTGCATGGCCTTCTTCACTGCTGTGACTGAATAACAGGAAGAGCTTATTGTCTGTGAGGGACGGTAAAGGAAGGACCACGTGTGCATTCTTCAGGGCTATGTCCTGGCACCAGTTCGGTCACCAGGTACCCTGTGAACTCTTGATGTGTTTTCAGTGAATAAATTCAAGTTCGAAAGGGTATCTTGTCAGCCGTCAAAACTTTTCAGGTTGCTGACCAAGAGTGAGCTTGTTAGCTAACTCTTAAAAAAGAATGAGTTTTTCCGTGACCTGCAAGTGAACAAAATTGTTTCCAGGTTTGCGGGAGGCATGCTTTTTGTTTCCCCAAGATCCACCCAGATCAAACTGTATAAAGCCCCAAATCCCAGAAACAGTTTTGTCTGTTTCAGAACTCCTGGAGATAGTGAATCTATAATAGACAGTTGTATGGAAAGGTGTTCCAGATGTCCAAACACTTTGAAATGTGTCTATCAGAGTGTTCACAGTTCAGTGTCTTTTCTGTTTCTGAAAAGCATCAGGAGAATGACTGTTCTGTGCTGTCCCAGTTCAGCTAAAACGACTTGTGGGCTGTTGCATCCATTTCATTTCAGTGCTATATATAGAAAACTAGGATTCAGCTTACAGATGTATTTCCCAGCTACACTGGCTCAAATGATCATAACTGAATAATAGGAATTGGGAATTCTGTTGCCGTCTATCTGTAAGTGGCTCTTTCTGAGTTCAGAAATGATGTTTGCTTCTTTGTGAAAATATTTGATGAGAGAGAATCTATGTATAAGCTGGTTTGTGTTGGCTGTAGACACGGGGCTTAAAAGAAAGAGAAATAAAATTCATTGAGTTTTACTGGGTGCCATCCAGTACTCTTGCCTGGAAAATCTCATGGATGGAAGAGCCTGGTAGGCTGCAGTCCATGGGGTCGCTAAGAGTCGGACATGACTGAGTGACTTCGTTTTTCACTTTCATGCACTGGAGAAGGAAATGGTAACCCACTCCAGTGTTCTTGCCTGGAGAATCCCAGGGATGGCGGAGCCTGGTGGGCTGCCGTCTGTGGGGTCGCACAGAGTCGGACATGACAGAAGTGACTTAGCAGCAGCATACACTTAGGGTGCTTTGTGTATGTACACACATTAACTTCCCCATCTTATTCATTTGGTAGATGGTTTTTTGGGGGGTTTTTGGTAAGAGAGACAGATTGTAAAACACTATAAAACAGCTGGGTTCAGACTAGAAGTTGTATGGATTCGGATTCTAATTGTGTAGAGATGGGATTTGAACCCAGAACCTGATTCCAAGCTGTTACCAAAATAAGACAGTATTTTCTCCTGAGGCAGTATCCCCTCCAAAGGCTCATACAGGTTTCCAAAGAGCTGCTTCTCTACATGCCAGCACTTCAGAAAGACTCTGCAAACTTAGGACCCACAACCCATTACAGATGGAAAAAGAAAGATTCTGAAGGTCAAATAACTTCCCCAGCATCATCTTCTGGCTCCAAGTTGGTCCGATGGCTTGTGGTTCATGGTGATGAAGTGGGTTCACCCCAGGCTGTAATTCCCATCTTCAGAGGTCTGGTGTGGAGCACGTGGAGTATAAAACAAAACAGGTTCTCACTATAAAAGAGAGACAAAAGGAAAAGAAAAAGATGGTGTCTTGGATGGAATCATGCCTCATTCCCTAATTTTTAATCATTCCCTAATTTTGAACCTAATAAGTTAAAGAGTGGCTGGTGGTAGGAAGCAAATGAAATTCTTCCGAATGTGTTCTTTCGGGTTAGGTTCTCACATGCTTACACACTGTGTGCCAGGCACTGGGATGGGCACCGCTGGGTACAAAGGGGAATGTGCACAGCTTTCACTCCTGGATTCGTTAGACACCCACTTGTGTCTTTGAAAATGCCACGTTGTTCTGTTCTTTGCTTACCCGAGTCGTGGGTCACCTCTGTCCTCCCTGACTAATGGGGTTCTAATAAGCCTGTTCCAATAAGAAAGGGAAGTGGTGTAACATAATGATTACTCTTGTAAAGAAAATAACTAACAGATGGACCCGGGCGTTCATCTTTCTCCCCCACCCCGTGAGTCTGTTTATGGGGAGCCTAAGGGGCGGAGCCACAGTGCAGCCCGAGTGTACATGGGCCCTGCAGTGGTCCCTTCTCCAGGAAGGGGAGTCTGATGAGCTTTTCCCCTGGCAGAGGACCTGTGCAGAAATGAGTCCTGGACAGAGGGGTCACCCTAGAATTTTGTGAGAAGCTGTTTTCAGGTGCCCTGTGTCTTTGCTGCACATTATCAGGAAGGGGGTGAAGTCCCATTCAGGTTGCACGTCAGGGTTGGATGCAAGCCTGTGTCACCGGCAGCTCCAGGGTACCCTGAATTGAGCTGGTGTGTGATTAGTATCAAACCCTGGAGTCAATGATATGCAGGCTCCTGTGCTCCTTCTGCCTCATTGTTGAGGGTCTCTGGGAGGATCCTCTAATCTCCTGTTAGCCTTAACTGTCTCATCTCTAAAATGGGCTAATGTTATGCACATATGGGACAGGCTTTAGGATAAAATGAAAGTGTTTGAAAGTGTTAGCTGCTCAGTTGTGTCCAACTGTTTGCAACCCCATGGACTGGAGCCCACCAGACTCCTCTGTCCATGGAATTCTCCAGTCGAGAATGCTGGAGTGGGTACCATTCCCTTCTCCAGGGGATCTTCCTGACCCAGGGATCGAACTGGCTCTCCTGCAGGCAGGATCCTAATCAGGCTTACCGAGCATTTGTTGAACATTTATTAAGTACCTGTAGGTTTGGGGTTCTTCTCCAAGTAAATCACTGAAGAAACTTTAGAAATTGAAGATGGTTTAATGGAGAAGAAGGAAAGGGATCTTTTATTCAAAGGATCACAGGCTCATTGCAAGCCTCAGTCTGCCCCTGGGTAACCCGTTCTCTGGGTGTCTCTTCTCTAACTGCTTGTCAGTGCTGGAGACTTTGAGAAAGAGGGATGTTCATGTCAGTTGCACTGCATCTGGGTAACAGCTCTGGGCTGTACCTAAAGCTGCAAACAAAATATGCTTACTGCATGTTTATGTGTATTCATTTGTCCTTTTGCAGTTACCAAACTAACGAGAGGTCAGTTCAGTTCATATGCTCAGTCACATCTGACTCTTTGCAACCCCATGGACTGCAGCACGCCAGGCCTCCCTGTCCATCACCAACTCCCGGAATTTACTCAAACTCATGTCCATTGATTTATTTGGTGATGAGAACCAGCCATCTCATCTTCTGTCACCCCCTTCTCCTCCTGCCCTCAGTCTTGCCCAGCATCAGGGTCTTTTCCACCAAGCTGGCTCTTTTCATCAGGTATACGAAGTATTGGAGCTTCAGCATCAGTCCTTCCAATGAATATTCAAGACTGATTTCCTTCGGGGTTGACTGGTTTGATCTCCTTGCAGTCCAAGGGACTCTCAAGAGTCTTCTCCAAAACCACAGTTCAAGAGCATCAATTCTTCAGCACTCAGCTTTCTTTATGGTCCAACTCTTTATATCCATACATGACTACTGGAAAAACAAGAGGAGGGGTGGCAGGCCAAACTCCCACCATCCTATAAGCGGGAACATAGGACATTACAGCTGGGTAGCCTTTGCTTTGTTTCTGATTTGGAGGAGAAAATGCTCTGGGTTGGGTGACTGGATGGTCATATCTCAAAAACGGAAACCACCTTGCAGTCCATCAAGTGGAAATGGGAAAACGCTGTAGTCCCTTAAGTTAGTTTGTTGTGTCCGTGAAAATGTCGCCTGGAGGTGTTCTCCAGAAAAGCGAATGAGCAGATGATAAAAATGAGAGACACAGTCTTGAAATCAGACTCATGCAAATGGAGAAGTAGACTTGGGGGTTTCTCAGGTTATTTAAATATAACAGCAACAGGCTAAAAATATGTGTATATTTTGGCCTAGGGCGACACTGACAATCCGTGCTTAATTTCTGAGGGTATTCTTCAAAACCATCTTGTTTGGCTTATGGATGCATGTTTCCTAGTCTGTGGCTCCAGGAAATCTTTGTCCTTTTTGCCTGTCCCCCCACGCCCTTGATCTCTCTTCATCCTCCCTATTCTCGTGGCAGGTACATGCTGCTAATACCACTGTTAATCTCATCCATTTCCAATTTGTTTTCAAGCATCATTCTCTAAGACTCCCTTTGGTCTTAGGCGTGAGCAGTTTCCCCTTCTGCTCTTCCTCCAAGAACACCTTCTTCAGAACTGAGGTTGCAATTACAGGGAGGGCTTAGTCCAGGCTGCTTCCCCATTAAAAACATATTTTGACTGACGAAGAGGACCGAAGCATCTCAGTTCGGAGAAAGAGAAGGCATTCCATCTCTTTGGGAGAGAATGTCTGGTGGCCAGCTCTGTCTCCTGGTCCCCCCAGCCCCGCCCTCCACATTTTTGCCCTCTCTTGTCACTAGTCAGCAGACAGAGCTGTTTCCCAGCTGTGCGAGTCTTTGAGAGCTTTGCATAATCTGAGGCTGAGAGGTGTCGCGTCATCCCAGATATGCAGACGAGTGGTCAGTCAGTTACAGTGCTCATAACCCGCCAGGCGGCTTTCCAGTCGAGCCAGTTCTCAGCTGCGAGTCCCACGGCGGCAGTAATCAAGGAACACCCGTCACAGGGCGGAAAGGAGTTTGTAGAAAGGATCCACATTGACAGTGGCGTGGATGGACTTTGAGGGCCGCCACATAGATTAGAAGATGGCTGGCGTCCAAGTTTCTGAGGCCAGGTTGTTTGGAGGAGAGCGGTGCGGTGACTTCAGAGTGATGCTGAGAGGAAGAGGGACTGTGCCATAGAAAGACGGTTTACATTCTTGGACTTAAAACAAGAACAGCCACCATATGGTGTCTTTCTGACAAAGGACTTGTGACTTCTGTGTTTTCACCGTGACTTTTATTTCCCTCCTCTTAATCTTGTCCAGTGAGACCTTAAATTAGGCAGATTATAAATCGGGTGTTGTTTTTTTTAAACACTGATCTGGTAGTTACATGTTGGAGTATAATAGCCAAGCGTATTTTCAGCAGAACTGATTGTATGTTCCTGAACTTGGAGCTTCTATTTCTGCTTGTAATTTACCTGCTGTGGGTGGCTCATGCCACGCCCCCTTCTCCCAGGTTACTAAGTCTCTGCCCTGTCACCCTCGGAAAGACCTAAGCAGCTTCTGAGGAGACCCTGCAGTACACTGGGGGCCTGACTGTCTGCTTGAGTTGGATTCTGGGGCGGAGATGGGGGGCTGAGCATCTGTTAGAGCTTCGTGCCTGCTTCCCACGGAACCAGTCCTGGCTGGACTCCAGAATATGAAGGCATCTTTATTTCCCATCCCCAAGTTAGCGCTGTAAGTCAGAGCTCATTGCCCTCCCAAGTCCTGGCTCTGGAGGGAAGAGACCCTGCCATTCAGGAAGAGTAATAAAATAGGGGGCGACTCTAGGAAAAGCTGCCAAGGAGGTACCATCTCTTTTCCATTTTTGTTGCCCCCCCTATCAAGTTCTCTCACTTTAAATTTTTGTTGGAATATAGCTGCTTTACAATGCTGCTCTTTGCTCAAAATTCTCCAAGCCAGGCTTCAGCAATACGTGAACCGTGAACTTCCAGATGTTCAAGCTGGTTTTAGAAAATGCAGAGGAACCAGAGACCAAATTGCCAACATCTGCTGGATCATGGAAAAAGCAAGAGAGTTCCAGAAAAACATCTATTTCTGCTTTATTGACTATGCCAAAGCCTTTGACTGTGTGGATCACAATAAACTGTGGAAAATTCTGAAAGAGATAGGAATACCAGACCACCTGACCTGCCTCTTGAGAAGTTTGTATGCAGGTTAGGAAGCAATAGTTAGAACTGGACATGGAACAACAGACTGGTTCCAAATAGGAAAAGGAGTACGTCAAGGCTGTATATTGTCACCCTGCTTATTTAACTTAAATGCAGAGTACATCATGAGAAATGCTGGGCTGGAAGAAGCACAAGCTGGACTCAAGATTGCCGGGAGAAATATCAATAACCTCAGATATGCAGATGACACCACCCTTATGGCAGGAAGTGAAGAGGAACTAAAAAGCCTCTTGATGAAAGTGAAAGAGGAGAGTGAAAAAGTTGGCTTAAAGCTTAACATTCAGAAAACGAAGATCATGGCATTCGGTCCCATCACTTCATGGGAAATAGATGGGGAAACAGTGGAAACAGTGTCAGACTTTATTTTTCTGGGCTCCAAAATCACTGCAGATGGTGACTGCAGCCATGAAATTAAAAGACGCTTACTCCTTGGAAGGCAAGTTATGACCAACCTAGATAGCATATTGAAAAACAGAGACATGACTTTGCCAACAAAGGTCCATCTAGTCAAGGCCATGGTTTTTCCAGTGGTCATGTGTGGATGTGAGAGTTGGACTGTGAAGAAGGCTGAGCGCCGAAGAGTCGATGCTTTTGAACTGTGGTGTTGGAGAAGACTCTTGAGAGTCCCTTGGACTGCAAGGAGATCCAACCAGTCCATTCTGAAGGAGATCAGCCCTGGGATTTCTTTGGAAGGAATGATGCTAAAGCTGAAACTCCAGTACATTGGCCACCTCATGCGAAGAGTTGACTCATTGGAAAAGACTCTGATGTTGGGAGGGGGTGGGGGCAGGAGGAAAAGGGGACAACAGAGGATGAGATGGCTGGATGGCATCACTGACTTGATGGATGTGAGTCTGAGTGAACTCCGGGAGTTGGTGATGGACAGAGAGGCCTGGCGTGCTGCGATTCACGGGGTCGCAAAGAGTCGGACACGACTGAGCGAATGAACTGAACTAAACAATGCTGCTCTTAATTCCTGTTGTATCGCAAAGTGAGTCAACTATATGTACACATATATCCCCTCTTTTTTTTGCATTTCCATCCCATTTAGGTCACCACAGAGCACTGAGTAGAGTTCCCTATGCTAGCAGTCCCTGACCTCTTTGTTACCAGGGACCAGTTTCACGGAAGACAGTCGTTTCCAGGGGCTGGGGATGGTTTCGGGATGATTCAGTATGATTTACTGTGCTCTTCATGTCTCTTATTATTACATCGGCTCCACCTGAAGTCATCAGTCCTTAGATCCCGGAGGCTGGGCACGCCTGCCCTGTGCTGTAAGGGGGTTCTCATTAGTTACCTGTTTTATACACAGTGTCAATAGTGTGTATACGTCACTCCCAATCTCTCCCTTTCCCTTTCTTCTCAGCCCATCAAGACTCAGTTCTCTGGTAGAATTGGAAGCTGTCCCAGTGTCTCAGCAGCCCTCCGGTGTCCTCTGTTCCCAGCTCCTTCCTCCACTGTCCGTATCCAAGTCCGCACTTTCTTTGACTTGATGTCTCTTCTGTCCTGTCGTGAGGACATCTCCTTCCATGCCTGGGGACATCCTTCGTCTGATTTCCCTCCTCACGCTCCAGCCATGATCAGTACCCTCTGCCCATCCTATCTCCTCGGCCCTGAAGCTCCAGGTTCAGGCCGAGCTGTTCCCCTTGTCTGTATCATGTCTCTTTCCCACCGCCTCCAGAATAAAATCTGCCTCCTGGCCCTTCAGCAGCCCTCCAAGACCGTGCTGCTCTTTCTCCAGACTTGGGAAGAGGAGAAATGTGTACGTGGATATAGTTCCCATTTGAGGGCCAGATGTTGTGATGAACATGTAACTGTCTTGGGCCTCAGCTCTCCCAGACTTGCTGTAGACTAAGTTAATTTAGGATTAGACATTCTCCATTTCTGGGGTTTTGTAGCAGAGTCATTTATGTGGTCAGAGAGTACCATGGTGCTGTGCTTGGCTCATGTCTGGAGTCCTTGCTATTGGCCAAGCCCGGTACAGAGGCACTGGGCAGGAATAGTCCCATCTCATTCATGTTTCGGAAGAAGCCATCATTCTCCTCCTCCTCAGAAGGAAAAAACTAAAATCACGTTCTGACTCCAAAGTCCAGGATCTTAACCGTCACCCTGTTCCTGTGAAGGGCACTGTATTCTTATGACACCGTTTAGGGTATAATAGAAACTCTGATCTTTGCCACTGTTGGTGCATAGTCCAAATAAGCCTTGCTTAAAACTCTAATTAGAAAACAAATTAGATGTCTAATCCTTCCTGACATTTTAATGTGAAGACTGAGTATTTTGAGGCAAAGGGGTTTAGGATAGGGTGCACACATTTACCAGCACAGGAGCAAGAACTTGGCTGTTGGAGTCCGTGGGTTGGGTTCCAACCCCGCCCCTCCCTCTTGGCAGCCACGTGATCTTCAGCAAGTGTATGCGATTCTCAGAGCCTCAGTTTCCCAGGTACAGAGCTTTGATATAATACCTGCCTCAAAAGCCTGATGTTTTGGTTACTCAGTTGTTTATGTGAAAGAGAGCTCTTTCCCATCTTTTATTTTGTTATATCAAGACATTGAGAAAGTTTCAAAGCATGGGTCATGATAAACTACCAAGACAGAGCAATATTAATTAAATTTTCCTTTAGATGAATGATGTTACTTACAAATGTAACATCTGTGAACAGTTGGGAAAGCAGCATTGATGAGAGCCTTTGTCCTTATTCCATTTATCCATCTCTTGAGATCTTTGAGGCTCAGATGGTAAAGAATCTGCCTACAATGCAGGAGACCCAGATTTGATCTCTGGTTTGGGAAGAGCCCCTAGAAAAGGGAAAGGCAATCCGCTCCAGTATTCTTGCCTAGAGAATCCCATGGACAGGGGAGCCTGAAGAGCTATAGCCCATGGGGTCACAAAGAGTTGGACATGACTGAGTGACTGACACTTTCACTTTCTTTGCTTTACTGGGTAGAGTATAACTGAATGAGAATCATTTAAATACCCTCTATCCTGATACACTTTGAACCCAGGAACAGATTAAATCATTAATCAGAAATTAATCTGTTAACATGGTATTATGTGAAGCCTCCTGTTAAAATTCTCTATTAACATTTCTTCTGAAGAATCAGAAAGTAAACAAAAGTAGTTCAGGTTGCTTAGGGGGAAGGAAGTGGAAAGGAAAAATCAGAATGGAGCTCAGGGTGTCGGAGAAAAGAAACTGACCTTTGAGAGTTAGAGAAATGAAAGTAATTCAGTCTAGCCAGAGCATTTCTCTTCTCTGTCATCACTCCCAGCATCATGTGTTGAAACTTCCATGTGGTGGCTCAGTCCTGTAAATTAGTCCTAAAATAGGCAATGTCACCTAAAGCCAGTGTGTAAGCCTGCTGGACAACAGACTGGGTCAACACACTTCTAGAAAAAGAGAACATGCTCTCTTAGCTCCTGCGGTTGATTGCATCTGGCAGGGAGGGTTAGAGGGTTAACTTGACTGTTAACTTGATCAGTCTTTGCAGATTGATGTTTGGCTAAATGATGTTGTTTCAGGCATTGTCTCAGTTGGTCTCCATTGTCCCTGGAAAGAGATCTCTGAGTTTGGGACCAGACCTAGGTGTTTCTGGGTATCTCAGGCTGGATCTTTTGGAGATTAATAGTTTAATAAAGAGTTTAGAGTTCTGTTCTGGTACTGGTTTCCTGGCCAAGACCTCCTATAATAAGTTTCTTTGTGGAACTTTTTGGAATGCCATCAAGGGAATCAGCTTGGGTGGGACCTCAGATGTTGCCAGGTTACATGGCAGTCTTCTACATCCACACAAGAAAGACAGTGTAGAGAGTTGCAGTCTAGAATCTAGGAGATCATGGGTTTAAATGCCAGTGACCTCTTACTAGCTTCTTGACAAGCTTTTTTAATCCTCCCAATCTTCCCACCTATATCTTGAGAATGGTAATAGTGCCAGTTGATAAGATTGGTTGGATTATTAGACAAAATAAAGCACTTAAGTGCTCAGTATAATTTCCAACACATGATAAAGAGCCAGTAAAAGTTAGCTGTTATTGTTGTTAATGTAATATGATTTCTTTATTTTTCATTTAAAAAAAAAATAGTTATCACACAGTAGATTTAAAACGAGTCTGTTTTAATCATTTAGCTGTGCATTCTCCTTTTTGCCTCATTTGAGGTTGTCCAACCAGAGCTATCTGCCTTAGATTACTGTGACCTGGCAGTTTCTATTATTGATTAGTTATGAAAGCCAGAAATGTAAGCTATGTATGATAACTCACTCAAATTCCCATGTATTTCTTTTTCAGCTAAGATAAAGCAAGATGTGGACTTAGCAACCTTTTCCATTTCCAAGGCAGAAAGATATAAACTGTTTAAGTTTGCAAAACATTACATTTACATCTCCAAACTATTAGGGTTATTCTGCAAGGTTTAGTCTCGCTGTTGGTTCAAATTAATGATAAAGATTGATACCATTGATGAAAGTGAAAGTGAAAGTCACTCAGTCGTGTCCGACTCTTTGTGACCCCATGGACTATACAGGCCATGGAATTCTCTAGGCCAGAATACTGGAGTGGGTAGCCATTCCCTTCTCCAGCGGGTTTTCCCAACCCAGGAATCAAATCCGGGTCTCCTGCATTGCAGGCGGATTCTTTTACCAACTGAGCTACCAGGGAAACTAGATGCTCTGAATGGTGGTACTGTGGATTGGATTTTTTTTTTTTTAAGTAAGTAAATGGTTATCATTAATGAGGCTCTGCTGTTTTTTGTTAAGTATGGTAGCTTGATAGAGACTGGGTTCTCTTATATTTATATACTCTATCTGTAACGAGTAAGTGACAGAAATGAATCTTTTGTTTCAATCTGAAGAAATGAAGACTTTGTTATTTTGTTCTTATAGAATATGTAGTTATTTCCGTCAGAAACAGCCTGTTTCTAATAGTAAATTATCATTTTCATTTTGTACAGCGTTTTCGTAATTGATGCTAACTTCTGTGACATTTTTGAAAATATTTCGAGTTCTGCAATATACTAACTAGTCAGGAGAAACAGGCTTGTTTACTGAGAATGTTAAGCCCAGGGAGATAATTTTACACATTGAAATCTATTAATCTTTAATGTATGTGTGAATGTGCGTGTGGCTATGTTGTGCATTTTTCCTGGCCAAATACGGAACAGGGTTTTACATTGACAATGGGGGAACAGTATTTTACATTGAAAATGGTGGCAGAAAAAAACCACTGGGCACTGCAGGTCAGAAAGTGTGGCTTTCTTTGCCTGCATGGTGGTCAAGTCAGATAGCTGCATTCATGTCATTCAAATATTGCCATTTATTCCCCCCCCACCCCTGCCAAAGTATAAGGCACAAGTTGCACCAGGAAGCAGTAAATATCCGAATAAAACCTCTTTTGTGATAAGCTGTTAGTGCTGTTTTTGAGAAAGCATATAATGAAATATTTCATACTTTTTTTTAAATGCCACATTTAAATGATACCCTGTTTAAACAGAAAATGTGAGTGAAGCAATTGCAAATTTATAGCCAGTGCATGTGGACCTTTGCATACCATTCGAATAGTTGGGACCCTTTCAGTGGTATATCTGTGAGTTTAGCATTTATGTCAAAGCCTATTAAGTGATAGTTTGCACAGAAGGTGAGATCTATTTTTATCTATCTGTCTATTACTGGAGAGTGTTGGTTGGGGGGCCCTGGCATCTCCCTCTTCTTTGACTGTTGAACATTGTGCCTCTGAGACCTGCCGGGGCCACTTCTGCTTATTTGATTTAAAGTGGCTCACGTGGTCCCACCTGCCTTAAACAGAGTGTTTTCTGTTCAGCAGTCTGCGTCTCCTCAGGACTGGACAGTCATTACTTTGTGAAAATGCCCCCTCCTCCCTTTTTAGTAAGATTCAGGATTTTCCTTGTTCCCACCCATGTTTGAGTCTGACTTTTTAAGCGCTGTTTCTCCCCCTAAGTCTCCCAAACACAAATGATGAAAACAGCCAGCCTATGGTGGGCGGGCCAAAGCAAAGATGTGTGTGCAGAGCAAGGTGTCACCGAGAGAAAATGTTTGTTACTTCTGTCTGGATGTCTTCAGATATTCTTAAGTGCTCACCGCAGGGTCTGATGGGATCTAGAAATGTTTGTAATCTCCTCAACACAGACCAGAGTTTCAGCATGAGCCTCCCAAATTTTCTGGGTTAAACTTCTCTAGAGATACAGGTTGACAATCCATGAGTCCATTTAGATAGAAAATTACCCCCATTGTTTTCCTAAATGTTAATGAAATGTTGAACTCATTTATTCCCTGCAGGGTGAAGAAACAAAAAGCCTGACTCTAGTCCTGCATCGGGACTCTGGCTCCTTGGGATTCAACATCATTGGTGGCCGGCCGTGTGTGGTATGTTAGTTGTTGAGATGGATTTTACAGGTCCTTGATGTAGCTGGGAAAGGGATCAAGAACTGGGCTGTGAAGGGTAGGAAACCTTGCTCACTTCATTCTGCTCTAGTTAGAGTTCATTGTGCCTTTATCATCTTCACACCCGGGATTTTTTATCATCTTGTTTTTTACTAAGGCATAGTTGATTTACATGTTGTGTTAATTGCGGGTGTACAGCAAAGTGATTTGGTTGGGGGGATTAGTTGTGGTCTCCTAATGTAGCCTTGTCCTAGTCATACAATAGCTAATCCTAGCTGTTTAGCTTTGAAGAGTTCATGTCTAGTTTGATAGCAGTTGAACTGCGAAAAGTCATGTTAATATGTGTGGAATTCTGCTCAGTTTAATGAGACAGCCTGGATAGGAGGGAAGCCTGGGAGAGAATGGATACATGTATATGTATGACTGAGTTCCTTCACTGTTTACCTGAAACTGTCACATTGTTAATTGTCTATGTGCTGTGTTTAGTCACTCAGTCATGTCCGACTCTTTGCAAGCCCCTGGACTTTAGCCCGCCAAGCTCCTCTGTCCATGGGGATTCTCCAGGGAAGAATACTGGAGTGGGTTGCCATGCCCTCCATCCAGGGGATCTTCCCAACCCAGGGATCGAACCCAGGTCTCCCACATTGCAGGTGGATTCTTTACTATCTGAACCACTAGGGAAGCCCAAGAATACTGGAGTGGGTAGCCTATCCCTTCTCCAGCGGATCTTCCCAGCCCAGGAATCAAATCAGGGTCTCATTCATTGCAGGTGGATTCTTTACCAGCTGAGCTACCCCCTCAATACAAAATAAGTTTAAAAGAAGAAAGGATTGTGCACTTACACTGAGGGGCTTTGCTGGAGTCGGGGCTCCAAGGCTGGCAGTCTTGTCAGGACTTCTACCCACCTTTCATCAGTCAGGGGCCATTCCCTCATTTGTGGGCTGGTGTATCCTTTGCGCTTCCCTCTCACTGGAGCTGTTTGTTCACCCCATTCATCATGATCCCCTCCTCCAGAAAGGGGAGGCTGAATTCAGATCTGTTGATTTAACTGCCAGGAAAATGTCTGCTGAGAGGGCTCTGGGGAGGTGGCAGAGGATATGTTCTGGAGTCTCACCTTTCATGTGGGGTGCCCAAAGTATGTGTCATCTCTTGTTCTTTTCCTTTTCCCAGCCTTTCCTCATTTGTCTCAGATAGTAAAGAATCTGCCTGCAGTGAGGGAGACCCAGGTTCAGTTCTTGGGTAGGGAAGATCCCCTGGCGAAGGCAATGGCACCCCACTCCAATATTCTTGCCTGGAGAATCCCATGGACAGAGGAGCCTGGTGGGCTGTAGTCCATGGGGTTGCAAAGAGCTGGACACAACTGATCAACTAAAATCAAACATCTTCCTCATTAGTCAGCTTAAGAGGAAAATAGTCAAGGAAAAGGGAAAGAAAAATCAGATTCACTCATTCAACAGTTAAGCATTATACATGGGCTATTTGCTAGGGACTTGAAGATATTGGCTGGGGAGACTGGATCCCTCTGGTCACTGAGTTTATGTCCTGGGTGATATAAGGCAAGAAACAAGTATAAAGAGTAATTACAGATTGGGAGAAGTACAATGAAGGGGAAAAAATGGGAGGATGGCTATGCTACATACCAAGGAGCAAGGGGCATCATTGCCCAGAGTGTTTAGGAAAGAGGGGAAGGGATATAAAGCCAAATCCTAAAGGATAAGAAGATGTCAGCCATCTGGATGTAACTAATGTTTGCCCCGCCTTCATGGAGCTCATGTCCAGGTGGAGAAACTGATGAATTAGAGAGGGAAGCACTGTTCTCACTGATAAAACTCTGTGCCTGAGTTCAGCTAAAGATGCTTTGGGAGGCAGTTAGCCCTGGGGAATAAGGCATCATGGGGCAGGCCATTGAAGCTGGGTTCTGAAGAATGAGTAGGAGTTTGCTAGATCAGAGGTCCATGTATAATATATTTAGTTGAACAATCTTCACTTCAGTTGCTCAGTTGTGTCCGACTCTTTACGACCCCATGAATCACAGCACGCCAGGCCTCCCTGTCCATCACCAATTCCCGGAGTTCAACCAAACTCATGTCCATCGCATCGGTGATGCCATCTGGCCATCTCACCCTCTGTCGTCCCCTTTTCCTCCTGCCCCCAATCCCTCCCATCGTCAGAGTCTTTTCCAATGAGTCAACTCTTCGCATAAGGTGACCAAAGTATTGGAGTTTCAGCTTTAGCATCATTCCTTCCAAAGAACACCCAGGATTGATCTCCTTTAGAATGGACTTGTTGGATCTCCTTACAGTCCAAGGGACCCACTGTAGGAAAAAATTTGGACATAGTTGGTTACAAATTATACATATATTTACTATGAAACTAATATTACCTGTCTTATAAAAGCTACATGCTAAAGAATCATTTAAATGATGAAATTAAAATATGAATATGATTTTTAATATACTGTTTCATCATTCCACTGTGTTTCATTGCAAGTACCCATCTTTGAAGGCCACTGAGATAAAAGAAAGTGGACAGACCCAGGGAAACCTGGCCAAGGACAAAGACAGAGCTGAGGAGTGGCAGGACGTGGTCAGAAAGAGACCAGAGAAGAAGAGGCGGGTTGTGATTAAATTCCCTTTGCTTTTGGCCAAAGCCACAGTTTCAACAACAAACGAGCATGGTTTATTGCAAGAAAATGACAGCTTAATAGTAGGTGGTACATAGTCATTAAAATGATTAACTGATACATGATTTGCCTTGTAAAATATGTTTTAAAAAGAACACTTCTAAATGATGAGGTTAAAATAGAATGAAGGTTGGTTAGGGCAGGGAGCTGTCCGTCTTGCCTGAGCCCTAGGGATGTGGGCATACCCTTGTTCTTCCCATCATCTTAGGGGAATTCTTAAACTAAAATGATCTCTGTGCTCAATCACTCAGACATTTCCTACTCTTTGCAACCCCATAGACCATAGCCTACCAGGCTCCTCTGTCCATGGAATTTCCCAGACAAGAATACTGGAGTGGGTTGCCATTTCCTTCGCCAGGGTATCTTCCCAACCCAGGGACTGAAACCAGGTCTCTTGTGTCTCCTCCATTGGCAGGCAGATTCTCTACCACTACCACCATTTGGGACACCCCAAATTATGTCAGCTTGGGACTTGTTTGCTTTTCCTTTTTTTTTTCTGGTTGCCTGCCATCCCAGGCAGCATGTCTTGGTGCTGCTCTGATTCAGTCCCTGCTGCTGAGGGTCAGGCTTTCCAGCTGTGAGAAGGGCTGAGGGAGCCAAATCGGGTTTGACTGGCTCAGTCATGGTCCCAGGATCCCAGGGACTCAGTCCTCCACCTTATCATCGGGAGACGTGTTTTGCCACTTGGCACATGTAACAAGACAGTTGGCTACAGTTGGTTTTTATTCATAATTATTCATTCTCTCCCTATCCATCATTACCGTTACCATTTTAAGAAACAACTACAGTAAAGAAAGATGCTTTTCATTTTTAGACAGTTTGAAAGCTTCTGTAGCCCAAAGAGTCCAAACCAGGAAGCCCTCTTCTCTGCACACCAAAGCTTATATATAGAAAAGGGGAGCCTGAATTTTGCAAAATGCCTGAAGTGGAGAGGCAAACTCATGGCTTGGCAATTGTTGTCATCCAACAACGGGAAAGCCCACAAAGATGGTATTTCATTTCTGCACCTCCCCAGGGATGAAAGGATGCTTCCAAGTTCACTAGAATGCAGTTTGGTTTTGTTTTTCTCAGACTTACCAAAAAATATGTTTTAGGTCATTTTCTTTTTCCTTTAAAAAAGTGGTATAAGCACAAACTAGACTGATTTTTGAAGCATTAAAGGGCTCTCGGCTTATGTGGTCTTTTTGCAAGAACTCTGTGGATAGCCCTGGGGAGGGAAATGGAATTCCATATGCATGTGTTTGCCATCATGTTTTTAAAAACGTGTCCTGATTAGCAGCAGCAGCATAATAAAACCTAAATGGATTCTGCCCTGTTGCCTGGAAATCTGGCAGGTCATTGAGAACATGCTAAAAAGCCAGGATGAGCAACAATGTGTTCTCATTGTTAGTTACTGGAAGTAGAAGGCAGGGCGAATGACGTGTGTGTTTCCCAAGGAATCCCTGTGTTGGATGCTTGGTTGAGTTGTGATATAAGCCCAGCGGGGGGCTCTGACATAAGGCTTTTCATTGCACCATGCAGTACGTAATGCTCTTATCAAAATCACATCACCCATTCACGAGTGCTAAGGTCCCTGAAGAAACAGCAGCCAGTCTGGTGTATCAGACCTTCGGCCTTTGGCAAGTTTACTTCATTGTCTGGCACCCCTGGGATGGAAACAAGCCCTTTCATTTTTCTGTTTCTCAGGCCAGCAAACCCAAACAAATCCTAAGTCATTTTGGTTCACCTTGGTGCATAGCTGTGCCTTAAAATGTGTTAGGAGAGGAGCCTCCAAACAAAGAATAGAGAGAGGTGTTCTGAGAGGATCAGGAATGTTCTGATTTGGTTTTCTCTGATTTTGTGCTTTCTATGTTTTTTACATTCTGTTCCCATCCCTTATCACAGTCTTCATATGACCTCAGTTTGGTGTTTGCTCTTGCCTGTCCCTCTCTGATTTTTGCTGGGACTTTCTGATGCGCCTTAAGATAAATAATTCTGTTCAAATGTATTATTCTGCAAAACGAGCCAAAACCAAAATCTCAGCCCCTATCTCCTCCTTCCTCCCCAGCCGAGAAATGCAAAGCAGTTCAATCAGAGTAAACACAGATCTCTTCATTTGATGTATTGACGTCACCTCTTACGGAACTTAAGCTTGTCCATAAATCCTTTGTGGTCATTTGAGACTCTTCAGGGTCCTCTGGTGGAATATTCCATAGCCTGGAATGCTGTATTTCTGAATTCATGTGTATTTTTGAAATTTTTCTCAATGGGAGACAATGTTGCATTTAGAGTTTGTGTAAGAGAATCAGCCTATCCTTAGTTGGAAACAAACCTTTGCCACTTTTTAGCTGTATGACCTTGAGTAGGTCAATTAACCTGTCTCAGATTTCTTTCATCTATGAAATGGATATTTATACTACTTACCAGTACTTGTGGCTCTTATGAGGATTAAATGATAGACAGAGAACACTCATTATGTACCTGGCTGCTGTTGTTTAGCTGACTCTGCGACCCCCTGGATTGTAGCCCATCAGGCTCCTCTGTCCATGGGATTTCCCAGGCAAGAGTACTAGAGTGGGTTGCCATTTCGTTCTCCAGAGGATCTTTCCGACCCAGGGATCAAACCCGTGTCTCCTTTTTTAGCTGATGATTCTTTACCAGTGAGCCACCTGGGAAGCTCCATGTACCTGGTACCTGGTGTGCACTCAGTAAATAGAAGCTGTCGCACTTCTCTGTGCTTCTGTCTGAGATATGCTTGCGACTTGTGCGTTGTTAGTAGTGGCTGTGAGAGAGAGAGGAGTCTCAAAGAGATTCAGGCGGGAAAGGGTTAGTGTGCGCTAGGCCCGAGGGAAGGGCTGCCATGCTGGGCAGTGGTGTCTTTGTGGGCCGGCTGATCCAGCTCAGCGCCCACAGTCTTACTGATCCAGCCCCCTGGAAGAGTGTTGAGGGAACCCAGATGGCAGTGGGAGATTTATCTTTGTCTTGTGGGGATAGATGTTGGGAACAACCCTTAATGCTCATTTTACATTGTGATTTTAGTTTCTTTTGAGTCCTATTATAACATTATATAGTGTTGTGTGTGTGTCTTTGTGAGCAGCGGGGCAGGGAGGGGAGAGCAGAGTTGGGGAGTGTGCGTTTTCCCACTGTGGGTTCCTGTTGTTAGACTTCAGGGGGTAGACTTCAAAGTCATCTCTCTCCATCTTTAGAATATAGGGTTTGGGGGTTGTTTAATTTTTTAACAAATGGAATTTTGATGTATTTGCATTTGATGTATTTGTATTTTACAAATTTGATGTATTTGTACAGAGAAATGATTACTGAAGTAGATGTTCTTACGGCATTATGGCAGGGAAATCACCAAGATGGTGGATTTGGGAGTTTTTTGTGGAACATCCTGAATTTACTTCCTAAATCCTTTTGTTCGGAAACAACACTCACTTTTGCCGTTTCATTTCTAAATCCATCTGTTAATCACTAGAAATTTAGTCCATGCTCTTGGAAAGTATTCATCCCAATGCTGTTTGGAAAGAAGTTCATGAACAAGCTGTGAGGGGTTTTTTTGTTTTGTTTTGTTTTGTTTTTTTAATGAGTTTGTTGAAGCTTTGTTATTTTAAATAAAGGAAAGACTTTGAGCAGTGAGCTGTCTTCTTTCCCAGAGACTTTCAGACTGGAGTTTGAAAGATCTAAAGGGATTCAAAGAGATTGGAGATCAGAATTCATTAGGATTGAAGAGGTGGGGGCTGGTTCGTGGTGGGGTTTTCTGATGCAAATCACAAGAAAAATCAAAAGCCTATTTTCACCATCAGATTATTGAATTTAAAATTTTAACATTACACTTGTGCTTGTAAGGATATGAGAATATACTTTGTTGAATGAGCTATCAGTAGAGGCTCTCTGAAGGGTAACTTGGCAACATCAATAAAATATGCATACTCTCAACCCAGCGATTCCATTGCTAGGGATTTGCAGCAATATATACTAGCGAAGGTCTTTATTTAAAAATACAGGTAGAAAGGTATTGGAGGTGCTACTGTCTCTAATAGCGACTAACTGGTGTTAGTAGCTCAGTTGTGTCTGATTCTTTGCAACTCCATGGACTGTAGCCTGCCAGACTTATCTGTCCATGAACCCAGGTCTTCTGCGTTACGGGCAGATTCTTTACTGTCTCAGCCAGCAGGGAAGCAACAACTGGAAACAGTACTAATTACTCCTGTGTGAGGATTGATTGTCTAGTCACTTAAGGAAATGAGGGTGATGGTGGGTCAGATGGTGAAAAATTTCTAACATTTTTACAGTTTAGTGAAAGAGGTTGAGTGGAGCATAATCCCATTTATGTATATAAGAAAGGAATAGATACATGTTTAGGAAGGGGATGGGCTTCCCTGGTGGCTCAGGTGGTGAAGAATCTGCCTGCAATGCAGGAGACATGGGTTCAGTCCCTTGGTCAGGTAGATCCCTTGGAGAAGGACATTACAACCCACTCCAGTATCCTTTCCTGGGAAATCCCATGGACAGAGGAGCCTGGCGGGCTACAGTCTATGGGGTTGCAAAGAGTTGAACATGACTGAAAGACTAAGACTTTCACTTAGGAAGGGATACATTAAAATGTTTTGGCCAGTCCAGATTCGATGCAGGATACAGGAAGCTTGGGGCTGATGCACTGGGATGACCCAGAGGGATGGTATGGGGAGGGAGGTGGAAAGGGGGTTCAGGATGGGGAACACGTGTACACCCATGGCGGATGCATGTTGATGTATGGCAAAACCAATACAATATTGTAAAGTAAAAAAAAAAAAAAATGTTTTGGAAAGGGACTTCCTGGCAGTCCAGTGGTTAAGATTCTTGAGTTTCCACTGCAGAGGGCAGAGGTTCCATCCCTGGTCAGAGAACTGAGATCCCATATGCTGTGCGGCCTGGCCAAAGAAAAAATGTTTTAGAAAGGATGGATTAACTGCCAATCAATGCTACAAAGGGATAGAAGGACTGTGGGTTGGAGATGGAAGGGACTTACCATTTTATACCTTTTGGTCTGACTCGAATTATTTTACAATGTGTTCATTTTAGTTTAAAACAGATATGAGGGGAAACAGCTGACTTCTACCCCCTTGCCACAAGTGACACCAGCAAGAGTCCATTACTGTTTTAAGAGTGTTGGCTTGATTTTCACGATCAACTTAATGCCTAGCATTCATGCCTCTGTTTTTTTAACCCAAAGGACAACCAAGATGGATCGTCCAGTGAAGGAATCTTTGTATCCAAAATAGTTGACAGCGGGCCGGCAGCCAAGGACGGAGGCCTGCAAATTCACGACAGGATTATTGAGGTATGTGAACACTGCCAGGGTCTTTTATAGGCTGAATGCCATGCAGTCTTCATCCGGCTCAAGGCTAGATGTTTGTTGGGGAGGGAGGCCTCAACTGGTGGCTGTTTGGGCGGGAGACAGATTTCTCCGATTGTGTGGGACCACATTGGGTGTTGATTGCCTTGGTGTTAAGTTTTTGTTTATATTCCGTATAGAGAAGCCAAAGTATGAGTGGCTTGTTGACGATTTGGCTCTTTTCATGCAGCTGTGCATCTGTTCTGTGTGCTTCAGTCAGAGCTTTGTGTGAAAACCACTGGGGAGCTGTGTGTTAGTTAGAACCAGATGACAAGTCCCTGTTGTGCAAATGGGGACTTGGTTCAGGTCGGCGACCAGAGGGTAATTGTGGCAGCTTCGGGATCACTCTCATGTCCTCAGAGCTCATGGCACACAATTATTTCTGCATATGTGTCATTCCCCCTTTTCTGTGTCTTGCCTGTTGTCAGTTGTACCAGTTTGACTTAAGGGTTTGCAGACAAAGATTGATTTTCAGGAGGATCACTTATCACCACTGTTCTCATTTTCAGTTCTTCACTCATCATTTTAAACTTCTGTGTAGGAGGTTTCTAGTTTTCTGCTGGGGGAGGTAGCTACTTCTGCCCAATCATAGGACCCTCGGGAATAGGGTCAGTGTCCTAGCCTGCCCGGAGCTGCTGAAAGGGAAAGAGTTGTTTGTGTGGCCTGCTTGTGTGGGCTCTCATTGCAAATTTTGATATGTGACTATTTTTTGTTTGTGATTTTGGCCATTTTGATTGTTCTTTTAATGGGTGAATACATGGGCTCAATGTGTTGGATTTTATATGAGGGGAACAAATTTAAATGTGAGAATCCAGGATGAGACGTTGAAGCCCATAAAAAGCTTCCCCATGTGCTGTTGGCATAATATAGCATGTTAAATAGGAAACTGGAAAAATGGCCCTATGACCACTGGATGTTCTATGTTCCAAACACATTTGCATAGTATCTATACTTCTTGAGTGTATTTCTGGCCTATTTCAAACCGTGGACTGACTGGAAGCTCTGGCCATGGGATAAGCCACAAGGGAGACTCACATAACCAACAGAAAAGTGGCCACATGCTTCTGGGAAGGGAACCTTGGGAAGAGAAAGATAGAGTCTCGCTTTTCTGGTCTAATTTGGATGATTTCTGCAATGTTCAAAGCAGTACAGTTCAGGGCAGTTTATATATCCTCAAGAAAATAGATGGTTATATCTCCCCAAGTAAACAAACTAAACAAGTTATGGTATAAGAGTTATTCTTTAGAAGGAGGGGATGCAGTGTGAAAACTTACTTACTAAAAGGATACTTGATCTTGTTTTAAGGACATTATTAACCATGCTACATCCTCCTTGACTTTTTGAAGAGTTCTTACACTTGGAACTCTTTCTGCTGCATGTTTTAGGGTCAGTCTTCCTACTTCCCAGGTCAGCGGAGTGGATTTTCCCTTCCAGGAATTTGCTTGGGCAGGACGCTCTTTCAAGAGTTCAAATGCATCCTTTACCGTCTTCTGTGAAGAGAGAGAGAGAATACATTTTCTGAGACTATTGTTCCAAAAGATAAGTACAGCTTCCGTTGCCAAGGGTTTGGTGGAACAGCCAGTTTCTCTAAGTAATGGAATTTCATTGCTCTTATGTTTTGCAAATGAGCACTGTACAGCTGGGCAGGATTTTCTCTTGGCAAAGCGGGGATCTGTATTTGAAGTGTTCAGTACGGTTTCTGGTAAGTCACATTCTGCTTTTGGACAGTATGTAAAATATTAATCATGTCCCACTGTTGAGATGGAAAAAGGGATGATCCCCATAGAGAAACAGTAGATGTGTAATTGCAGTTGACACCCCGTACCCTTCTCAGTCAGATTCTAATCTCTTTTGACGTGACGCAGTGATTCCCATGCCTGAAAATAATGTTCCCCGGTTCACCTCATCTCTGTCTGAGTTTATTACCAGGCATGAATTTGATTATTTTAAGTGTGCATGTGGGTTTTATCACTAAGAGTCAGGGGTTTTCTAGTTTTCCGTCAGATTGCTTCCTTTTCAGATGAGTGGGCAAACTCCCTCGAGACTTTGACTGTAAGAACTTTCATTCCGATGAAAGGATGCTTATATTAAATCCATAGGGACCGAGGGAGTCTCTTCCTCAGCAGAGTTGTCAGCAGTTACCCTGTTCCTGCTGCTCTTTGTTCCCTGAGGACGGAACTGTAGATCCCGCCCACATCAGAGCCGAGCACAGTCACCTTGGTTTTTATAAGAAATACTGTGAAATACCATCAATACTATCATGAAACAAAATTCACAACTAACTTTTATATATTGGTTTGGCCAGAACCTATTTGGTTAGGTTTCTCCGTAAGCTGGTTTACAGAAGAACCGGAATCAGCTTTCTGACCAACCCAATACATACGCACCTACTGGTGGCTATTGTACTGTCCTGGAATAGAAGAACAAAAGGGAGATCATTTATTAAAAAATGCATGGATCAGTGTGTAAACACTCAGGCACGGCAACATTAGAAGACGCTGTGATGTTTATTGCCAGATTCTGGCACCTCCGTGTGGACTCACCATGGTTACACCAGCTACTCCTCTGCTGGGTCCACGTGGGCGGTGCTGTGGATTCAGGCATCGCCCTCCACAGTTGCATTTTCCAGGGTGGTGAACAGATTGTGGTTATGATATGGCACCAAAAAAAACTGCAGTCTTCCTTTGATCTACACACATCTGTGTGTATGTATTTTTTTTTTAATTGTGGTAAAATATACGTAACGTACAGTTCACCGTGGTCGCTATTTTGAAGTGTACTTTCCTGTGGCGTTAAGTACACCCATGCAGTCGTGCAGCCATCACCACCGTCCCATCTCCAGAAGTTTTCCTCTTCCCAAACTAGAGCTGTAGCCACTAAGCCACCCCTCCTCCTGCTCACCCAGTTCCTGGTTGCCCCCTTCTACTTTCTGTTTCTATGCATTTGACGACTGTGTGCCCCATGTAAGTGGAATCACACAGCATTTCTTTTTCTGTATAAGCGAATGAGTAAACACCGTGTCCTTCAGGATTGTCTGTGTGCTTGTAGCTTGTGTCAGGATTCCTTTCTTTTTAAAGCTGAATGCTATTCTACTGTATGTGTAGAAGTATATACCATATTTTGTTTACCCATTTCTCCACTGATGGACGTTTGGCTTGCTTTCACCTTTATGCTGTGCTGAGTAATTCTGCTGAGAAAATGGGTGTGTAATCTGTATGTATTTAAATCGCAACCCCCAAAACCCCCTTAGTGTTTATATGTAAAACAGAGTTAGAGTCTGCTCTCGGGTACTTATTAAAAGTGTGTTATTTTATCTTTACTAATGTCTGGAATGATATGGGGAAGTTATCCCGAAAGTCGAATAACTCTTCACTATCCAAGACCCTGTGCAGTGTAGGGCTTCTAGCATCCCCGGTCCCCACCTCGATTTTCTTTGCGACAGTGAAAATCACTTCTGTAGATTTCCACCAGTATCTCTGGCTATGGCAGGGACCCCAAAGAGGATGACTGGGGTAGAGATTTGTCCTATTCCCAAACCTTATGATGCCAGGTGCCTTGCGCAGAAGCTTGTTCTTGCATCGTGCTCACCTCTCATTTGGTGGTGAGTGAGTTTCTCTAACAGTTGTCTGGGTTAAATGCAAGGTCCTGTTTCTGCTTTGAGATAATAAATGCAATTCTCCAAATGCAGTGAAG
Organism: Bos indicus x Bos taurus; assembly: GCF_003369695.1. Lineage (NCBI taxonomy): Eukaryota > Metazoa > Chordata > Mammalia > Artiodactyla > Bovidae > Bos > Bos indicus x Bos taurus. Next base: position 32,670,991 of record NC_040097.1, on the reverse strand, counting down.
GCAGGACAGTAAAGCCCTCTGTCGCCAGTAACCTTGATTTTGTACGGTCCTCTGTAAATATGTGTGCATCTCGGGAGTGTTATGATTTGGAGACAGGCATGTAGTGACGCAAGTTGTGTGTCCTCAGCGGCCTTTGTGTAAATCGGTCGTTCTCTGTTTGCTCTAGCTTTAGTTACTGTGTTGTTGCTGAAACGTCTGAGCCAGAGTTGACTGGAATGAATTAACACTGTCTTCCATTCCCAACCTAGGCCACTTGGTAAAGCAGGATTTTACTTAGTGAAGATAATATTCTCCCACCAGCTAAAACTGCAGAGTGGCAAGTGGATTCACCTGGAAAGGCGTTTAGTTTTAGGAGAAGCAATAGAAGATGCTCCTTTTTTCTGTTTATTTTTTATTTTGACATAATTTCAGACTTACATCAATGAATTCCTCTACAGTCTCTACCCAGATTCCTCCAACATTAACATCTACTTTATCCTTTTCTGTCTCTACCCCCTGTTCCTAAATACATCAGTGTGTGTTTCTTAGGAATAAGACCTTCTGTTATATAGCTGCAGTCCAGTTATCTAAATCAGGAAATACACATTGGTAGGATACTGTTGTCTACAGCATTTAGTCAGATTTCTCTGATCATCCCCACAATGTCTGTGATAGCAAGAGCAAATCCCAGATCATAGGTTTTATTTCGTTGTCCTGTGTCTTTAGTTTCCTTTCCTTTAGAGCAGTGCCTCAGCTTTGTCTTCCTTGCTACTGATATTTTTGCAGAATGCAAGCTAGGTCTTTTGTATAACCTCTCTCGATTTGGTATGGATTCAGGTCTATATTCTGGGTAGGAGAAGAGATGGTGCGTCCTCCTCAGTGCATCCTGTCAAGAGTCACGTGATGTCACTTTGTCCCTTTATTGGTGATGTCAGCTTGGCCCGCTTGGTTGAGGGCCATCTGCCAGATTTCTCTGCTGTGCAGGTACTGTTTTCTCCTTTTTTCTTGTGTCTTGTCGGGGTAGAGGGGCTTTGTTGAGGTTGTGTTAATATCCTGTTGAGACTCTCGTACGCTGATTTTCACATCCACTTACAGGTTTTCCTTGAATTGATTAGTTGACAAATGGTGATTTACTGACTACATTCCTTCTGTGTTTATTAGTTGTAAGAAAAAGTGTTTTTTCCTCCCTATTTTTTCTATCTCCATCTCTCTTTTTGCCAGTTTCAGTATGGACTCACATTGGCCAGTTTGGGCCAGAAGGACCTCTTTCTAACTAGTTCCTCTATCCTTTGACGTATTCCCATCACTTTTTAAGCACTTGTTACTTTCTGGAACCTCAAGGTGTCCCAGGCTCATCTTGTACTTTGCTGCCCCTAGCTCTAGAGTCCACTTTTTTTCTAAGTAGCTCTAACTCCATTGAGTGGAGTGTGAGTGGCATTTAGAAATCAAAATCAGCTGCTAGCATGATCATTATCCTTGAGGTTTCATTGTTCCTAGGCACTCTCAGCAGACAGTTAGAAAATATAAATACCTATGCATGCACACAACATTATCATCAACAACAGCACACATCTCTCCATATATTTCTTCATTCGTCCCTTTATGTATTAATATTTTGAAATCTATGCCTGTATCATTACGTCCAATTCCAATCCAAATCTGCATGGTTAATTTTTTCCTTCTTCTTTGAGAATTGGTAACTCCTAGAGGGATCCCTTTTGAAATAGTAATGAATATACTCTCTTCTTTTGAATCAACTCGCTGATATTTACTTAGATGTTATCAGTGAACTAAAAATTGTTGATGGAAATTATTTGAAATATCTCCACACTGTTTTTAGTTCCATTTTTTCAGGAAAAATATGCTATAAAGTATATGATTTTACAGTTATACTCTTCTTTCATGATAGGGGAAAGAAAGGCTCAGTATTTCTTATGTAACTGTGTACAGGAAACTTACTGTTGCTAAACAGGCAGAGAGATGCACAAGCCATCTGGGGGTAATATTCAAAATAAACATGTGGGTCTCTGCCCCTGTCCTCTGCAGTGATGTGCGCCACACTCAGCAGAGAGGAAAGAATTCTGTATCAGTTACTGTCTTAAGAAGTACGACCTATTCTTGTCAATTTGAGATCTCTAACTTTGTCTCAGTTGCACAAATACTCTATTGTGATGAAAGAGATATGGTATAATTCAAGCTATGTTGAGAAGTTCTTTTTTAGCTGCAAAAATAAACAGGTTTTAGAGACCCCTATTAGTAATGGATTCCAGCTCTGTTTCCAGAGGCAGAGACTAGAGTTTCATCTTAGATACTAACTGCGATTGGTGCCAGTGTTGAACCCTGGATTGCGTCGTGGAAGGATTCTGAGACAGTATCTGGATTGAGAGGGATGAATGTAGTGACCATTTAGAGATGTTTGCCTTGGACACGAGAGAGGTGGGGGGACAGCTTGACTCTGGATTTGTTATCTCTGGATGGACGCAGATGTTTTTGGAATGACAACATTATCATTTGGAAGTAATGAGTCTCCTTTCATTGGCAAAGTGCATATTTAATAATAATGTATCAGCTTTCGTTGGCATAGTGCATATTTAATAATAATGTATCAGCCATTCTTTTCAGTCTTCAGACTGAAGAAGGTATTGTTTTCTACAGAAAGCAATACCTTTGTTGGATCTTGGTTTTCCCCCCACCCCCCTGTTTAAGGGCTCTTTCCACTTTCATCTATTCTTATAACCTGTCCTGCAGCAGTAGAAGTTCTGGCAAAATTAAGGCAACTCCTTTCCTTTCTATTGAAAGGCACACACTGAGGTGGAAAGAGCCCCGAGATTTAAATAAATATTAAACCTAAACCCCAGGTTTAGGTTTCTACTCAGTTATTCGCTCTGTGGTCTTAGTGTCCTAAATGCTGAGCCTCAATTTCTTCATCTCTAAAATGAGAAGAGAATTACACTCTGTCTCTCATGCCTGTCATGTTGTTTGGGTAGAGTTCGAAGATAATGTTAAGTTAAAGGAGTTTTGCTGTTAAGTGCAAATATAAAGAATTGTTTTTTTTTTCCAAATTAAAATTTTAGTATCTTATACAAGAACTCAATACCAAAGCCAAGTATATAAGTCAGCAATAATACTTCTGAGATTTGTTTTTCCCTTGCATGTTTTAGCCGGAATGTATTGCTTCTATAGGACTGTTGAGAAAACCTTGATGTGTTTCAGGAAGATATACTTTCCAGACTTAACAATGTGATCAGTTAACACCAAGTATTTCCTCTTTACTCCCAGTTGCCTTCAAAAAAATAATATGTATTATTTTTTTCTAATAACTGTAGTGACTTGATTTTATTGCTGTTGTTATTTTCTTGTTACAATTTTGCCATTAAAGTCAGTTTTTCAAAAAGAATAGAAAAGGCAGACTAGGGTTTTCAGTGAACATCTTTGTAACAGGTATCACTGCACACCGAGATACACTAGGTAACGACTGGAACATGTGCTATGATGCAGTTTGTTTTAAAGGCATTTGTATATATATTAGTCTTTCCACAGGAAAAAAAATACTCTGCCTTAATAAAACATTTTAAGGTTTTAAATAAAGTTGTAGAGTGGGATTATGGGGAAACTTTTAAGTTTTTGAAGTCACATTTCCGGAATGTTGGAATTCTTCTGCCCAGAAGTGAGTGTTCACTTTTATAGTCGACACAAACAGTAAAAGTGAAAACTGTGGTGAGCTAGAAGTTTCTTTTGAATTTCACGTATCACAGTGTTGACTCCTGCTTGTATGTTTCCTTCAGAAGTTACTTGTCATTCTCCTTTCCACCAGCTCCTAGCATGTGGCCCCGGGTACAGACTGTGTGGGCAGCCTCTGGAAGCTCCCCCTCCATCCGTCCTCTGCCCAGATGATCCGAGTTCACCGTCTCTTGACACTGTATTGTGTGGGAGTTGTGACTCCACAGAAAATTTAAATCTATCCCTCTGGGTCGACCCTTAGTAAGAGTTAATTAGCTCTTCCACAAAGTGCTTTAAAATCGAGGATAAATCAGAAGTGACTGGCATCCCCATTAAATTTTTCCGATGAAGATTAGGTCCAAAAATTAAGTCTTTGGTAATTTCCCAACAACACCTTAAGTGTGGGGGTTTTGAGGACAAGAACCCATGTCACTTTTTTTTTTAAATAAGCTTTTGTCTTTCAGTCTGTTGGTATAAGACACAAAGAGCTGGATGCACTTTTATCAAATTTGGAAGGAATGTTTGGGCTGCGTGTATGACTCTTCGCGACTCTACAGACTGTAGCCTGCCAGGCTCCTCTGTCCATGGAATTTTCCAGGCAAGAATACTGGAGTGGGTTGCCATTTCCTACTCCAGGATGTTTGGGATGGTCTCACAACTATGAATTGTATGTAAAATAAGCTCTGTGGGAGAAGCCCTGGGGGAACCTTTCAAAGCAGTGGATCCACAGCGTTTGGAAATGGAATCTGAGCACTGGGCCTACGGGTGAGGGGACTGGGCAGGAGGAGGGAGTGTTGGATTAGGAACTGCCTGTGGGAATTACACAGGGAAGACTCAGTCGGATTGGCAGCTACAAGTGCTGATTTGCGGTTATGCCACTTTCACTGAAAGCTCCCTATAGCCCAGGGGGGGAAGCTGCAGCAGCATCGTTTTGCAGCATCATGTCTAATGATGGCGAATGATTCCCATGAGCCTCCAGGGGAGGGCAGCTGGGATGCCGTTCTCTGCCACACCGCTCCAGGGGGCCTTTGACTTTTGTTTTGTCTACTTGTCTGTGTCTATTTTGACTGTCATTTGAAGTGCAGAGTGCCTGGGTCCCACCCCCTCTTCTCCTGAGGATGGCACTCCTTGCTTCCTTTTGGCTTGTTTGATTCTCTTACTTTCCATCTTTTATCACTTTCTCTTTTCCCGCAATTCCTAGTGAGTCAGTTGACAGCTCTGGGGACCAGGAGAACTAGAAGCCTAAGAGCCTGTGGTTTCTTAGCCACTCCCCAAAGAAATATGTCGGTCTGTTTTTTAAAATAAGCTAAATATACTTATGTTTTATTTTTCAATATCTGGAGAAACTTTGGGGCAGATTAGAAGATGCTGACAGTCTGTAGTCAAAGGAGGCGGTTTTTGTTCTTTTCCTAGAGTGACTGTTGCTGGGACATTAGTGTTTCTACACATGTTGATTTGAGAGTTCATTAACCAGAGACATGCAACTCATATTAGGTGTTTATTTAAAGAGTTGAAGAGGTAATGGACCATATAGAGTGATCTCTGGTCGTGGGCTTGTTGAAAATCTTTATGTTGTGTGAGTTCTTAGGCCCCCAGTGGAAGAAAAACCATCAGCAGGCGTGTGTTCACCTGTTGGAGGCAAGTTGTATTCTCCCTAATATTGAGATAGGCCAGGATGGATGGTGAGCTCCTATGTGGTCCCTGGCTCTGGGAAGTTTCCATGTCAGACCAGTGGACAGAAGGTAGCTGACACAAGGGTCATAAGAAAGGCAGTCAGCATATAGAGTAGTTAGGAGTCAATGGACTCTGGACTCAGATCAGATTTTTAATTCTAGTTTTTCTATTGCCAACCTTGCAAACTTGGACAAGTTTCTTCTCTCCCAGCAGTGCTTTCTTCTGTAAAATATGAAAACCGTTTAGGCATACCATGGGGACGCTGCAGGTCCAGCTTCTGACCACTGCAATAAAGCAAATATCACAATAAAGTGAGTCAGACTAAATTTTTTGGTTTGCCAGAGCATTTAAAGGTGATGTTCATGCTATACTGTTAGGCGGCAATAGCATTCTATCTTAAAAAATGTACAGACCTTACTTTAAAAATAGTTTATTGCTATAAAATGCCTAACACCACTGATCACAGATCACCATAGCAAGTATAATAGTTGTGAAAATGTTTGAAATATTGTGAGAACTATCAAAATGTGACACAGAGACACGCAGCAAGCAAATGCTGTTGAAAATGATGTCAGAGAATTGCCTGACTCAGCTTTGCCACAGACCTTCCATTTGTAAGAAACCCAGTAATCTTCAAAGCGCTATTAAAGACAAGGCACAATAAAACAAGGTCTGCTTGTACATATATCACAGGGTTGCTGCAATAAAGAATATAATACATGTGTCTGAAAACTGTAAATTTGGCTCCAGAATAAACACTCCACAGGTGGTTAGCTTTGCTGTGTTTCCCGTCGTTTTGCAGGGGCTGGACTAGAGGACCTTGCAACAAGCCAGTGCTTTGATGACGTTTGTGTGGCACAGTTTCATAAACCCAAAATTACAGTTGTGACTAGATCACTTTAATTTGTTTTAGATTTCTTTTATTTAATTAGTGGCCCTTTGAATCTGGGTGGAGAAAGAGCTGTCACTTCCTAAGGCCATATACATCTCAGTAATTGATCAATCAGGAGTAATTCTTAGTTTACTTCTTAGTGTGAAGCTGGTAATTCATTGCATATGGGCTGACTTCAGTGTTCTAAAAATAAAACGATTGCGTGTTTAATATCAGCTATTTTTAAAGTGCCTGAATAGGTTAAAAATTTACATTTTTATCCTGACTCATGAGGAATATTGGAATATTCTTAAAATTATGGAGTTTGCATTTCTTTGAACCAAGTCTTCACTTAAGATGGCAAGATGCATCACATTCTTTGTAGGGTAACATTTTTGTGTATTGATATGAATGCAATACACCAATGTAGAAAAGTGTATATATATGGTAAAGAGTTAAGATGAAAAAAGAAAACCTGATAGTAAGCATTATCTTGATAAAAACTAATCAGTTTGCTTAATCACAGGGTATTAATGCATATGATATGCTATGCTAAGTCGCTCAGTCATGTCCGACTCTGTGTGACCCCATAGACGGCAGCCCACCAGGCTCCCCCGTCCTAGGGATTCTCCAGGCAAGAACATTGGAGTGGGTTGCCATTTCCTTCTCCAATGCATGAAAGTGAAAAGTGAAAGTGAAGTCGCTCGGTCGTGTCCGACTCTTAGCGACCCCATGGACTGTAGCCTACCAGGCTCCACCGTCCATGGGATTTTCCAGGCAAAAGTACTGGAGTGGGGTGCCATTGCCTTCTCCGATTAATGCATATGGAGCACATATTATTTGCATTTCTTGTTCTAAACTCACTTAAATGAATTGATAAGAACACATGTAAAATAGAATAAAGTATGTTTGTTTATAGTAATGTTACTGGATTTCAAATACTTTGCATCATTCTCTGAAATATCTGAGTCATTGTGCTTATAGGAACTGCAGGGGAATATTAACATATATAGGGGACTTGCAATAGAATTGCTGGTGATAAAGGAATTTTAAAAGGGGGCATCAAGCAAGAAAATATTTTATCATATTCTTATTGAAAGTTCAAAACATTAGTACTATCAATAGAGTAGCATCTTAATTTTCCTTGGTGGCGAAAAGGAAAACTGGAAAAAACTTTCCCCTTTGCTTTTGGAGAATTAAAGGTAGTAAATAGCAAAGTTGGAGAAGTTTATAATTTCTCCGTTCAGCTGCCCTGATCAGCATGTGAGTATATCTGAAGGACTGATTGCATTTGGTATTTGAAATGGCGGAGGGAAACATCAGATAGAAGAAAAACATTAAATGCCGCATTTGGCTGAATCTTTTTCAGATTCATCATTTTCAGAGAAGCATTACTTTAACCTCAATTTCTGCGTTTTCATCAAGTTCTAAACCACATTTTAAATTTAATTAGTCATAAACCTTTAATAAACTGTATTTTGACAAGTTTTTTTTTTTAAAGATTTCTTAAAGAGCTTGTAGAAACTGCATGTATATATATGACTCCATGTAGGCATATACATGTTTATGAATCTGGGAGTGAGTGTATATGCCTGAATATATTGGCTTCAGATGAGTTACTTGAGAGATTTTGCCTTTGTTTTGTATGAGTTGGTCATTGTAGACCCAGGACAAATTGGATGAAGTTTTAAGCTGTTTTGAATATAATCCCTGTTTAATAACCTCTGTTTATACTTGGTGAGAAATGAAAGAAGAATCCTTTAGACAACGTGGTATTATGTAAAGTGCAGGCCAGGAAATCTTTGTTTTGACAAGGTTGTTTAATTACCTTCAAAGTCTATTCATAGGTAAGATTAAGCTAATTTGCCTGATGTGTTTAGTACATCTTATAAGTGAAATGCAGACAGTCTCCTCTGCTATATTTACTAGGTTTAATAGAATGTACAGGATGTTACACTAATTCAGAGAGAAGAGGACAAGGAAGGAAGTTGTTACTTCTATTGAAATGATGTTTTCCTTTCTCCTTCAGTTTGTTTGAAAGTTAAGTGTATGGAAGGGTTTGTTGCTTTTTGCCATAATTAAAACACTAAAGGCATTCAGTATGATCTGTTTGTGGCCTGTTGTTATAGTTGATCCCAGTTCTAAGTGGCCTTCTAAAACTTAAAATAGAAGAAATTTAAGAAGAGAAAGATCAATATATTTCTTTTTATTCAGAATCAACTTAGTCCAGCCTTGATTAAGCATGATGTGTGTAAGAAGTACAAGCCAGAGGGTTAGAAAAATAGCATTGTATCATCTCCTGAGAGCACCGAACTTAAACTGGTGTAAGACAATGTGAGAGAGAAATTAGTCCTTCTGATACACCCTGGAGCAAAAGAGAGAAGCTACCGTCATCCTTGGAAAATCAGGGTTGGGGATAGTCAGCTAAGCCAATTTAGTATTTCATGCTGATCAGCAAACAGGAACAAGCGTTTCTCAAACTCGGGTCAGTTGCATACCACCCACTCAGTTTTTGCGTTTATACACCACCTGTTTTGTTCCACACTTAATACTTATCTTAAAGGAACATGCTTTTGTTTCACCTAGATTTCTTTTAAAGGAAACTTTATGTCATGATTGCAAGTGGAAGGCCATTTTGTGCTATAAATAAAAGGCAACAGTAGAAATAAATATATTGAAAGTGTAGAGTTGGTCAGTTTCATCCAGTTGCTGTTGCTTGGGGAATACTCTGATCCTGAGTCTTGCTATCTCTTTAAGAACATAATTATCCTTTGGGATTAGAAGTGAGGATGTTGCCTGGGAGCCCCAGGGGAGATTCTGGGATGCTGGCCCCATGCTAGTCTTCATCTGGATATTGGTCAGTTCATATGCTCAGGCTGTGGAAATACATCAGGATGGACACTTGAATACACAAGATGGAATTAATCACATCCTGCATGGTAAACATAGATAACATTTATTTTACAAAACGGTGTTACAAACACTTAGGCTCAAATTGACTCTGTCCCTTAGATACACGAGCTTCCCTTGGAGGCTCAGATGGTAAAGAATCTGCCTCCAATAAGGGGACAGTCAGGTTCAGTCCCTGGGTCCGGAACATCCCCTGGAGAAGGAAATGGAGAATTCTGTGGCCAGAGGAGCCTGGCAGGCTGTAGTCCATGGAGACACAAAGAGTCTGCCACGACTGAGTGACAGACACTTGAACTTTCTTCGATGAAATCGGACAGGTTGGAGATTGACAGTGGAATGACCTGCTTATCCTGTCAGGTCCTTTAACACAAACTTCAGTAACGTCAAGTGCTCTGGACCTCATCTTGCCCACTGCTGCCACGTGCCAGTTGGAGCTATACTTTGTGTAGACACTTGAGTTTGGGGTAGAGGAATAAAGGAGCTTTTAGAGGTTAGAGTCCACCACAAGGAGGAATAATCCCATCACTGCTAAAGAATTTCAGGGACTTCCCTGGTGGTCCAGTGTTTAGTCCTCCTGCCAATGCAGGGGACATGGGTTTGATCACTGGTTTGGGAAGACTGCACGTGTGGTGGAACCACTAAGCCCGAGTGCAGCATCTAGAGAGTAGGGCCAACTCACTGCAACTAGAGGAAGCCTGTGTGCAGCAATGAAGACCTGGTGCAGCAAAGATAAAATAAATAAAAACTTAAAAAAATAATTTCAGAGGTGAAGAGGTGAATCACAGCCAGATATCAGGGCATCCATCTTTGACAAAGTTTGATTTATTTTGATAAATTTCTGAAAATCTATACTATATGCATTCCAATTGTAGCTGTTTATACTATGCACATTTGTCAGTTTATGCATCCCAAACATAGATATTTAAGTACTGCCCCTCAAAGCCCCTCCCATGCTATCCTCCTCTTTGAAAGAGCATTTTGCAAGCTTTTTTGGTAAGAAATATGTTTTATATAATCCCAGTACAACAATCACTAGTGTGAACGAGTCTCGGTGTATGTGTCTAAAAATTAAGAAAAGGTTCATGAAAGATATTTATCCTTACTACATTCAGAAGTCTGGTGTTTCTATTTAATTCTTTTTCTTTTAATGCTGTTTGCCACTCACTGAGTTGATTTCATGGCTCTCTAAAAGGCAGTGGCCAGGAGTTTGGAAACATTCTGCTGTGGAGGAAAGAACAGTATCTTCCATGTTGACAGCAGATGTCTTTTCCTGATATTATACTCTGGAGTCTGTTGGATCTGTGGATGGCACATCTAAGCCCCAGCCTCTTGCCAAAGAATGGAGTCAGATTTATTAAGGCATATGACTGTATTTACAAAATCTGAGTTCCACTACCTGTCAGCTTTCCACTTAAGAACATCTTGCCAGAGGCAAAGTTCACGGATTCCGTGGGCCAGCAACAGACGGAGGGCATTAGTTAGCGGTCACTTGCGTCATAATGGACTGACTACAGAGGGGACCTAGGTCCAGCCTTCGGAAGCCTGACTTGCTCCTACGTGTGAAGTTCTGGTGTCCAGGGTGGTTTATCCTCTCAGTAGGGAAAAGTGTATCTGCCTGGCATTTGATGTGACCGCTTCATGTGCCATGTGTGGTGACTGACTTCCAGAGTCTGAGGAGGGAGGGAGTTTGTAAGTTACACCCACACGGACTTCTGAATTCAGCATCTGTAGAGCCCTGCTAAGGAGGAGGTCTCCCTGTGAAATGTGCAGTTTGTTAAGGACCAAGGCAGATCCTGCTGGAGTGTCAGCCCCAGAGAACAGGAAAACATGGATTAAGCTCTGGATTTGCAGTGTTTCAGGACTGAACAGGGTGCCTGCTGACTTGGAAGCAGATTTTCAAGTTACATGACCAGTTTCTGAGAGTAAAACTACAGAAGACCAACATTAGAAGCCTTAAAGGCAGGTGACACTGTGTCATGAGGTCTTGGGGACATTTGATACTTTGACAACACCTCCTCTGGACAGGTGGAATCTGCCAGCTGTCCATACAGGAATAGCATCAGCTTAAAATAGATATATCTCCTCCTGCTAGGGAGAATTCAGGAGTAGAGTTCCATTTTGGGGGAAGCAATATAAATATAATGAGGCATAAGAAAATCAGGTGTTCGTTTTTTGAGATACCACAATGTATTTTTATAAATTAAATGTCAAGTCGCCTACATTTATGAATTCCAGACTTTATATTTTAAGAAAACATTGCTCTTAGTCATATTTAGCAGTCCGATACAGGTAATTGTGTATTTTCTGGTTAACTCAGTTTCTGTGAGATGGAGTACAAGTTGTGCTCTTTGCTTATGAAGCAACAGGCTTTGCCACCGTATTTGGAAAATATTTGGCACTGGTCACCTCTGTCCTCTCATTGGGCTTTCCAGGTGCCTGCCTGCCAATGTAGGAGATATAAGAGGTGTGGGCTCAATATCTGGATTGGCAAGATCCGCTGGAGGAGGGCACGGCAACCCCCTCCAGTATTCTTGCCTGGAAAATCCCACGGACAGAGGAGCCTGGGGGGCTACAGTCCATAGGGTTGCAAAGAGTCCTCTTGTTGTCTTGGGTCTTAGCACCCATAGGACCTGGGTTTGGCAACATAAAATCAAGAATAATTAAGTTCTGGAAGATGCATTCACTCCCTTTTATTTTGAATGTGTCATGTTTTTAGATGGAAGTTTAGCCACTATTGTTGCCATGGAATTTTTATACATGCGCCAAGAAATAATTCCGTTGTTTATCAAACCAAGTTGTCAGTGAAGCCATAAACCTTGGTAGAATTTTCTAAGGGCTTCTTTGGAGGGGAATACAAATTAGAGCATTAAGCAAAGACCTTGGGAAAGGTCTTCGCTGCTCCTTGCCCCTAGATCACACCCAGGATGATAAGTGAGATGATGTTTACAGCCCAACATAGGAAACAGAGTTTAATCTTTTTACTGATATCTTCCTGCTAAAATGTTTGAGACTTGCACTCTGTGCTGCATTAGTGAGAAAGTACAACAAGCCAAAAATAGATGAATGTCTTCATAGAATTAAATTAAGCTAAAAACAATGCAAACATGAATAACAAGAAATCCAGTAGAAATGTCTTCATAGTTCCTGCTCTATTTTCTAATACTGCTTGCAAACAGAGACTTTAAAATTTGAATTATTAAGCCCTAAAATAGTAAGTAATATAGAGCAACTTTCTTAATTTTTCCTTCGAACCCTTGAGCCAGGGAAGGAAACCAAAATTGTTTAGAGACAGGCATTTGCTTGTGTTTCTATGCTATGCAGCTTAAGAGTAAAATGCTCTCTCTCAAAGGTGGAGGCAGCCTGGACTCACATTGAAAGAGTTTATTTTGAAAAAAAAAAAAAGTTGTTTTTTTTTTGTTAAAGATTTGGAAAGGAGAAGGTAAATCAAAAACAATGCAGTTTCTCTTGCCTTTCAGAATTGGGGATAGCAGAATTCACTCAGTGGACATGTTAAAGAATGAGTATGGCCTCTCTTATGCCAACTGAAAAGATTAGTGGGAAACTCTGTGCATAAGTAATTAGCCACTTTTGTTAACATGCATTTGTGATTTTGAATGCATTTAATATAACATTTTGCTCAGCTTGCTATCCAAACAACAATATACACTCTTCATAAAAGAATGCAATACAGCATCTGTGTTTACTTTAGAGAAAATGCCATGACATGTCCTTTAAGGATATCACAGAAGTTGACCCTCGAGTCCGAGTGAAAATAACTCAAGAGGAATCAAAACAGATGTTTCAGGGAACCTTAAGAAAATTTTTTTCAAAAGTTAGGTTGTTTTCTTAGCAATGATTTTTTTCTTCTTTTCCTAAATCAATTTTCATTTATTTTCTTACACACACACACACACACACACACACATATCATTCAGTGGAGCAAGAAAATGTTTTTAAAAAACTAGGTTGTTTTCTTAGTAATAATTTTTTTCTTCTTCTCTAAATTAGTTTTCATTTATTTTCTTGCACATCATTCAGTGGAACAAGAAAATTTTTTTTTAAAAACTAGGTTGTTTTCTTATAATAAATTTTTTCTTTTCCTAAATCAGTTTTCATTTATTTTCTTACACACACACACACGTTGTTTTCTTAGTAATAATTTTTTCTTTTCCTAAATTAGTTTTCATTTATTTTCTTACATACACACATACCCATACACACCCATTCAGTGGAGCATCTAATTAAGAAATGAAAAGTCGGTAACTTCTGAAAATGTAGCTGTCGTCTTAACTGAGGAAAATGTGTTGTTAGCATTCAAGTTCAATTGCTCAGTGAAATGGACTTGTCTGCCTTTATCCTGTTTCCTAGGCAGAAGTGGCTCTTTTTCTCTTTTCTTTTTTCCCTTCTTCACCCCAGTGACACCTGAGGTTCCATAGCAATCACAGATGATGCTCCTGTAACACAGATGTGGGATTCTGTTCCTTTAGAGCATTGGATTATAAATGACCTGCTTTTCTTTCTTCCCTCTCTTCCTTCCCTCCCTTTTTTCTCTCTCCCTCCCTTGGCTTTTTCCTCCCTCCCTCCCTTCCTCCTTTCTTTCTTTCTCTTCTCATTTACCATCCAGACAGAAGGAATGCCCTGGCCTTGACACAGAGAGAAACGAACTTCGTGGCACTGGAAGTGAAAGCATAAAGCTAATTGTTGATGGTTTAATGTTATAGACCACCTATAGGTCAGCGCTCTAACTTGAGGTCTTTTGGACCTTTAAGGAGACAGAAATGTCATTTTGATTTAATTTAGGAGAGTCCTGGAAGTACAGACACAGGGTTAAATGTGCAGATTGGAAATAGATGATTTTTGCAGGACATTGGGTTCACGTGTATATTTCATAAGCTGATTATGGGGTTCTCCTGATCAGAGCCTGTGGGACCTTTCATGAGCTAGTGAGATCTTCACTGTTGAGGGCTGCCCCCTTGGGTGACCTTCCTGGGGTGAGGTGACCCATGTAGGACCGTGTTTCATGTGAGTGCAGACTTGAGGCCACCTTGTGCTATTTTCCTTGGGCTTGTTCCTCCCTTTAGTTCCATTTTGTTTGGGATACTAAAAGCGCTAATGGGAAAAAGAGCGTCTCCTGGCTGGCGGGTCTCCTTTGTGGAGTGTAACTGAATGGGCACATGGAGAGATGGGGAGAGAGGGCTCCACGTCCCAGGTGGGCTAGTTTGGGGTGACCAGGTGAGTACACACCTGGGTGCCCTAAAGGAAAGGTTGGGGACCCAAGTGCTTAGAAAACCCACTATCCTGAGGCTGCTTTAGCTAGTGTGGTTCATCTGTTATGACATTGTCCCCACAATTGCTCCTGAAGGAGAACGTATTTCCGTAGACTCCTGCTGCATTCGTGGTATTGAGCAGCCATGTGTGTGCTGGATAAGAGTAAGCCAGCTGCCTGACTTGGAATCTCAGTGCTGATACAATTAGCTGTATAGCCTTGGGCTAGTTACTTAACTTCTCCGGACTTTTGTTTTCTCGTCTGAAAAAATGAGGACCGTGGCACCCATCTCATAAATTGTGTGCAAATTAGGTGAGATAATATGTCTCAAAGAGTGTAGAAGCTCTTCCACGAGTTTTTAGCACCCAGAAGGAATTCAATGACATTTTAAATATTATATCATCCTTAGTGGGAGTTTCCATTTGTTGAGCACCTGCTGTAAGTCAGACAGGGAGCTTCATTTTCGTAATGTGTTTTTCATTTAATTCTCCTCACAGCCCTGCAGTAGCAGGTAGTCTTGTTCCTACTTTAGAACTGACACCACTGAGACTCTGGTTAAGGCTTTATCTGGGGTCTCTCAGCTGGTGGTTGAGGATGACAGGCTTGAAATCTGCATCAGACTCTGTGTGCTCACTGAATGTCACACCTCTGCCCAGCGAGACCCCATGACCATGGCGAAAGGGTGAAGCCTCATTAAGTGAACAAGCATACATCACAACTATATGTGTGTGTATATGTATACATATGATTTCTCATTTATTTTGTTTTAAAGATGATCACATGCATCATGCTTGGTTGAAAATACTTGCTGAATTTGGACTTTGAGGCAATCAAAATGTTCAAATCTCAAGTATCTATTTTCTCACCTTGGATGAAATTTGAAACTCAGACCCGAACCATTTTGGTTTATCTTTTAAGGAATATTTGCTTAATCTATCCAAATAAGTCTTAAACATCTTGGAGAGGGGTTGGGGATTTATACATTATATACTTTTGGATCCCTTAGTTTCAGTAAACACTTTGTTTGAGAACATCTGTATTAAAGTAGATACGAGAGGAAAATGTTATTTTAGTTAATGTAGGCGTAAGTACTAATGGGAACTTGCACACGGCAAGTAGCCAGCAGTGGTCTCACTTGAAGCATAGTAGGAGGGGAGTAGGTTCTGAGATCTTTTTCTTTATTAAAATAAATATACGGTTCTCTTTTTAAATATTTACTGAATTACGGCTGCCCAAGTTGCAAAGTTATGTGTAGCTAATACAATTATTGAAACCGAAATTTTCAAACAAAAAAGACAGGTCTCCTTCCTTCCTCTCCTCTCCTCCTCCTGTGTCGGAGGTAAGTGATGATTCAGCCTGGTAGGCATCCTTCTCTGTGAATACACAAAAATAGAAACACATGCCCACATGGGACATTCAACGTTTTGGGATCATTTTCTTTTTGCAGTTGAACCCTGCTTGTTCTGCAGTTTGCTTTCTTTACCTGTGTGTCGTGCACAGGTCTCCAGGAGGTAATACAGATGAGTCATCAACTGTAATAAACACATCCTGTATCATCACATGGATGTGACCCCAGCTTATTCGAAGCTACATGTATCGATATATCTTCCCAATGTTGTTACATTTTTGGACCTACCGACATTGCTGTCATTACATCCCTGTGGCTCTTCCCTTTGGACCTGGTGCAGTAAGTCCCCTACATACAAACCCTCAAGTTGCAAACTTCCAAAGGCTCAAACATGCCCCTGTGTGCCAGATGTTGTGCAGTACTACTGCACTTTTCAAGGTTCTGTACTGTAAGATGATAAGTGTTTCTTTTTTGTGGTAGTTTTTATGTGTTATTTGTGTGAAAAGTATTATAAACCAATTAAAGTACAGTACTGTGTAGCCAGTTGTGTTAGTTGGGTTCTTTGGCTAACTTTGTCAAACTTACAAACTGGACTTACAAACATGCTCTCAGAGGAGAACTCATTCATACTGTATTTGGACTTTAAAAAGCTGAATGTGTGCTGTACACTCATACAATTTTGGCGTTTTATTTTCCACAATGAGAAAATGTTTCTTTGTGATCAGAGATAAAATTTCACATAAAAGATACAGAACTAGATGATCATAAATTGAGACCCACACACAGACACACCACACCAACTTCATGGCTGGTATGAGAAGACATAGCTTCTAAAATCAGAGCCACATTAATTCAAAGACTAAAGTAACATAAGGATAAAAACTAAAGAGCCTCTTGAAGAAAGTGAAAGAGGAGAGTGAAAAAGATGGCTTGAAACTCAACATTCAAAAGACTAAGATCATAGCATCTGGTCCCATCACTTCATGGCAAATAGATGGGGAAACAATGGAAACAGTGACAGACTTTTATTTTGGGGGCTCCAAAATCACTGCAGATGGTGACTGCAGCCATGAAATTAAAAGACACTTACTCCTTGGAAGGAAAGTTATGACTAATTTAGCATATTAAAAAGCAGAGGCATTACTTTGCTGACAAAGGTCCATCTAGTCAAAGCTATGATTTTTCCAGTAGTCATGTATGGATGTGAGAATTGGACTATAAAGAAAGCTAAGCACCAAAGAATTAATGCTTTTGAACCGTGCTGTTGGAGAAGACTCTTGAGAGTCCCTTGGACTGCAAGGAGATCCAACCAGTCCATCTTAAAGGAAAATCAGTCCTCAGTACTCATTGGAAGGACTGATGCTGAAGCTGAAACTCCAATACTTTGGCCACCTGATGCAAAGAACTGATTCATTTGAAAAGACCCTGATGCTGGGAAAGATTGAAGGCAGAAAGAGAAGGGGACAACAGAGGATGAGATGGTTGGATGGCATCATGACTTGATAGACATGAGTTTGAGTAAGCTCCTGCAGTTGGTGGTGGACAGGGAAGCCTGGCATGCTGCAGTCCATGGTGTCGCAAAGTCGGACACAACTGAGCGACTGAACTGAACTGAAAGTAACATAACTGAGTTCATTGCTGATATTGTGGGATTCTGTAGTAAAATATAATATTTAAGGACATGTGGTCATGGCATGGGGAATGTTTTTGTTTTAAAAAGAGGAAAAACTGATAAACACACTGAGAGAAAACCATCAGTTCTCTTTGCCTACTCAGCTGCCTGAGAAAAGAACACACAAAGCCACATACAAATACACATGTGCACATACTCATTCATGTACGTATACACATGGTTCTTTGTACAGAGAAGAGTCCCAAAGGAATATTACTTATGCTCTTGCATAGGCCTATTTGTCTGTGTACAGGCATATGTATGAACTTGAAATTTTATACTTGGGCAAACCTCAGACCCCAGAATTCATTCCCCACTCTACACACAAAAAAGGGCATTTTACTAAAATAAAAACAATTGCAGGTTGCTTCTGGTGTGTTACATGGAAGCTTTGGATACTGCAAAGGTGGACATATTGTGTTTGAAAATTCATTTGCAGCAACTTTTATTGCTTCAATTCAAGGTAGAATTCAAGCCAGTCTCTGGAAAAATAACAGCAGTAATGAAACATAGTTATTTATGAAGAATCAGCACACCACAGGAGAAGGCACTGGCACCCCACTCCAGTACTCTTGCCTGGAAAATCCCATGGACGGAGGAGCCTGGTAGGCTGCAGTCCATGGAGTCGCTAAGAGTCGGACACGACTGAGCGACTTCACTTTTTCACTTTCATGCATTGGAGAAGGAAATGGCAGCCCACTCCAGCGTTCTTGCCTGGAGAATCCCAGGGACGGGGGAGCCTGGTGGGCTGCCGTCTATGAGGTCGCACAGAGTCGGACACGACTGAAGCGACGTAGCAGCAGCAGCAGCAGCACACCACAAACATGGTACACAAGGAGATCCGTGTGCATTTGTTCTTTCATTTTCTTTCATCAGACTGATGAGTCTATTTTGAGTCTTAGACTGGAGGTCAAGAAATTGCCTAATAGGTGAAAGGGCCATAGAAGAGGCCCCAGTGCTGCTTGAGTAACGACACCATTTGGACGGGGTCCAACCAACCGTCTTGTCTCTGTGTCGCATTCCGCTGTGTAGGGAATAGTGACGTCAAAGGTCATTTGAGTCGCTGATGAATAAGGTATCATTCAGTGAGTGATGGGAAGTGCAGGGGCTGGCCGAGAGGGCCTGGGTTAACCATGTAGCTCTCTGTTCACCAAGAACTCACGGTATTGTTTTTCCCGTGTTCACAAATGAACAAAGAATCCTGTAAAAGAATATTTCCATTTTACTCACCGAAGTATGAATGGTGCTCATATTCAACGGGAAAAAGCAAGATATGGCAAGGGAGACTGGCTTCTCACCAGTCACCGGAACAGCTTGGATTCTTGGCTGCTATTTGTTTATCTTTTAAATAAGAGGGGGAAGTCATCCGTATCCTTAATGTATTGACAAATTTTTAACACTTCATCAGTCAGTCTGTCTCTTTCTCTCTTTAAGCTTCTTTTTGGCTGGTCTTTTTTTTGTTCTGAAACTCGGTGTCACTCCCTTTTCCTTTCACCTAAATATTTACTCCTAAAGGAACCTTACATTTTATTGTCCTCTGTGAAATGGGAATAATTATAGTAACTGAAGCTACTTCATAGGCATAGTTGAGGACTGTGTCGTTCAGGATCCCAGGAGTAAACAGACAGCACACTTGAACCGTGAACTTCCTGATGTTCAAGCTGGTTTTAGAAAAGGCAGAGGAACCAGAGGTCAAATTGCCAACATTCGCTGGATCATGGAAAAAGCAAGAGAGTTCCAGAAAAACATCTCTCTCTGCTTTATTGACTGTGCCAAAGCCTTTGACTGTGTGGATCACAATAAACTGTGTAAAATTCTGAAAGAGATGGGAATACCAGACTACCTGACCTGCCTCTTAAGAAACCTATATGCAGGTTAGGAAGCAACAGTTAGAACTGGACATGGAACAACAGACTGGTTCCAAATAGGAAAAGGAGTACGTCAAGACTGTATATTGTCACCCTGCTTATTTAACTTATATGCAGAGTACATCATGAGAAACGCTGGGCTGGAAGAAGCACAAGCTGGAAGCAAGATTGTGGGAGAAATATCAGTAACCTCAGATATGCAGATGATACCACCTTTATGGCAGAAAGTGAAGAAGAACTAAAGGGCCTCTTGATGAAAGTGAAAGAGGAGAGTGAAAAAGTTGGCTTAAAGCTCAACATTCAGAAAACAAAGATCATGGCATCTGGTCCCATCACTTCATGGCAAATAGATGGGGAGACAGCAGAACAGTGTCAGACTTTATTTCTTGGGGCTCCAGAATCACTGCAGATTGTGATTGCAGCCATGAAATTAAAAGATACTCCTTGGAAGGAAAGTTATGACCAACCTAGACAGCATATTAAAAAGCAGAGACATTACTTTGTCAACAAAAGTCTGTCTAGTATTGGACTACAAGGAGATCCAACCAGTCCATCCTAAAGGTGATAAGTCCTGGGTATTCATTGGATGGACTGATGCTGAAACTGAAACTCCAGTACTTTGGCCACCTGATGCAAAGAGTTGACTCATTGGGAAAGACCCTAATGCTGGGAAGGATTGGGGGCAGGAGGAGAAGGGGATGACAGAGGATGAGATGGCTGGATGACATCACCGACTCAATGGACATGAGTTTGAGTGAACGCCGGGAGTTGGTGATGGACAGGGAGGCCTGGTGTGCTGCGATTCATGGAATCACAAAGAGTCACACATGACTGAGTGACTGAACTGAACTGAACTGATGGTTTTTCCAGTAGTCCTGTATTGATGTGAGAGTTAGACTATAAAGAAAGCTGAGCACCGAAGAATTGATGCCTTTGAACTGTGGTGCTGGAGAAGACTCTTGAGAGTCCCTTGGACTGCGAGGAGATCCAACCAGTCCATTCTAAAGGAAATCAGTCCTGGGTGTTCATTGGAACGACTAGTGTTGAAGCTGAAACTCCAATACTTTGGCCACCTGATGCAAAGAGCTGACTCATTGGAAAAGACCCTGATGCTGGGAAAGATTGAAGGCAGGAGAAGAAGGGGATGACAGAGGATGAGATGGCTGGATGGCATCACCGACTCAATGGACATGATTTTGGGTAAACTCCAACTCACAGGGAGGCCTGGCGTACTGCAGTTCATGGGGTCACAAAGAGTCAGACACAACTGAGCGACAGAACTGAATTGAACTGAACTGAACAGTTGCAGTGGAATCAATCAGGAGAGGTTAGTGAGGAACCTTCTCAAGGGTGTGAGGAGAGTGTAGGGCAGGGGTTAGCAAACTTTTTCTATTGGGGTCCACATAGTGGATATTTTCAGCTCTGGGGCCACGTGGCCTCTGTTTGAGCTCCTTAACTCTGCAGTTCTGGTGAGAAAGCAGCCACGGACAGCGTTTACCTGAAGAGATGTGGCTTCCAGTAAAACTTTATTAACAGAAGGAGGCTTTGGGTTGAGTCTGGCTCATGGGCCATGTTTTGTCCACCCCTAGTAGAGGGATGCTTAGGTGATGGGGTGGTATCCAGGGCTAGGAGCTGGGCTGAGACGAGCTTTGGCTTGAAGCACTGGAAGGAAGTACAGAAGCCAGGAGGAGGGGGTGCTGTGGAGCGGGCTGCCCAGACCTGAGCCTTATCTCTAGAAAGATGTTGTGGATCCCCACAAGGAGGGTGCTGTGGACAGATATGTAGGGATCATCTCTCCTCTGTCTTTGGCTTCTCCTCTGGTGTGCCCTGTGACTGAAGCCCGCCGAGCTAGGGGCCTGGTGCCCCGTTCTGTGATGGAAGTCCTCCCCGGGATCAAAGAGCAGGCTGGGAGAAGGCAGGCCTGACCCTGGCAGGTGGAGTCAGTGAGACGCAGGCCCGCAGTCACCAAGTGTGGCGTCCCTCGGCACGAAGGGCTCTGTAAACATTGTTTTCCTGTTGTTGTTTATTAATCCCAATCATCCTAAACATCTGTGTGTCTGATTACATGTAGGGTTTACATGCATTCTTTCCATTTACAATCTTTTAAAGAGTCAGTGAGTAAAGAGAGCTTGAACAGAATGTTCATCAGAGACCTGCTCAATGCCGAGGTTCGTCATGTAACAGCTTCTAATCCCCTGGCCCAGTCATGCGCTCCTCCAGAGTTTTCTTTTTGCAAGGATGCTTTTGGAAAGACATTCTGCTAAGCTCTCAATTGGGCTTTGAAAGCAAGGAAAGTCATGTTTGCCAGAATGAATGAATGAAAATTAACCTTTTATCGAATTTCAGGTGTCAACAATGCATGAGTGAGTACGTCCATTTAAGGAAAGCATTATGTGAGTTATGTCCCCAAATGCCACATTTCAGATTAAAGTAAGGCCAGCAAAATGAATGTCTTGATAACCTTGCCATCCTCACTAATAGATGCGCTGAAAATAGGTGTCTTGGGAATGTGTATTGTGTTTGATTCATCCTGATTTCTTTTCTCTTTTTTAAAAAATTATTCATTAAAGTTACTTTTATTGATATCTATTAGTTGCATAATGTTACATAAATTTTATAATGTGTACATTAGGGTGATTTCACAGAGTTTAAAGGTTATACCTGACTTACAATTATTATAAAATACTGGATATATTCCCCCATGTTGTACAATTTATCCTTGTAGCTTATTTTTTACCTAGTAATTGGTACTTCTTATTCCTCTAGCCCTATACTGTTTCTCCCCTCTCCTGATTATTTTTAACTCATAATTCATTTGTGTAATGCGTTCTCTAGCAATTGTACTTATCTCCAGGACCTGACTTCTTTATTTGTAGCTCTCAAAGCTATCACCCTAAATGCTTAGTGACCCACACCAACAAGATAGCAATTCTGTAAAGTCTACTTTGGCAGGAACTGGCCTTGGTTTTTACCAATAAGTCTATCTAGTCAGTGAGTTTAATCAAGCAAAATAATAAAAGGCTAATGATTTCAGCAGACTTTTCAAGGAACTTATGTTTGGTGTTGGCAGTTGTATTCTGATAAATTATCCTTAAAATATAATTTCATAGTATTTTGGAGCCTCAGAATTCTCCTTGCATCACCCTGAAAACTTGTTTTTCTGCCTTTTTTTAAGTTTGGATCACTTATTTATGTTTACATTCAGAGAGAGACATAAGGAAAGTTCCCACTGCAAGCCAGCACGGTGGCATTGCTTTTGGGCACACTGTAGCTGGAAGCTATGTGCAGCTGTCCTGACTTGTAGGTGGGTGATGAGGGCAGAATGCACTCAGATCTGGAGCGTGCAGTTTGGCTCATTCTGTATCACTTATTTAGGTGGAGGACCATCCTTTTAGATCAGCTTTAGTTTTCAGTGGCTTTGATAACACTTCTCATTAGGTATGTTAACTGCATTGTTTTAATCAGTCTCAATTTGGACTTCTTTCTCCCATCCTTAACACATGACGGTGTGCAGTCCCCAGTTTGAAGTCAGGGGGTAGGGATAAAGGTACAATTTTGGCAGAAAATAAGTGGCGTGTATACCTGTGTTTGTGTGTGTGCAGATGTGCAAACACGTGTAATTTCTTCTAAAGGACATACAGTTACTGCAGAATGATAGCAAGATAACTAAAGATGTGTTGGTTGGCTTTTTCTCCTTTTTTCTCTCTCCTTCCATCCTTATCCCTGCGCCTCTTTTCTCCCTCTGTAATATTTCACCCTCACTTTCAGATTACAATCAGTCTTTAAGTGTTCTTGGCAGTCGGACGTACGTTTAAGAGGGTTGCTGCTGAGTTATGAATCGGAAATTGATTTTGATCAACGTACACAGAGGATTGTATTAACAACTGGATGATCCTTGGAGACCAGTTCATTTGGCCTCCTGTTGGTGTAGTGAGAAAGTGGGCTGGAACCAGGCTTTACAACCGTGGTGCACGAATGCAACAGTGCTTTTTGTCACCTGCTTTTCTGTCGCTTCATTCTGAACTTACTAAGTTTTTCTGCTTCTGTAAACACTTTGTCTTTTAAACACATGTCCCAGTTTTGGCCCACCTGTCAACATGATCAAAGCTGCTGATGAGTTTTCCATTTGACTTGACTGCTGTTTCTCAACTTTCTCCTTGAGAATGGCACTGGAATTTCTGGGAGAAAACGATGAGCTGAATGTTCTAGAAGCAACTTTTTCTTGCGTGGCTCTTTCTTGAGCTTGGTACAGATGTTAGTTGGGAAAGAGGACTTACCTTAGAAATGGGATCTCCAAGCACTCTTGGAAGTGTAAGATGTTATACTTGAGTTGGTCTTGCACGGCTGACTTTTTCAGAAGGTTCCAGGCACCTTTGTAGTCTGTGAAAAACACACATATTGTAGTTGTGAGCCACCTCGAGAATTACAAGTGTAATTATAAACCCAGTTCTTCCTTTTAAGTACAGTATAATGCCATTTGTGTTCATTGTTTTTATCAGCGATCCTGGTAAATTACAGAAGTACTAGTTTGTGCGATAAAAGATGAAATTCTTCAGAGCTTGGAGATTGTCTGTGTATTATAACTTATTAACTTTTTCCCCCCTTTCTTTAAAAAACCATCACTTTGCGCTCTCGTCCCACACTTCAAAGAAGTGACAACTTATCTTTGCTCTTTGGGGAGCTGAGAGGTAGAAAACTCAGTTGTATTTGGCAGCTGCTCCAGTAGGACTGGTGTTATAAATGAACCCTTTGTTCAGCGTAGGACCGAACTGCCAGAGATAGAAGGAGCTAGATGCGGGTAGAAGAAACCTGACTTTGGTTTAAAAGTCACCGTCTTTTCTCTTCTGTTGAGTCAGTGTTGGTTGGTCCCTTTTGGCTGGTTTTCAATCATCAGTGTGCTTATTTGTTTGTTTTCTGTGTTGGCCACTCGGCATATGGGATTTTAGTTCCCAGACCAAGGGTCGAACCCATGCTCCCTGCAATGGAAGCCTGGGGTCTTAGCCCTGGGACTGCCAGGGAAGTCCCGTCAGTGTGCTCGTTTGACTTAACTCATTTCGTTTCTTTCTGTTTTGGGAGAAGTGTCAGGGAAGGAGGCTGAGCCGAGATTCCTCAGCTACACAGGCTCCCGCTGCCTAATTAAGATGGTCAAGTACATACCCTGTTGGGTTTTAGAAGCTTTATCCAGCTTTAGCCAAGAAGGCACTTCTACCCTGGGGCAGGTTTTCTCCGTGCTGAGGAGATTAGCAGTCAAGAGGCTCCGAGTGGGGGCTGAGAATGTACTTAGAGCACAGCCTTTAGCCCTGGAGGGTAATTAATGTTGGACATTTTTTTTCTTTTCCTTTAGAGGCCGAGTGTCAAATATCAGACAGGGGTAGAGTCAGCTCACTTATGCAGACAACTGTTACTTCTCTGTGATGTTAGAGTGAGGGGTATTTGCCCTTTAAATTTCAGGCCTTCTTGCTTCCTGTGACTGCTCAGGTCCAGAGGATGCACTGAGTCCAGCTGCACACTCTACCTGGCCGCTGGAACTGTGTGTCTGTGGCAAGGCAGAGGTGAACAGCTTGTCTTGAGTGGGGTGAAAAGCCTTTAATATTTGCTGTGATTTTTTTTTTTAATTGTCACATCATGGGTTACTTTGAGGGCCTGGTGCGATAACAACCCATGGCCGTCAGAGGGGTAAATTTGTATATTTTTTGGCCTTTTAAAAAGCCTTATAAAAGGTAATTTTGGAGGGCTTGTATAGATTTGGAAGACTGAAAGTGGCCCATAACATTGACATTTCACCATTGAATGGGGGTTTACACTCTGTAAAGGGCAAGATAGTAGATGCTTTGGGGGCCACACAGCACCTCAAAACTAATCAGCACAGCAACGTCTTAGTGTTTAAACAGCCATAGACAGTATGTAAGCATATGGGTATGGCTAGGTCCAGTGAAACTTTACTGAAAACAAACAAACAAACAAAAAACCAATACCAACAGGTGGTGGGCCAGAATTGGCTTATAGGCTGTGGTTTGTTCAGCTCTGCTAGAAAATACTGCTGCTGATTTATAGATCTGGCTTTACATAGATTTTATGTCAGGGACCAGTCTGGGCCTTCCTTTCCCTCCTGGTGCTCTGGGGCCCCGACATTCCAGATTATCACTTGCTACACCTTGCAATAAAAGTGACCAATCCTGGGCTGCATCCTGCATACTCTGCCCTTCCCTGGAGCTGAAGACCCTGGAGATCCCATCTAGCTGTCTGGTTTGGGGCCTTCTACTTCTGTGGAAGGTCACCTTTGGATCTCAGAGAGACCTTTGGGGCAAGGAAGACAGCTCCAGTTTGTACTGGTTTCCCCACCAATCAACAAGCTCCACATCTTTCTGTAGACTTGGGAGATAAGCCACAGTCCTGGAGGCAACTGCAGAGAAGAGCAGAAAGCTTCTCTTTTGCTGATTGGCTTGTGACATTTACTTGGTTTATCCACAGTCTCCATCATGAAAGCTCTAGTCTTTTCAAAACTACAGAAGTTTTTCCATGTGTCTCCTTAAACTCTTGAAAAATGAAGTCCCTCAGTCATGTCTGACTCTGCGACCCCATGGACTGTAGCCTACCAGGCTTCTCCGTCCATGGGATTTTCCAGGCAAGAATACTGGAGTGGGTTGCCATTTCCTTCTCCAGGGGATCTTCCCGACCCAGGGATTGAACCTGGGTCTCCCGCATTGTAGGCAGATGCTTTCACTCTCTGAGCCACCAGGGAAGTCTCAAACTCTTGAAATCCAAGCAAAATATATGTGATGCTTTCTCAAGTGCAGGAAGAAACTGGCATTTTTTAATGGGAAAGTGTGGGAAGAAGGCTTTTGCAAAATCACGCCATTCCCTCTTTGCCAGGCCCCTCTTCGATTGATTGTTAAATGTCTCCTTTTTGTACTTCTGTGGCCCTGCTCACAGTTATTCTGTGTGCCTGTAACTGGGGCACAACCAGCAGTGCTTACTGCTGTCATACGTACTATGACAGATGGAATGTACATTGTGATTTATGGGGGGTTGTTCACAGAGATGAGATAGCTTGATTCTCTGCCATCCACGTGAGGTCCAGGGATCCCTGAAAGAAGAACGCATCTGAGGGATAGAGGAAAGCTCGTAATATTTCTAAACTTTGTGATGAATTGATCTGGGACTTCTTTTCTTTTCTCTAATCAGCCAGAGTCCTCTAGAATAAAACAGCATTGGATTTCCACCCAGTGATTTCAGAGTTAGCAAAACTCCCATGTTGACCAAGTGGACTTTGATCTTTGGGAAGAACTGATTAAAATCTTTGAAAGAGGGATCAGACGTACAGAAGACAATCCACCTGACCACCCATGAAATTGATCAAAAGTTAGAAAACACACAGCCATGAGCAAACAGATTGGATGTTTGTTTTTTATTGTCTTGATTATCGGGTTTGAAAAGAGAGACTGCCCTCGGAGACCTGACTCCTCGCTAAGCACTCCAGCTCACCTCTCTGTAAAAGGCAGATGCTCAGTGAAGCGATTCTTGAGATCTTTTTTGGTATGAGCTAAAATTCTGTTGACACAAACCTGATAAATTTTCTGAACCCCACTGTCCCTTGCTCACTTAGGTGCCAAATTACCTGGCACACTTTCCCCAAACCTAAGCCCCTATTCCAGTCTCCATCCTGCCCTGTGTCAGTGCAGAGGCCCACCTGTGCTCAAGGGAATGGATCATCCCTGTCTTTTCTGGAAGCACGTGTGTCCCTCTCAGCTTTCACAGAGCTGCCTCTGCTCCCTGGGTTCTGAGCAGCCGACTAAGGGATGAACTCGGGGCCGAGTCTGTTGATGGAGCGCGGACCACCTGCTTGTGGAGATCGAGTTCTCTGACCCTTCTTGCTGGGGCAGCTGTGGCTTTGATTGAAAAGGTATGCAGAGCTGACTTCAACCCAGTGGCACTGGTCTTTGAAAAATGTCCTTTGGCACAGTCCCTGCGGCACGTGTTTGCTTATGGATTTCGCCTTTTCTTAGAAGTGAGCACGAGGCTTGGGCTGGATTGCCCGTCGCTGAAGGCATCTACTATGATGAGTCTTCTACTAATATGTTTAAGGATTTATAAAGAAAACAGAGTTGTTCTTAAATAAAAGGGACATCGACGTACAAAGCAGTAATGGTTGCTGCTATCTGTTTTTGGAGATAAGGGTTTTGTCAGAGAGGCACGATTTATGGTGGGAATACCGAGTAGCTACCGTGGCAGGTGATAAATCACTTTTCTCACCACTGGGTATTGAGAAGAAAGGGCTACAAAGACCTTTTAGAGAGGGGAAAAGTAAAAGCACCCTGGAGCATTTATACATGACGTATATAGAAACTTTGCAAGAGAGCTGGGATTGTGGGTATATAAGTTGTTACGTGAAATGTCTTCCTTTCATTTTGGGGAAGGTGGAATCTTCCTTTGAGAAAATCTTACTTTGAGAAAATGGAATCTTAGAAACCTCAGTCCATATCTGGGATGGAGTAAGTGATGCTTCTTAATTTAGAGATTTCGTGCAAGTTGAAGAGGTAACTATGATAAAGATCAGGACCCTTATCTTGGTCTTCTGCTTAAGTTTTCTTACCATCCACAGCCAGCCAGGTAGATTTGAAAAAGAAAAAAAAAAAAAAAAATCAAATGCAAATGCATTTGTAAGATGTTAAGGGCGAGGACAAAGCAGGCACCTTAAGAGAGTTTTTAGGAACATCTTGGAAGGTGAGAGTCCAGAGAGGGATTTTGGAGCTTGAGGTCTTCCTTCCCGGGCACTTTCATCCTCTCTACTTCCTCTTCCTCCTCCTCCAGTCTCGGTGCTAGTGGAACTTGATACCTTTACCCCTCCAATGGATGGGGCCTCCTGCTGGCTTCCACCAATGCTTCCTTTTGGATAGGGAGCCTCTGGTCAGTCACAGACTGGCCTTTGAGGAAACCCAAGTTTAGGCAGCTGGAGTGATAGATTTCCTTTCAGAGGACTCGTCCTTTTCCAGAGGGTTTTGTTAAAGCAGAGGTCTGTGGGCCATGAGCGTGTGGGTTCACACAGCATTCATTATATTACAGAGAGTCTGGGGACAGGTAAGGTACAAATGTGAGGACTCCTGTGCCACCTAGCATGAAATCAGCCATCAGTCTTTTCTAAGAATTGAATACACGTGCAGCCTTTACTCTGTGTGTGCATACATGCAAAGTCTCTTCAGCTGTGTCGAACTCTTTGCGACCCTATGGACCATTGTCCACCAGGCTCCTCTGTCTACGGGATTCTTTAGGCAAGAAAACTGGAGTGGATTGCCATGTCCTCCTCCAGGGGATCTTCCCCCACCCAGGGATCGAACCTGCATCTCTTATTGTCTCCCACATTGGCAGGCGGGTTCTTTACCACCAGTGCCACCTGGGAAATCCACAGAAAAAAGGAAATATCCCTGTAATTATGGCCATAAAAATATCAGGTCTCCATTTTGTTAATGTTCCTTGCCTCTTCTGGATGGTATCTGCTCCGTGAGTTGGTCAGGCACTGTTTGTTTACTTGTTCATTCACTCGTTCATTTGCTTCTTCATTCATTCAAGAAGCATTTGAGGCCCTCTGCCTGCAGTTACTGTCCTCGGAGCCACTATCCAGCAGAGAAGAAAACAAGAGTTCTCTCTTCTGGGGCTTACATCCTAGTAAGATGTAAGGATCCTGGGGCTTACATCCTCAAGATCTTGCCAGGGCTTACATCCTGGCAAGAAGCAAAGCCAAATATATCATGTATCAGCTGGATCTTAATCCCTGGAAGCAGGTTGGGGGGTGGAAGGTTAATAGAGCATCCATAGTGTTCTCTGCCTCTTGGTGTCAGTGACTCCTGGCTTCCTTTGCCTGTCATTCTGACTGCAGGTTAGTGGGGGCTGAGCAGGACCATGGTCCCCATGTACAGATAGGGAAATCAAGGCACAGAATTTAAGGGACAGGTAAGGTGACACAGAAAGTAGATGTCAGGGCACCCAGAAACCCTCCTCTCAACCTCCTGAGAGTGCCTTATCTCCACACTGCCACCTCCAGCTGGGCACCTGGCTTAGCTCAATGAGTATCTCTTTGAAGTTGATTCTTGAAGGCGCTGTGCCCTGTACTGGGGAGGAAACACAAAGGTAAATTCAGGTCCTTCCTGGAGGTGTCCCCGTCCAGTGAGGAGGGCCACTGGGATGCACTCTACCACCGTGCCCTGAGGGTATTGCCGGGTGGAGTCTGTGCCTGTGTCTGGAGGTACAGCGGGTGAGGAAATTCTCAGAGGGCCCTGCTGAGGATGGAGCAGCCTTGGTAGAGAGTAGGACAGAGAATGACCTTTCCAGCAGTGGGAGTTGTCAGTGTAGAGGCCTAGAGACTTGGAAAAATAGGGCATCCAGGAGGCAGAATGTGCCCCATCATGCGAGGATGAGGTGCCCTCCACTCCCCCTTATGGAAGCTTGGTAACCTGCTTGCGCTGAGGTTCCCCGGAGGCTGTTTGGAGAGAAACAGTCTTCATTTCATGTAACAGTCTCCAGATTGCTTGTGTTCATCTTGAGCCCTTCCTATGAAGGACCTGCAGGAAAATCTTAGGACTCCTAATTCATCAAGGAATAAAGAAGACCGGAACATGATTCGCCAGGTGAGGCCTTGTGAGGAAGAAAAAGAACATGTGGTTTGGAATCAGATGAACTTGATTCAAATTTTAGAGGCAGCACATACCCTGGGCAAGTTCATTTACTCCTTAGGACATCAGTTTGTCATCTAGAAAGGAGAATAATGGTACCTCCATCCTCAGGGATTCTCCAAAGCTGAACAGGAATTTCAGCCATGCTTTCTAATTGGCGTGATTGTCCCCTGGAGTAAGAAATGACAGCCTGCTCCAGTATTCCTGCCTGGAGAATTCCATGGACAAAGGAGCCTGGAGGGCTTCAGTCCATGGGGTCACAAAGAGTCAGACACAGCTGAAGCGACTTAGCATACACACATATCCCCCATTGCAGTATAGATCGCTTTTAAAAACTGCACATCTGGTTTACCCTAATCAAACAGAAACGGTTGTAACATAATGCCCTGCGCTCGTTAATAGGTTTGTCACTCATTTTAATCACAGGATTTTACTTTCTCTTAGCACTGTGGCTGATTATTTAATTTTTACGTAATCGTGTGGCAAATAACCGTGCATCAGGAGGTAGGGCTGTAAAAAGAGTATGCTGCAAATAGGGTTTGGTCGTCAGCCAGCAAATTCCTAGCTGCCTCTGCTGCCACGTGTTACCATATCAAATGGGTTGCCCAGGGATCCTCCGCCAGCCACCCAGGGCTCTTTCTAATTTGGGTGACTGTGACACTGTAGTTTTGCAGTGTCATTGTGTTGGTCATTATAGTAATGGCGTGCATTTACTAAAATTCTGTAGGAGGGTTGTTCTCAGTTCTGCCTGGAGAGAGCCTCGTGGATCTCCAGGTATCTCCAAGGCCATAAAATGTAACCAGTCAAAACTGGTTTTAATTTACTGGTTTAGAGATGCAGAATGAAACCCAAGCAAGCAATAGGTGTATATTTTTGGAGCAACTATAGCCTCATGCTTCTCCAAGGGAAGATTGATAATTAAGGACATTTATTACTGGTAGGGCCTTTAACCTTGAATTTTAAAAGAAGAGGACATTTTTTTTTTTTTTTTTCTGTAACTATACCAAGTTCCTGGAAGATAAGGAAGTTAGTGATGATCTGTACCGTTTTACAGATGAGATTGCTGAAGGTTGTGGCTTCAGGACCGGCATCCATTTCGCTTTGATGCCTGGCTTCACGTGGCTCTTCCCTTGGTGGGTTTCTTCTTGGCCCTAAGACCTCAGCTTGTATGCTCCCTGTTAGAGGAGCCTTATTTCATTCTCATTGAGGTAAAACTGCTCTTTTCCTGCTCACTGTTTCCTTCTGCCTCTTATTCCCTTATTAGCATTAGTCACGAGCTTTAATCTTCTTTATATTAGCTTGTTGTTAGTATTCACTATTTAATTGTATTGTTAGTCGTCTTCACCATAAGAACCTGTACTCCCTTAAGGTCTAGCCTCCATCTTTGTTGTCCTCATGTAGGGCCTGACCCTTGTGAGACCCTTTGTTAATATTTAAGCAAGGAGGGTCTAGTAAGAGGTTTTAAAGGCTAAGCTGTTCATTGAATGTTTATACGCAGAGGCAGAAAGCAGACCAAAGGGAAGGTTGGTTTGAGGTGTGAACATTGTTATGAAAATACATGTCCACAAATGAAAGAGGTGTATACTTTAATGTGTGTGGTTTTCCAAATAATGTCTGGTAGGTAAATAAGATTTGCTTTGGGGGATTTTTTTTAATTTTTTAAAAATACAGCAGACTTTGAATTAGAAGAAGTTTCAGTGCTGGTTCTA
Organism: Bos indicus x Bos taurus; assembly: GCF_003369695.1. NCBI lineage: Eukaryota > Metazoa > Chordata > Mammalia > Artiodactyla > Bovidae > Bos > Bos indicus x Bos taurus. The sequence continues at coordinate 32,639,307 of NC_040097.1, read as the reverse complement.
CTTGAGTAGAATTGATAATAATCTGTTAATCATCAGTTCGACTTTAAACACCTGAGAGATTTTTCAACTTTGGAAACATAGGCCATGATCTTGAGCTTTTGTTTCTAAAAATAATCATACCTGGCCTTTTTTTTTTTTTTTTTTAACAGAGTGTATAGTTGGTCATTGTTTTTTGACTCCTAGCATATCTGCATGTCATTTAGAATGCTTGATGTGGAAGTGTCCAGGTCAGCAATAAAAAGTTCCTTCTTGATTCTTAAAACATGTTCCTTTCACATCTGGCCATTTGGGTGAGGCAGAGCCATACAGTTCTGGATGACCATTGAAGAATGTATAGCTAATGAACGTCTAGACTTTCAGATGTTTCCACTGGTCCAATTCAATTGCTTGAGATATTTTCTACTATAGGTGGCAAAACTTTGAAATCAAAACAGCTTAAACACGTTATCTTAGATATAAGGACTGGGTGATTCTCCAGGTCAGTGATTGAGTAGCTCAGTGATCTTGTCGGGGACCCAGGTTCTTCTTGGCTGTCCTTGGTATGTTCAGTTGGTCTCTTGGTGGTCTAAAGATGGCCACCAAAGATCCTGGCATCGTATCTAGATGACATGACATGACAGCCTCCAGAGACAGCAGCAAGAGGTAGTCTCGTTGTCTCTCTGTCTTAGTGTAAAAGATGCTTTCCTGGAAGCCCTAGCAGAGACTGTACCTTTATAGTCCTGCTGGACACATGGGGGTCACACTGCTAACCCAGTTATGGGACCTGAAATGCCCTGATTGGCCGGGACCAGTTGGGATCTAGTCACTTTTCTCTGGGGGTGACTAAAACATGGCTTGTCTGTCAAAGAAAAGGTGAGAAAGAAGTGAGCAGATAGTGGTCACTGCCATTCCAGGTACATCCTCCCAGACGCCCCCTTCATGGATGTGTCTGTTGCTCTCTGATTATGAACATTTGACAAAATTGGAACAGAGCGATAGTTCTGGTGGAAAGTTCCCACCATCAGGTCAGGTTATCCTCCTGGGAGTTCTGCGATGACAGCTCCTCCATCAGTATGAGAGGAGTGCTGTGCTCACAGGTCATGTGACTCTGTCAATAAGATTTTCAAATAGCCTTTTAATCCAAATGTGCTAAGTGAGCACGCCTGTTTACCAGCTGAGGTTTTCTGCATTCCTTGTACTGAAAGATATGTCATTTTGTGCAAACTAGGAAAGGAAGTTGGTTCGAGGAACACTGACTGCAAAATCAAACCCATCTTGTCTCTCTCGTGCAATAGAAAATAGAAATAGAACTCAAACTTGTCAGTCATCCTGCGATCTCTGGGAATTTCAAGTTTGCACTACCTTGTTTTTTCCCCTAATTATGTTAATACTTGGAACGTTTAGGCTTTCAAATGTTTGACTTTTCTGAAGTTGAGAGAAGGTATTGAGTTTATTTTTACTTTTCCCAGATGTCATTCATTTCTTTGGCATAAAAATCCTTATCTCACAGAATAAGCTGCAGGAAATGTGTTGAATATCAAAGATCAAGCTGGATGTTCAGGAGAACAGGAGTGCTTTTCACTGAAAACATAGTTTTCAACAAACAGTGCCAGTTTGGAAGCCTGTCAGATTGGCCACGTCTTCACGGGATGCTGTGGAGGTTGAAATCAGCATACAGGTTTATTCACCTTATTCTTTGAGACAACATTCAGCAACATTATCTGTCAGTTCATCCAACTCTTCTGCTTTTCAGATGAGCAAGCATAGACTTATTCCCTAGTGGCTCAGACAATAAAGAATCTGCTTGCAATGCAGGAGACCTGGGTTTGATTGATCCCCTGGAGAAGGGAATGGCAACCCACTCCAGTATCTTTGCCTGGAGAATTTCATGGACAGAGGAGCCTGGTGGGCTACAGTCCTTGGGGTTGCAGAGTCAGACATGGTTAACTTTCACTTTTACTTTTCCACCTCTGTTAATTTTGGAGGATGTGATACTTCTTTATAGCCCTAGAGAACACACAGCACATGCAGTATTGTATAGTGTTGTATATACAGTAACTTGAACAATGTTCTACTTAGATAATTTTGATACTGATTGTAAACGTAGCAATTGGGAGTGGTGGTAATAGTGATGATGAGAATAATAAAAGGCAAAGAGCATCATCCTAACATTTATCCAGCACTTACTCTGTACCAGGCAGCATGTCTGGAGCTCTGCTGACGTGCTCTCACTTCAGCCTCACAGTAACCATAATCTTCCCACTGAAAAGAGTAGAGTGGGCAGGTTAAATTAGGCCAGTGTCACACAGCTCTATTAGAGCTGGGGTTCCAGGGCATGTTTCTCTGATGCTAGAGCCTGCGTTCTTAATGATGAGGCTTACCGCTGGTCACAGTGCGGAAGGGGGTGGTGTTTTTGACAAGAAGGAAAGGTCCTGAGTGGCATGAGGCATGGTCAGCCCTGGGAAGGACTGGATAACCCAGTGGACATAGGGTATCATTTAGATCGGGTGAAAACTCCAGCTTTCTTTTGCTCCACCAGAGGAAGAGCTGGGGAGAGAGGAGACCTTAGCCACGGGTTCAAGCTTTGAAAAGATAAGTTGGCTGCAGGTGCTGGGAGAACTGATGAAACTCGATGGGCCCGGGGTTGGGATCCTGGCTCCCTGTGACACACCCTGGATCAAGGTCCTGGGGCTGCTGGTGAGAGAAGACCAGATGCTTAAGTAAAAGGTGGGCCTGTCGCATGGACAGGTGTCCTCTGGGGAGACAGCAGCTAACATCTGAAGAGCCCTGCAAGGCATACAGTGGGTTTTACAATTATGAAAAGCTTTTTCCAGGTGGGAAACAAGAATTTGGGGGACTTCAAGTGACAGCCCCAAGTCTACAGCTCTAGGTCATTCAGGTGGGCTTGTCAGGCCCTGGCTTTGAGATCTTGTACGTAGAGTTATATAGGTTTGGTTCTAGAAGGCCTGGCTCAGGACGTGAGGAGGACGGGAGGCAGGCGAAAGACAGAAGAGTATTGAAAGTAGAGTATTGAAAGAGTTGAGTGAGATTTACAACAGGAGTTGGCAAACCTTTTTATAAAGACAGTTGAATATTTTTGCCCTTGGAGACCATATGGTCTTTGTCAAGACTGTTCCACCCTCCCGTAAGTTGGTGGAAAACTCAGGCATTTAAAAATCTCTTATCTATCATAGAAAATCTACAGAAAATCCCCAGTAGGCAAGTGGTCCTTGCCTTATGTATGATGTCACAGAAAATGGTAGCCTTAAATGTTCAACCTTAGATTCCAAATTGTTAACACAGTCAAATGCAAAAAATTGATAACTTTTTTTAAACACAGGGCTTCAGTCTGTGTAAATGTGATTATAAGAGGTGTGTTCTCTCTGCAAATCTGCTCAGCTTTCTCTTCAACGCTTCTTTTGATTTGTCCAATTCATCCACCATTTTTTAAAAAATGGAAATATAATTTGGCACATTGCAGCCCATGGATAAGTAAGGATCACCCTAAAGCCTGAAAATGTGTTTTCCATTTATAGAAACAGGGGTTAAGCTGATTTGGAAATGTTGAGAACATACACTTCATTCTTAAGGTGACTTGTAACTGAGATGTGTATCTAGGAACCTTTGGTAAAGAATTCTCTTGCACTCTCTTGAAATTAAAAAGTGAACGAAAGTAAAGACAGTACAAAAATCTGTTCAGTCTGTCTGTTTGAGCTCTGATTTGCAGGGGAAATGCCCATGTGTATCCAGTATGCCCCCAGTTATGTAAATTTTAGATGTACTTGGACTAAATGAAGGCAGAAGAAAGGACATGGCATGCCTCAGATGAGGCTGACCGTGGTAATCAGGGGTTCATGGGGCTGGAGGATGCTTGTGTTACATGGCTCTCCAAGAGCAAATTGAGGTCTGAGTAATGACATATTTTGTCTGTACTTTACAAGGAATGGAGCCTTTTTGTTTATTTTTTCAAAGAAACTCTGGAAACCATGTCTAATTTCAACCTAATGAAACACCTCCTAACATCAGGGGTTTTTTGGGTCAGTGTTTCAGAAGAATTTCATCTCATGGTCATCATGTAACAGGGTGTGCTGTGTTCACATGCACTCCACGTTACATCACCTATTAGATTTCTTTTATTAGCTTAACCCTGATAATTGTAATGAAGTTCTCATCGCTAGTTTTTAGATGTTGGACATTGATTTATTGAGTGTCAGCTCCTCCCATATGCAGTTATAGCGCTAAGAACGGCTGTGGGGATGTTGGTCTGTTTATCCCTGTGAATGTGTGACTCAAAAGGACTCAGGCTTTTCTGTGCTGTTTTGGAGATTAAAAATCGACTCAGATCAGAGGATGTTCTGTGACCAAAGTTTATAAATCTCCCAGAAGATGTTGGCAGTGGAGTTTGGCGGGCAAAATATATCTGCCTGAAGTCCAGCGCGCTTAGATAGATTCCTAATGAAGAAAAAAACAAAACTTTTCCAAGAGAGAAGATAATTTGGGTTGCTTTGAGATAGTCACTGTAGCAAGTTGTGATTATCTGTTTAAAATCATACTAAGAAATGAGGAAAGAGAACTTTTTCAGAAAGTTTGCTTTTCCAGGAATGGAGATACTGGGCTTGATGAGTTCATACTGGCCTTTCCCAAACATGAACCTCATCCATGGTGGGCGAGGATCTGCTTGTAAAGACTGACCCCAGCATCCTTTCCCCTGCCCATCAGGTGGACAGCCGTATTTTTCAGCGCTAGCTCATGTCGGCGTTCCTTCAAAAATGCTGGCATCCTAGCAACTGAGTGGATTAGCTGTGTCAGACGCTGAGAAAGGAATCTTCCGTGGTCAGCACCCACATGTTGAGAACACTCTTGGTGGAGTCTCCGTTAGTGAATAGAAACGGCACCTGTGGTCCTGGGAGCCCTTGCCCCCTGGTGTCTGCCGCAGCCTCTCCTTCTGGGAATGCTGAGTCCCAGAGCGGGGATACTCACTCCTTCCTGGTCAGTGGCCAAAAGGACAGCAGCTTGCACTCGACACAGCAGTTCCGAAGCAGGCAGAGGGTGCAAGGGCTTGTCTAAGTCGGGGTGGGCCCTCATAGTTGAAAGGCAGAAAGCTTTCAGAACATTTGCCACTTCTCTTAAAACAGCTCTGCACGAGTAGCTGAGCAGATGTCAAAACTAAACATTGTCCTGCTCTCAGATCAGTCAGATCACAGACAAAACACGTATTTTATTCAAGTATCCAGGTGATCAGTGGTAAGTAAAGAGTTTCTACCCAAAGGTAGGAAAATTGCATAAAGTTTATTTCCTAGGTCCCTTTATTTGGCTGTGTTTTGCTCATCAACAAATGCACTTATTTTTCAGATGGTTTATGAACTGTTTACATGATTGCTTGTCCTCCTCCCCTTCCCTCTCTTTCTTCATCCAGTTTCTCTCTGATAAGCCTCATGTCGTTGTTGTTATTGTTTAGTTGCTCAGTCGTATCTGACTCTTTGGAGACCCCACGGACTGTAGCCCACCAGGCTCCTCTGTCCATGGGATTTCCCAGGCGAGAATATTGGAGTGGGTTGCCATTTCCTCCTGACGGGGATCTTCCTGACCCAGGAATCAAACCCACATCTCCTACATGGGCAGATGGATTCTTTACCACTGAGTCACCTGGGAAGCCGAAGCTTCATGTAGGTGTAGCAAATAGATTTCAGGGTCCCAAAATGCCAAGCCCACTTGGTGCACGTGAACCACGACGTTTGTTGAGTGTCTCAGGAGCCAGGAGGCTTTCTGTATTAAAGGATCTGAATCCTGATAATGCAGTGATCCTGCCCATGAGTGAGGCTCAGTCCTGGCAGTACTAACCCGAAATATGCCTGTTCCAGCATTTCTTTTTTTGTGGAATTAATCTTATGGTTAATTAGGGAATTAATCTTATGGACCCCTGTGGTTCCACCAGAGAGGTCAATCTGCCAAAACCTATGCCATCATCTCAGGGTGACCAGAAAGGGGCCAGACAAAATTGGCAGATTTTATAAAGGTTTGTTGAAGCACCTTTGAATGAGTAGGTTGAGTATTTCCAGATATGGAGCAAAATGTGTCTGATAAGCCACTGAATGGATATCTGTAAGTAGTTTCCCAATTTTTGTCCCATGTGTTATATACAGTGATGCAAGTTTTCTTACAGAAAGTCTTGTTTGTCATTTGTTGTTCAGTTGCTAAGGTGTGTCTGGCTCTTTGCCACCCCACGGACTGCAGCACACCAGGCTTCTCTGTCCTTCGCCACATCCCACAGCTTGCTCAAACTCATATCCATTGAGTGGGTGATGTCATCCAGCCATCTCAACCTCCGTCACTCCCTTCTCCTCCTGCCCTCTGTCTTTTTCAGCATCAGGGTCTTTCCAGTGAATCAGTTCTTTGCATCAGGTGGCCAAAGTATTGGAGTTTCAGCTTTAGCATCAGCCCTTCCAATGAATATTCAGGGCTGATTTCCTTCAGAATGGACTGGTTGGCTCTCCTTGCAGTCCAAGGGACTCTCAAGAGTCTTCTCCAATACCACAATTCAAAAGCATCCATTCTTCGGCACTCAGCTTTCTTTATGGTCCAACTCTCACATCCATACATGACTACGGGAAAAATCATAGCTCTGACTAGACGGACCTTTGTTGGCCAGTCTCTGGCCGACTTTTTTTACATTAAAAAGTCTCTGCTTTTTAATATGCTGTCTAAGTTGGTCATAGCTTTTCTTCCAAGGAGCAAGTGTCTTTTAATTTTATGGCTGCAGTCACCATCTGCAGTGATTTTGGAGCCCCCCCAAAATAAAGTCTCTCACAGTTTTCATTGTTTCCCCATCTATTTGCCATGAAGTGATGGGACCAGATGCCATGATCTTAGTCTTTTGAATGTTGAGTTTCAAGCCATCTTTTTCATTCTCCTCTTTCACTTTCATCAAGAGGCTTTTTAGTTCTTCTTCACTTTCTGCCATAAGGGTGGTGTCACCTGCATATCTGAGGTTATTGATATTTTTCCCAGCAATCTTGATTTTAGCTTGTGCTTCATCCAGCCCGGCGTTTCGTATGATGTACTCTGCATATAAGTTAAATAAACAGGGTGACAGTATTACAGCCTTGTCTTAGTCCTTTCCCAATTTGGAACCAGCGGTATTTTACTACTGCTGAGTAATAGGAACCTTGTGAAAATCAAATTAGGAGGATATGTGTAAATTGCCAAGTGTAGCACTTAGCAATTGAAAGAAGTTCTCTTGAGGTTTAAGGGAAAGGTTTATAAGGCTTTGAGGAACCAGATTTTACTCCTTCTTGGATGAAAGTCGTGTTGATATCTCAGAGTGTTGGTTACCTTGAGAATAGGCACTTTCTGGTACAGCAGATTCTGGAGAGATGTCACGTGCAGAGACAAGGTTTGACATTAGCCATTCTATTCAGATCATGTTAGGGACGGTGGCCAGGGCTGCTGCTGCCCTTGACAGAACATATTATCTGGGGCTTGTAAATGAACTATATGCTCACGCAGGTCCTCTGTATATATAAATATTGATTCTAAGGAAGAACTTAAATAATATTGTGGTAGGATATTTTCTAGTTGTTTAGCTTTTGTCTTGTATTTAATTGCATGCACACTGAACCTACATTGTAGCCTTGGCTGGACTTCAGATATCCACCCACTACTGCTGGTTTTTCTGTGATCTAAATTGTTTCTTATTTAATATTTTTATTTAAATTCACTCTTTTAAAATGTGAATTTATTTTAAAAAGAACGTCTTCCTCGCATGAGTGGAAAACTACCCTTGCAGTAACTGTTATATATAGTGGAATTGAAAGGGAGTCCTCTATTATGAGCTCCTTCCGGAAAACCAGTTAATTCCCACAAGTACTACCCCTAGTTAGACCAACTGAAAGCAGCACTTGACAGAAAACTGTCTGGAATTAGTCAACAGAAAATGCATAATCTTACATCAGGATATGCAAGACCATGTGTTTCTTTGGTGATCAGGCAAAAATTATTACAGCTTGGCTAAGAGGTTCTGATTCATCCGCTATATTCACCAGACATTGCACCTTCAGATTTCCATGTATTTCAGTCTCTACAAAATTCTCTTACTGGAGAAAAATTCAATTCCCTGTAAGACTGTAGAACAAAATGGTGAGTACATTAGTCAATGAAGTTCTTGGTAAAAATGAAAAATGTGTCTTTTAGTTTTTACTGAAAAACCAAAGGAACTTCTTTGGATAAAGCTGGCCTTTGATGTGATTGGTGGTGGTCCATTTCACTTGCCCCACAATCTCTCCCATTCCACATTATGTTACAGTGTCCATTTTATATCCCCGTCACAATTTGTTTTAAAAATGGAACATTTTCTTTACATTTAAGTAGAGAATCCCATGTGGAAATACAGTGAAGAAGAGTTTTTTTTTGCTTAACATACGTGGAACGCAAACATCAAATCAATTAACATAACCAAGCTGGCACACGTGATTTTCAGGGCTTGATTTGGATATTTTGAGTGCATCGGCCATCTCCTGCATGGTATAACTCTCATTAATTTGAATTAATATCATAATTTAATCACTGTCAACTGGTCTGCCCACCTGTGGAGCATCATCCAGCATGAAATCTCCAGCATGAAACTTCACAAACTACTTTTTAACACATTCGATCAATCACAGCACTGTCTCCATATACTGTACAATCTTATTTTGCATTTCTGTTGGATTTTTACCTTTCTTGAAGTAATAAAGTATAATATGCCAGAAATGTTGCTTTTTCCCTTTCATCTTCAATATTATAATGGCTACACAAAAATTCACCAATTTTGATAAGGTTTTTTTTTTTTTAAATGCACGATGACATGACAGGCTAACAAAATTATCTTGAATGAAGTTAAAGACGACAAAATGCTACTAGAGTTATCTGATGGAAAAAAAGGTTTTGACCAAGCCGTCGAATGTGTTTAAATGAGCAGGGAAAACAGTGTCTTAGGATCAGTGCAAAACACCAAGTTTAAGGCCTGCAACCCTGGTGCAAGAGGAAATTAACAAGTGGGTGAGAGGGATATTTAAGATGTGATGGCACCAATCAGAGAGGAGTTTCTCCTTAATGTGAACTCCTTAGACAAGTTCTGAGGGTTTTTGTTTGGATTCCTGCGTCAACATATTTTTTAGATTAGAACCAATTTAATGGCATCACCTAATCTTTTATTAACACCATTATCATTAGGGGTTCCCGTTTTCTCCTTTTCTGGAAACAAAATTCAGGGCATTTTTCGGCAGCAACTGTACTTCTAAGAAGCACAGATTTGAGCAACTCTTCCTCGGTTAGGCCTTCAGTTTGGGAAGGACATTGTCTACTAGGCAGAATGGAATGAATCCAAACCCACTGAAAGATGTTAGCCAGGAAACTGCCGTGCACCAACCCTGGCTAATTGAGGCTACCTGGGAGTCCTGATTGCTGGGTGTACCTGGCACTTGTGGAGGGGAAGAGTCCAGTTTTATCTCTGCTGCAGCGTTATTCTAAGCCTGGTGCCGTGTGTACAGCAGACTCCATGATGAGTTGTTGGGCAGACTTGGAGCATCTGGCAGCTTGCTGAGAGGGCAGTCCCATGTCCTTGGAAGCTTCTGGACTCCTCTTTCAGAAGCTCCCACAGATCTCAGGTGTTCCTGGCTGTGGCAGCTGTGATGGGACGGAAAGGCTCATGGGAGTGTGTGATATAAGAGTTTACTGTGAGGCTGATGCAGAGTATTTAGGTCATTAAAATTATAGCCCGCCCCTCCCTGCCCTTTGCATGGACAAGCATCTTAGAATGAACTCTCTCCAGGCTAGAGCCACGTGCTTCTCTCCTCACCTTATCAGTCCTGGGGTCACAGCCCCTGACCAGGAGGGAGGCTGGATGGCAGAAGGAGAAGCAAGGAGAGTTGGCATGTTCACACTCGGGGCCTGGGTACTTGGTGTGCTTTGGTCCCTGCGGGGGCCAGTGAGGGATGAAGCATGTCAGTGTTGCTTCCTTTTCTGTTTCAATTGACCGGATACTCTAAGCTTATGATAACTTGGGGGGCGGGAACTGGGGAGGAAAGTTATTATATGTTAGAATAAAAAAATTTAGTTTTCAAAATAATGGTATTTTTGAACCATGCTGTGATATTTGTATCTTATAAAAGACCTCTCATTGTGCAAAGATCAGGATATTTAACCTAATATTTAGCACTTAAATAATCTGCCTGCTGGCTTTCCAGATATGTTCCTGGAGGCTTATGTTCCTGGAGGCTTTTGGAGTTGGTTGCTTGTTTTTTCAAATGCCCAGGGAGCTTTACTTGTCTATACACAGCTAGCCGTGGATTTTACTTTTATGATATAAAAATAACGGTTGCATTACAGAGGGTTATTTTTGGAAACAGTTTTTCTGTATTTGAGTTCTTTAGTCCTAAAGACAGAAAGTACGTATTAAAGATGTAAAACTTCTTTTTGAAATTATGAAAGTAAAGTATTTTTGTTTTATAGAACATATGCGAAACTATGTGGCAGAGTGAGAACCCACCAGGCAGCGATCACCACAGCTGATATTTTGGTGTTGCTTCTGCCCACGTGGCTCAGACCATAAAGGATCTACTCTCTTATTTTTATATAAAGAAAAAAACATTGAGATGAAACCACCTAACTTTGTGAATTTTCTTAATTTGCTTCTCTCCTTGTGTGTAAGACACAAGTTGAACTAAATGGTATTTATGTTCTGAAACTCATTGCTTATGGGGGTTATTCAAATGATTTGAAATGGTGTTTTAAGACTTTATTAAACTGCCTGCCTTTTTGAAATCGTTACAACCGTATAGTCTTTCAAATCTTTAAATATTCTTTAGCCATGTTCATATTTAGACATAAGATATGACCTTTAAATGTCAAATGAAAGAAAATAGCCAAAGAGATTAATGAAAAATGCTGAGATACATTCCAACATAATAACTTGTAATTTGTAGTTACTTTTATTTACACCTACTAGTTTGGTTGCATAGTTTTTAAAATGAGGCCTTAGATTTTATATGGGTCATTACTGACCTAAATTAAGGATAAAAAGTAACCACACACTCAGTTTTATTACCACCCCAAGGACAAAGGACTCAAATCGAAAGATGAGAAATCATTACAGAAATCCAGCTTTCCAAGTTAAAACTAGTGATCAGTTTCCAAGCAAAGAGACTTCAGATTTTATTAACTTGAAGCAGCTGTTGTCTTTAATACACTACTTTTTTTTTTCCGGAGATGGAAAAGGTCTTATAAAGAATACTTGTGTTGTTTCTTTTTGAAAGCAGCTGGCTTCCCATCCTTGAGCTGTTTGTGAGTTCAGAAACCCCAGGCTGTGGGTATTTTCCTCCTGAAGGAGCTGGGGGAGGGAGGAACCAGGGAGCAGGCTTCCACCATCCTATGCAGGGACCCCATTCTTATTTCACCCACACCAGCCCTACTGCGGTGTGTCTCACCCTTATAAACTCTGCCTCAGGGACTCAGAGGGCTTCCCAGGTGTGTGCTGATAAAGAATCCAGCTGCCAGTGCAGGAGACACAAGAGACGCAGGTTCAATCCCTGGGTCGGGAAGATTCCCTGGAGGAGGGTATGGCAACCCACTCCAGTATTGTTGCCTGGGAAATCCCATGGACAGAGGAGCCTGGCGGACTACAGTTCACAGGATCACAGAGAGTCAGACACAACTGGGTGACAGAGTATGCCCACACAGGGGACCTAGAAGGTGAGGAGCAGGATGAGAGCAACCTCATCCCACCAGCACTCAGAGGAGAGGGCAAGGAGGCGGCCGAGTCCTAGGGGCAGAGCAGGGCAGAGGGAGCCGTCCTCGCTCAGGTACCCTTCACTCAGGCTTACAGTGGAATTCCTTTCATGGCACTTGAATCACTGCCCCCAGCAGCTTCAATAGTGACAAGTGGGGGACACCCTCAGAGCTGGAAGTCCCCCCATTCCTGCGCTGCTTCCACAAACCTGCCCTGTGATCTCAGTGTCCTTTGGAGAGCCGCTCACATCTAATTTCTTCAGGGTTGCCTTTGATCCCTGGCACGAAATCACCTCCAAACATAGTCTGTAGTTGCTGCGTATTAGGATTATTTGATGAATGTCCTCCTCGCCCTGTTTTCTACACCGTTTTGTCCTCAGCACCAGACTCTACCTAAATATTCATTGAAGGAGTAAGAAGACTTTTTGAAACAGTATTTTGCCTCTCTTTTGTTAACCTAAATATCTAAAATCTCTTGATGAAAATATTTATGTAAATTTTGATAGCTCTTTTTGGTGGCATAGTATTATGTTGGGCTTCCCTGGTGGCTCAAATGGTAAAGAATCGCACTTTATTTCTATTATTATTATTATATCAGCTCCACCTCAGATCCCTGGGTTGGGAAGATCCCCTGGAGAAGGGAATGGCTACCCACTCAAGTATTCTGACCTGGAGAATTCCACAGACTGTATGGGGTTGCAAAGAGTTGAATGCGACTCCTTACATTTGCCAATAGGAAAAGGACAAAATTATGTGTGCCTTGTATTAGGTATTTATCGTATTCTAATATAACTTTATATTATTATAAAATAATGCTATGTTATTCTATGTAAGTTTTATATTATTTAATGCCTGAAATTGTTTTTGGCAAGGTCTTACCTTTTAATTCAAATTGTTTTAAGTGAGAAATAGAGATTATGAATGATTATTGCTTATTATATTTGAGATTTCCTTGTGTTTAAGCCATTGTAAAAATTTCAAAGTGTAGAGAGTGCATTTCTAGTAATTATGTCCTTTTTAAGATGAGGATTTTGAAAGTTGAAAGAATTTCTCAGATCAGTGATGCATTCGGGAAAGAAAATTGAGCAATGGGGGAATTTTCCAGAATTTTCTCTTTTGACTCCTTAGAAGATTTTGTAATCATTGTCTTTTCAGAATCACTTTGCCATCTTCAATGATTGGCACAGCACCCTGAATGTGTTAAGTACTGGGTATTTGTTTGAATTTATGTGTGTATTTACTTATGCGTAAGGACACAAAAGGGCTTCCCTGGTGGATCAGATGTGAACAAGCTGCCTGCAATGCGGGAGACCTGGGTTTGATCCCTGGATTGGATTCGATCCCTGGGCTGGGAAGATCCATGGAGAAGGGAATGGCATACTCAACTCCAGTATTCTGGCCTGGAGAATTCCATGGACAGAAGAGCCTGGCAGGCTACAATCCATGGGGTTGCAAAGAGTCAGACATAACTGAGCGACTCTCATATATCATTTATAAGGACACAGAAGAAAGACAGAGATCCAGCTGGAAACAGTCTTGTGTTTAAAACTGCTCTTTTAAATTTATACATTTTAAACAATAGTTGCTTTAAATTCAGAAATAGAGAATTTCTGAATTTAAGGTCACCATCAGCCTCTCCCTGTCATCTCTCCATATCCCAAATTTTGTTCTTTTCGTAGTTGCCCTTTCTCTAGCCTGTAAATTCACTGTGCATATCTTGTCAGTTTTATCTTTCCAGAGTTGAGGACTTTGAGACGTGGCATTGATTCAGACTCAAGTTATGTGGAATGGGAGGTCATCATGCTGGAGCGGGCCTGAAGACAACCCTTATTTTTCATAAGGAAAGGGAAAGCCAGGGAGAACAATCATTTTTACAAAATGTCAGTGGGAAAGTTTTAATTACTTAAGAGAATTGAGCTGTTTCTAAACATCCTGGACTGTAGGAATCTCTGCAAATTAGGGTTCTCCCTATGGGTTTGTGGATTCAGAATTTGGCTCTGCCTTTTGATAACCATTGCAGCTGTTTTGTTTTATTGTTTTACTCTGAGAACAAACGTGCTCCTTCTGAGAGCTTCTCCAGTGCCTCATACTTAAAATTTTGCTTTCTTGTCCCAAGGGACATGGCTAGGTTTTAGTAACTAGTCCTTGTTCTAGGGGAATAAAGAAGTGGCTCTAAAATGGTCCTTTAGAATGTCAGTGGCATAATCATCTTCCTTGAAAGAAAAAAAAAAAAAATTGCTGGCTGTGATCCAAAAAATTACAACACTTTGGCTATAAATCCCTAATTGCCTCTAAAAAGTAAAACAGACATGTTTAATTTTTCTATCCCCTGTGCAGCTTATCTGCTCTGTCTGGTGATTAAGGCAGGCGACAGCCAGTCAGGCTTGTTGGAATCTGGTTCTTCCTCTGCCACTGAGGGCTTTGGCCCAGGCCTCACAGTGTGCTTGGCCCTGCTAAATGCATCTCTATAGAAAACTGTTCTCCCTACCACACTGGGGTCTGCAAAGACTCATTCTGCTAAGAAATTACTAAGATGTTTGTGTGACACTCATCATTGTCACTGCCTTGTCAGAATTAATGTGTATGGATGAGAATTCTGGAATCTAGCTTATTTCTGTTACTTTATATCTTGAAGGCCTTTCCAGGCTAGAATATACAGAATTCGACTCCAGTTTTTTAAACTGTCTCATGGTATTCCATGGGTGGCCTTTTCCCTCTGAATGTACATTGAGTTGTTTCTAACTGCTCTCTGCTACCCACAGTGCTATAGACTAAGCTTATATGAATGATGGTGATGATGACAACAATAACAACGATAATAAGCAGACACTTAGCAAGTACTTAACTGTGTGCCCAGCATTAGTTTTATCATTGGAGTGTGTGTTTGTGTGTATGTGTGTGTGTTAATCCTCACATCAGCCCTGTGAGATAAGTATTCTTATTTTCCCCATTTTATATTTGAGAAAAATTGAACTTGACCAAAGTAATAAAGCTAGTAAGTTTCCTAACTGGGATTTGATCCAAATAGAACCTTGTTATTTAGGGGCTAAGTCATATCCGACTCTTTTGCTGGACATAGATTGTAGCCTGCTGGCCTTTTCTGTCCATGGGGTTTCCCAGGCAAGAATACTGGAGTGGGTTGCTGTTTCTTTTTGCAGGGGATCTTTCCAACCCAGGGATCCAACTCAATATCTCCTGGATTGGCAGGCAGATTCTTTGCTGCCGAGCCTCCAAGGAAGCCCAAATAGAATCTTATAGGTATATAAGTCCATTAAACTGCATATTCCTTTTTCCTGGTTCTTTCTCCTGCCTTAAATAGTCACTGTTACTCAGACCCAGACTTTGATCCTCTCTTTTCCATCTCATAACTACATAAACTCTTCACTGAGCAGCACTGTGCTGATTAACACCTGGGTTTCTGGGCTTCATTTGCCTCTGCCTTGCATCTCCAGCAGCTGGGGAGACATTTGCACACAGTTGTAGGTTTCTTTTTCCTCACCCCCATTCTTTCTTATTGTTTCCCTTACACCCCTTATATAGACTCTGGTCAGGATGAGTGTCCTGATCATGTGGATGCCATGTATATTTCAGCATCTCTCCTCATTCCTGTCCATGCCCATCTCACATCCTCCTAATCCTTTGCCAGAACTGAAAAAAAATAGTTTTTTTCAAACTCTTCTGTGTCATTTTTGCCAACCAGCCACTCCAGCCTGTATTGTTGGTCTTTATCCTATGTTCTGAAAGCATATGCTGGAAAGCTTCAGGATACAAACCGTGTAATCAGAGGGCTTGGATTCAAATGCTGACTCTGATGACCTTTAGCTTCTTCAAATATAAAGTGGGGATAATACTTCTTACTTCAGTCATGAAGAATAAGTGAGATAATGTTTTAAAGGATGCTAATTATCTTTTTACTACCATTTACATTCTCAAAATGTTTTCCTCTCTTTGTATCCTCTACCTGTGCCCTTAATTATCCACTTTACTTGTTAATTTTAGCACTTTAGATTATTGGGGCTGGGGTCATCTGATCCTTCTCTGTCTACCAGAGAGTCAGCTCACAGTAGAGAGCAGTCAGTAGACCTGGCTTGTTACTGAGTGCTGCAGGGCTGAGAATGCATGAGTCATCGTGCTGGGCAGCTCTGCTCTGGACAACTGTGCTCTGTTTATCCAAGGATAGAAACGTTTACCTTAATTCTGAAGAGCTGTTTTCAAATACCATATCTGAGTCTCTACAAACTCCAAACAGTTGATCAGTCATACTTCTCCCAAGCAATGGCAGCTGTGTTCTCTGGGCAAATATTCCACAGGCAGACAGCTAGACTGATCCAGTTAAAATTCACACAAATCGTAATGTCTCAGCAGTAATTTTTCATGTAATCTTTGTCTTAGTTTCTACAGAATCTAGTTGATAAAAAATGATTTGTCCCTTTGAAAGCTATCATGGACGGACACACAGAGACCCATACACACTCACAAAAATCTGCTTTTTATAATAGTTCATACTTTGAGGGGAAAAATACCCTAATTTTCTAGAGTCATGAAGAAAAAATGAGATAATTGTGTGATTTCTTCAGTAAACCTGCTGTCTAGATATGATTACGTGTGTGTATGGTCACTCAGTTGTGTCTGACTCTTTGTGACCGCATGGATTGTAGCCTGCCAGGCTCCTCTCTCCATGGGGTTTTCTATGCAAGAATACTGGCAACTGGAGTTGCCATTTCCTTCTCCATGGGATCTTCCCGACCCAGGGGTCAAACCTGTGTCTCCTGCATTGGCAGGCAGATTCTTTTCCGGGAGTTGGTGATGGACAGGGAGGCCTGGTGTGCTGCAGTCCATGGGGTCACAAAGAGTCGGGCACGACTGAGTGACTGAACTGACTGACTGACCAGGAAAGCCCCTAATGTGATTAGTCTCCAATTAAAGTTACTAAGATATTGCTCAGGTGCGGTGGTGGGGGGTGGGGATAGTTTTGAGTGGTAAGCAATTGGGTAAACAGTACCTAATCACAAGCATAGTGGTGCTTATTTATATAGCACTTCTACATCCAGAGACTCTGCTATGGTTTGTAGCTTTACCTGTACCTGTTTATTCCTTTATTGTCTCAAATCCAAGAAGCAGTGTTGAAGTAAGGACATCAAGGTCCAAAGAAGAGAGTGACTTCTGGGGACAGAAGAAGGGGGCTTGCGAAGGAAGTCAGAAAGTGAATGTGCTCCAGGGAGCTGGCATGTTTTCCTTTGCAGAAATTGTCTCTGAAGTGAAGTAGAGGGGACCATCCACAAGGAAGGAGTGGCAGTGAAGGGACCTGGAAGACCACAGGCATCAGAGTCACTCAAACATGGACAGGTATTTCGGCTTAGCTGCCTCTTGGCGACTAGCCTTAAGCAAGTTCCTAACCCTGTCTGGGCCTTGGATTTTTCAGTAGTCCATCAAGGGAAACATAATGGCCATAGTGATGCTGCGAAAAATAAATAATGTTTAGCAAAGGGCTTCCCAGGTGGCTCAGTGGCAAAGAACCTGCCTGCCAATGGAAGAGACATGGGTTCGATCCCTGGGTTGGGAAGATCCCCTGGAGAATGGAATCACAGTGCACTCCAGTACTCTTGCCTGGAGAATTCCATGGACAGAGGAGCCTGGCGGGCTACAGTCCATGGGGTCACAAAGAGTCAAACACGACTTAGCAACTAAAAAACAACATATAACAAAGGGATTATTAGTCTACTACTTAAAGGTTGTAGCACACAAAGAATATGTTTCTTTACCACTTTCAAGATTTTATCAATAGGCTTCTAATATTAGAATTAGGAAAAATAATTGTATAGGTTTCAAGTGTAGCCAAAGGAACACTGAACAACTGTAAGAACAACTTTAACTGTTACTTGCACTCAATATAGATCATGATTTTTTCCATTTTTACTTGCTTTGCTTCTTTCTTTCCTCCCTTCCTCCTTTCCTCGTTTTTTTCTTTCTGTTCTGAAATGTACTTCAGTATCCATCTCTAAAACTACATACACATTTCCTTACCTAGCCATACTAGAAGTGACAAAATTAAATGTAAACTGAAAATCGGCAGTACTGGAGCTTTGGAAAATAGTCAAAAACATAATTTCTGTGTAGTTTATGAGTTGGTGTTCATTTTTTTTTTTTCCGCAAGAGTGATTAAATCTAAGGATTTCATGCATGCTTTTTCATTTTGCTTGCCTTCCTTAAGTTTATTTTTCAGAAGATATTATACTCAAGATTTAAATATACTCAAGTACTGTGAAAAGTGAGTAAAACAATGATGTGGGCATAGTCTAATAGTTGTTGACATTTTACCATAAAGCCTTGAAAGTTTTTTAAGGGGTATATACTGTGGAGGAAGATATCATCCAATTTCCAGCTTCAAGCAGTCCTATCCGCTTCATCTCCACATATATACAGATTACTGTAAATTTGGTGTCTGACTTTGCTGTCTCTATGCATTTTGAAAGACTACTTTTGGAATTAAGAAAGGTGTTTTCCTAGATGAAGAATCAGATAGGAAATGCAGATTCCTTTATTCCATACAGTAACCCACCAGTAGGTAATATCATTATCCCCATTTACAGATGGGGAGCTTCCCTGGTGGCTCAGCGGTAAAGAATCTGCCTGCAGTGCAAGAGACTCAGGAGACATGGGTTCCATCCCTGGGCCAGGAAGATCCCCTGGAGAAGGCAACTCAACTCCAGTATTCTTGCCTGGAGAATCACATGCACAGAGGAGCCTGGTAGGCTACAGGAGCCTGGTGGGCTATAGTCCATGGGATCTCAAAGAGTCAGATACAATGAGCCACTAAACTACCACCACCATTTACAGATGCAGAAACTGAGGCTTCAAATCAAAATAATGTTTACTGAGGTTACACAGCCTGTGAGTGGAGCAGCCAGTGTGGGGCCCTGTTGGTCTGTCTTCAGAATCTGTGTTCCAGATACAGTGCTTCACTGTCTCTCTTCCTTGTGAACTGTCACGTTGCGATGAACATGAACTATACTGGAACCTAGACTGAAGAGTGTAGAGTGGCCAAGTTTACAATCTGCAGCCTGTGAACAAAGGGTATATCTACTAGAGTTGGATATTCAATCTGGAACTAGGGGGCCTCAGTAAAGAGCACTATTGGGGAACGAGGGAAAGGAGCTACTATGCACAAGTACATACTTGAACCTATTTCTAAAGAATTTGAAGAGAAAAACTCGACCCTGTAGAGTAGGGCTTCCCAAGCATGATGTCTCTCTCTTTTTTTTATTTATTTTAATTGGAGGCTAATTAATTACAGTGTTGTGGTGGTTTTTGCATACATTGACATGAATCAGCCATGGGTGTACATGTGATGTCTCTTGAAAGGAGTGTAAAGTGATGTGAACATCACAGTTGACACATGAGGAAGCCAAATCAGACCAGTGTGCTGCTTTCCTGCGTTGTGATGGGCGTGGGTCGTGTTTCAGAAGCCGCACACGAGCACGTGCCACCTGTCAGGAGATGCTATGGGAGGCCAGTCTGCTCTCAGTCAGTTGTTTGAGGCTCAGAGGCCGAACCAGTAGCTTCTGAAAGGGCGGCTGCTGGAAACCCTGCACATGCGATGCTGCCTCCATCAGATGACACGGAGTGGATTCCATCTTCATGTCATCTCCTTTCACTTGAACTGCAGGGAATGACTTCACCATTGATTAGTAAACATCAACTGGGATGATGACAGATGCAGAAAGATAAACCATGGCTCCTTGAGAGCATCCAGAACTCTCTGCTGTTGAGCCTCAGCTGGTTTTCCTGCTGGTACCTTCATTATAAACACTGAAAAGAACATTCTGGAACATTCTGCTTCTGCAGGGCAAGGGACAGTTTGGAGCATCGCTGTCCACCTGACCCCTGTCTCAAGGAATCTGCTGGTTTCTGAAGCAGACTCAGAGGCTGATGTTGTTATTTTCTTGAGCATTCGTTCAGGCATCCTTTTCTTGCCCTGATTGCTGGCACGTGCCTTTCTTTCAAATACCCAAACTTTATATTAGAGAAAGCCCTCTATTGGTCAAAGTTGTAGTACATAAGTATCGCTTTATTTTTAGAAAGCAATACTCATTCCACAATAATTAAGTTGCTTTGGGGATCACTAAAATGTCTGTTGCGGTGAGATTTACCTTAAACAGAGCAGGTCTGCTCACAGGCAACAGTGGCTTTTTATTTGGGCTGTGCACTAAAGCAACTGGGGAAATTTTCAGTGAAGACTGCAGCCAAGGGCCCCCCTTTAGATATTTCTGGTTTAATTGATCTGGAGTGGGATCAGGTATTGGTAGTTTTAAAAGCTCTCCAGGCATTAATAACACAGAGGCAGGGTTGAGAACCAGTGCTCTTGAGGAATGATTCTCAAAAACTTGAGTGTGCCGCGGAATCCCCTGACAGGCTTGTGAAAACACAGACCTGCAGGCTCTAACCCCAGAATTTCTAGTGCAGGACATCTGGAGTAGGGTCCGAGATTCATCATTTGTAAGTTCCCAAGCTGTGCTGATGCTGCTGGTTCTGGGAACCCACTTTGAGAACCTCTGGCTGAGAGGACTCTTTCCAATAGCCGTATAAGATTCTGTTTTGTTTTGTTTTATTTTTTTTAAAGAAATGATGTCAGTACAAATACCCAAATATCAATAACCTCAGATATGCAGATGACACCACCCTTATGGCAGAAAGTGAAGAGGAACTAAAGAGCCTCTTGATGAAAGTGAAAGAGGAGAGTGAAAAAGTTGGCTTAATGCTCAACATTCAGAAAACGAAGATCACGGCATCTGGTCCCATCACTTCTTGGGAAATAGATGGAGAAACAGTGGAAACAGTGTCAGACTTTATTTTTTGGGCTCCAAAATCACTGCAGATGGTGACTGCAGCCATGAAATTAAAAGACGCTTACTCCTTGGAACCTCTGGAGGTTCCTTACTCGACTATGACCAACCTAGATAGCATATTCAAAAGCAGAGACATTACTTTGCCCACAAAGGTCTGTCTAGTCAAGGCTTTGGTTTTTCCAGTGGTCATGTATGGATGTGAGAGTTGGACTGTGAAGAAGGCTGAGCACCAAAGAACTGATGCTTTTGAACTGTGGTGTTGGAGAAGACTCTTGAGAGTTCCTTGGACAGCAAGGAGATCCAACCAGTCCATTCTAAAGGAGATCAGTCCCGGGTGTTCTTTAGAAGGAATGATGCTAAAGCTGAAACTCCAGTACTTTGACTACCTCATGCGAAGAGTTGACTCATTGGAAAAGACTCTGATGCTGGGAGGGATTGGGGGCAGGAGGAGAAGGGGACGACGGAGGATGAGATGGCTGGATGGCATTACCGACTCGATGGACGTGAGTTTGAGTGAACTCCGGGAGTTGGTGATGGACAGGGAGGCCTGGCGTGCTGCGATTCATGGGATCACAAAGAGTCGGACATGACTGAACGACTGAACTGAACTGAACAAATACCCAGCCTTGCTTTTTGTAGAACAACCATGCCAGGCACAAACATTAAAATGTGTTTCTCTTTTCCTAGGTGATTTGGGCCTTTTTTTTTTTTTTTTTTTTTTAAATTTAAACCAGTATCCTCACTGACAGGCAATTAGAGACTCAGGATCTGAAAGGAACTAGATTCAAGGCAGATTAGAAGTTTTGTTTTGTTTTTTAAATAGACAGTGTTGCAAGGGTCTGTAGAATCGTTGCTCAGGCTAATAGGCTAATAAAGTTACCCACATAGTGTTCAGCTTTACTGAGATGTGTAGTTTGGGAAAAGATGAAATGGCAACACTTTTAATGTTCTGGACAGCATGATACATGGCACAGAAGTGCAAAGATGAATACAAAGCATGGTACTTGGCCCACAAAACAGGACCTTTTAGGTGCAGTATGTGCGGTCTCTGGCTAGATGTGTATACTTCTTATTTAATTGGATATTGCAAATTTCTCTTTATCCAATTCTTGGGACTTTTCCTATTTGCTTTTTGAAAAACCTCCCCCATCTGTAAGTGAAAAACCCATGATGAGATGTTTGATCTTCTAGGATGCCAGCTCCGCCATGTCTGGAGTACATTCACTGTCCACCTGTCTTCACCCAACCTTTATGGCTCAGGCTTCCCAGATGGCACTCGTGCTACAGAACCCGCCTGTCAATGCAGGAGACAGAAGAGACATGGATTCCATCCCTGAGTCAGAAAGATCCCCCGGAGGAGGGCGTGGCAACCCACTCCAGTATTCTTGCTTAGAGAATCTCATGAGCAGAGGAGCCTGGCGGGCTACAGTCTGAGGTCGCAAAGAGCTGAACATAACTGATGCGACTGAGCACGCACACAGCCTTTATGGAAGAGCGAACTTGTGGAAACAGCTATACCGTGTCCATGTTGGGCTTGTGGGATTGGGCTTTGAACCCAAGCAACAGGGCAGCCTGACTCACCCTTCCTGCCGTGCAACTTCTCTGGGTGAGAGTGTCTATGCTGGCTGATAGAGAAGAAAAGAGCCCATTCTATCCCTTTGACAGACCCTTAATTAATAGTAATCATGAAAATTGAAGTTGTGCACAGCCATGGCTATTCACCATTGTGGTCTTAGCAATTCCTGGACTGTGCGAACAGAGCACCCCTTATTCTGCAGTTAAATGAAAAATAATGGCATCACTTCAGCCTTAAGGAAGGAAATGTTCAAGTGCAACCTCTGTGTAATTAAGCTGAACATGATTATCAACAGAAAGTGATTGTACTTGTGTTCAGAGGCGAGAAGAGATAAGCCACCAAGCATGTGACATATCAAAAGAAAATGGTTCTGGGGATGTTTGATGTCCCCCCGGACCCGGCCAGCTCTGTGCCTGATGGGCCCCGGGGTTGGGGCAGGTGTCACCCTTCATACCATTTTCTCTCTTTTCCGGCCGTTTGAACGTTCTTTCTCATCCATTCTTGAGATTGTCTGGTACCGTCTGTCTGTCTGCCATTTCTCTGTAGATCTTTCACCTGCGTCTGTCCCTGCATTTTGTTTTATTTGTTACTTTCTTCTTTGGCAAGAATTGCCTTTCTCCACTTGAACTTGCCACTAGCTTTCTGACAGGCAAAAATTAAAGCAGTCCATTTAATTTTTAGCCAAAACAGGTGTTGAGTGATTGACCCTCACTCCAGAAACCTCATTTATTCCTCACTTCTTTATTACCCCCTCATAATTCATTAGCTTAATAAAACGCACGTGTGAAAGTTCCAAGTGGAAAGCACTGCTGTACATAGCGTGGATGTCTGCATCCCTCTCCTGCCTACATCCTGGGGATTTAAGGGGACCAAGTTCCTAGTGAGATAGTCAACCCTCCAAGATGTGGTACTTCAAAGAACCTCCAGTTGGTGAGGTTTGAAACATAAGATTCCTTCTTTGCTATGGTACCCTGGTAAGACAGCTCTTATGGAAAATGCTGCCTCCATTCCCTTTAGTGGAATCCTACATACATAAAGCCTTTCTCTCTTCTCCATTCTGATTCCCAGCAGTCCCAAAATAGCCCATATTTTCAGCTGGTTCCAGAGCACTTCCAAGGGGCCCAGCCTCATTAGACAAAGCCCCAGACCCCAGTGCTCATCACTCTGGAGTATCCGTCTCACTAGCATCTGAGCTTGGTCGGTGGATCCCGAAGGCCCACAGAGGACGGGGTGGGTGGGGTGATCATCTTCATCTTAATTTCAGTTTAGCAAATGTCTGAAGCTAAAGGTCTGAAGCTCCCCCGCCCCCCGCACCACCCTTTAACATGTTCGCCAGAGCCCAGACTCCTCTTGCCAAGTCCTCCCCCACCTCTTCGTTCCTAAACCCCTGTGTATTACGAAGGAAATGAAATCCATATGTTTCTGATTCATTTACACGTAGCTCATCAAAATGTAGTTTTGTAAGAGCTCTTTGGTATCCAAGAAGCATTTGGAGCCTTTTTATGAGACTTTTAACTCCCCCCGCCATCCCCCCAGCCCTCCATCCCCTTAGAAACAGGAAGTTGGGACTTGCCAAGAATAAATAAAATCAAGCTTCAGGGTTGACTCTGTCCCTGGGCTGAGCCATTAGACCTAAGTGGACTCAACTCCAGCATCAACAGAGAAAGACCCTCTTCCTCCTTCTCAGGGTGCCCAGTGCCCTCGTGCCACTTACACCACACCCCACACGGCAGTGAGTTCAGTCTCCCCGTCTGCTTCTCTTAAGGCAGCCACCCACCTCCACACACTTGTTTTGCAGAGTCTCTTCCTCTGGCCCAGGGAGTGAGGGCAGACAGAGATGCAGATGGCTGCTGCCTGGACAGTGAGCGGACTTGAATAGCCATTCCCCACCTCTGTCCACTCACTGGTCCCTAGGGTCTCTCTCTCAGACTTTCCCACCCACAGATGCTTACCAAGCAGTTGACTTTCTGTCTTTTTCGCTGGGATGGTGGCTGAAACACCCACAACTCTCAAACCAGGTTTCAGGGCAGCATGGTCATCCTTTTATGACATTTTGGAGTGTTTCATTTTTCTTCAAGGAAGGCTTATAAGCTTAAAGGGAAAAGACTGCCTGCTGCCACTAAGACTCCAAAGCTTTTACTGTCAACCTCAGACATGACATGAATCAACTTTCTTCTAGAGCGGGGTTAGGGATAGGTTGGTGGGGGTGTGTGGATTTTCCTCCTCAATCCTAAGGATGATGATTAATGGAGAACCATTCAAGAGCTTGCAAGGATTCCTCGCTTGGGCTGTTGTCAAGAGTGCAGTGGAAGGGATCCTGCTCTTGTCTTTGCACATTCCAGCTTGTTTCCCCTACTCTGTCAGGATGGCGCTGGGCCTTTTAGGGGCAAAAACCTGGGTGCGTGGGGAGCAGAGCTGGGCCTGAACATTCTTACCCCACTTCCCCGCTGCAGAACTCCGGCTCTTTCCACAGTGTGTTTAATTTCTTCATGTGGGTGCGTATGTTGTATTAACAACTATGCAGTCATTCCTAAACTGCATGGACTCCAAGGCTATTTAGCTGCAGAAGAATTTGATAAAGTCTGTGCTTAGTTTCAACATGAAGACAGTTAAATATTATGTATACATTTTGTGTGTATGTATGTAAGTGGGGGACCCATTCTTAGCAGAATTCTTTAAAAAACAGCAATTGTAAAATGTTTTAGGTAAGTTGGAAAAGAGTCTGAGTTCCAGTTTGTGAGACCTTGCAATCTGAGCTTCACCTGAAATCCCACAGCAAGGAGAACCTTTACCAAAGATGCTTGTGTTGAAGCCGTTTCCTTCCTGGTGAAAGGGCCTGTCAGGAGCGTGCTGGGTTTATTTGGTTAGTTCTTTCTCAAAGTGAATAACTTGGTGTGTCTATGATCCAAGGACAGATAGCTGTCAGTGCATTGCTGAAGGACCTTCAGATGGCTTGAAATTTGCTTGACAGTGAGGACCACATGAGCATGGTTGAAGTTTTCTTCATTCTGTGCTGCTGCTTGCTGGTCCTTACTTTCCAGAAAAATATGCTGCCTTAGGTTTATAGATAAACAAACACTATACACACAATCTATTTAATCCTCTCAGGTCGCTTAGTACTGTCATTTTAGGTAGAGAAATGGTAGTTGACGTTTATCCGGTGAATTTTGCCGAGTGTGATTCATTCACTGATTGGCTCATGTGTTCATCAGATAGGAAGTCCTATGTGTAGTCCTGTTCTAGGTGAGGAGAACTCATCTCCCTGCTTGTGGGTGGAGGTTACATCACAGTGCTCACATGGGGAGTAGCAGAGCTGGGGGGTGAGCCTGGACCTTCGGTTCTGTTCAGAAAGTTTAAGATATCACTTACATGCGGAATCTTAAAAGAAATGACACAAATGAATCTATTTACAAAACAGAAATAGACGCTCAGACTTACAGAACCCGCTTATAGTTGGTGGAGGTGGGGGGAAGTTAGGGAGTTTGGGATGGACATGCACACGCTGCTGTGTTGGAAATGCATAACTAACAAGGACCTACTGCAGAGCACAGGGAACTCTGTTCAATATTATGTAGCAACCTACATGGGAAAAGAATTTGAAAAATAGGTGCGCGCGCACGCACGTGTGTGTGTATGTGTGTAATTGAATCACTTTGTATACACCTGAAGCTGTCACAGCATTGTTAATTAACTATGTTTGTTACTGAATCCAAGCTCGCTCTGCTTAGGTATTGAGGCAAGGAGTACGACTTTATTCGGAAAGCCAGCTGACCAAGAAGATGGCAGACTAGCACCTCAAAGTAACCATCTTATTGGGGCCTGGATGCCAGGTTCTTTTATAGATCAGAGATGGGGGGAGGTGAGGAAGCAAATAAAAGGGCCATTAATCTCACAAACATCTCCTAGAACGGCAAGCCTCAGGCAGGGGATGTGTTAATTTCTTCCTTCCTGCCATCTATAGGTGGACAGAGTTCTGAACAAAGGCTCTTTAGTTTACAGTCAGGTGGAGGGACAGGATTCTCTGAGGCAGGCCCTTCGGCATAATTATATTAACAAAAGCAATGAAAAGCAAGTCACAGAAACAGTTTCAACATGGAGTCAGAATTGGCCTCTTCTCTGCAATATGTTGTTGTTCATTTCAATTTAGTCGCTCAGTCGTGTCCGACTCTTTGCAACTGCAGCATGCCAGGCCTCCCTGTCCATCACCAACTCCAGAGTTTACTCAGTCTCATGTCTGTTGAGTCAGTGATGCCATCCAACCATCTCATCCTCTGTCATCTCCTTCTCCTCCCGCCTTCAATCATTCCCAGCATCAGGGTTTTTTCAAATGAGTCAGGTCTTCGCATCAGGTGGCCAGAGTATTGGAGTTTCAGCTTCAGCATCAGTCCTTCCAATGAATATTCAGGACCGATTTCCTTTAAGGTGGACTGGTTGGATCTCCTTGCAGTCCAAGGGACTCTCAAGAGTCTTCTCCAGCACCACAGTTCAAAAGCATCAGTTCTTCAGCGCTCAGCCTTCTTTATAGTCCAACTCTCACATCCACACATGACTACTGGAAAGTTTCACTAAACCTGAAGGGGTGCCTGGAGAGGGCTACAGCCCTCAGCCACATATACAATCAGAAAGCAGTAAACATACTCATACCCCAACTCAGGGAATTAGATAGGTGGATGAGCAATTATTGTTCCCATTTATTGATCACATACAAAGTACCAGTCTCAATAATGATCATCTCAATGGGCACAACTCTATAAGGAACTATTCCCCATTCTATTTATGAAGAAACAAGCTTTAAGCAACCCACCTTGAGGACATTTACATCATAGGAACAGAGTTGCCATGCCCAACTCTTTTTGACCCCATGGACTGCAGCACATCAGCCTCCTCTGTCCTCTACTATCTCTCCGAGTTTGCTTAAATTAATATCCATTGAGTCAGTGATGCTATCTAACCATCTTATCCTCTGCTTCCCCCTTCTTCTTCGCCTTTAGTCCTTCTTTTTTTTTAATTCATTTATTTTAATTGGAGGCTAATTACTTTACAATATTGTAGTGGCTTTGCATAAATTGACATGAATCAGCCATGGGTGCACACGTGTTCCCCATCCTGAACCCCCCTCCCACCTGCCTCCCCATCCCGTCCCTCAGGGTCATCCCAGTGCACCAGCCCTGAGCACCTTTTCTCATGCATCGAACCTGGACTGGTGATCTGTTTCACATGATAATATACATGTTGCAGTGCTGTTCTCTCAAATCATCCCACCCTCACCTTCTCCCACAGAGTCCAAAAGACTCTTCTGTACATCTTTTTTTTTTTTTTTTTTTTTTGCTGTCTTGCATATAGGGTCATCATTACCATCTTTCTAAATTCCATATATATGCGTTAGTATACTGTATTGGTGTTTTTCTTTCTGACTTACTTCACTCTGTATAATAGGCTCCAGTTTCATCCACCTCATCAGAACTGATTCAAATGTATTCTTTTTAATGGCTGAGTAATATCCCACTGTGTATATGTACCACAGCTTTCTTATCCATTCGTCTGCCGATGGACATCTAGGTTGCTTCCATGTCCTGGCTATTACAAACAGTGCACCTTCAGTCCTTCTTAACATCAGGATCTTTTCCAATGAGTCAGCTTTTCACATCACATTGCCAAAGTATTGGAGCTTCAGCATCAGTCCTTCCAATGAATATTCAGGGTTGATTTCCTTTAGGATTGAGTGGTTTGATCTCCTTGCAGTCCAAGGGACTCTTAGAGAGTCTTCTCCAGTATCACAGTTCAAAAGCATCAATTTTTCGGTGCTCAGCCTTCTTTATGGTCCAACTCTGACATCCATATGTGACAACTGGAAAAGCAATAGCTTTGACTAGACAGACTTTTGTTGGCAAGGTGATGTCTCTGATTTTTAATAAGCTGTCTAGGTTTGTCATTGCTTTCCTTCCAAGGAGCAGAGGTGTCTTTTAATTTCATGGCTGCAGTCACCATCCACAGCAATTTTGGAGGCCAAGAAAATTAAATCTGTCACTACTTTGACTTTTTCCCCTTGTATTTGCCGTGAAGTGATGGGACCAGGTGCCATGATCTTAGTATAAGATATAACCAACTATACTCTAGTGTAAAATAATAAAAAAAGAAAAGCAGTGACTTTCCCCTGAACCAAAGGGCACACTTCATTCTCGTCAAGCAAGTCATGGTCAAGAGTCAGAGCTTGTAACCTGCCAACTCATTAATTTCCAGTTGGAATAGCAGTGGAGAGTTCTCACTCTTCCCAGGCCTGTGGTAGTTGAGGCTTTCTTTGAACTAGCCTCCTGAACATAACATTGACTGAATTTGATTAAGAATGATCAATGCCAGTCTGCTTTTCCTTAGTTGTATTAGCCTGAATTGTGTACAAAATACCTCGGTGGCAGTTGCACCTCAGGCCTTGCCATAGGTGAATTTGAATTCACTATTTGCAGATTGAATTGTTTTGAACATTGTATGAAAATTGGCATTTGAAATGTGTTATTTCTTATATCAGTTATTTTAAGTAAGGTGAATAAATCCCTGTTCTTTTGTCTTTTGTTTAAATATACAATTTAATCTATTTTTTTTAAAGTAGTGGCTTTCCTCCCTACACACCCCATAGCTAACTCCCCTCAGTTCTTGTACTATAATGTGTAAAAACACTCTGTCATTGCACGTGGCAGAACTCCCGTGCTAGAATACTAGAATCTAAGACTTCAAGGAAAAAGCATGTTTATCAAAATGTTGCTGTCACCTAGGTGTTTAATGTTCAGGATGTTTTTGCCTGCATGTTTGAGTAGTTTCTAGTTGAGAATGTCTCAGGGACTAGAAGCGCTCGGGGAGGCCATGTGGCTTGTCTTTTCACTGTTGGTCAGAATGGGTGAATGAATATTGGCACTTCCTTCTGGCTTGGTCTGCTGCATTTCTTTCCTCCTTGTACCTGGCATGTAGTAAGTGCTTAAGAAATGGGAGGAAAATTGCTGTGTATGTCCCAGGCACTCAGGCATTTCTGAGCAGTCTAACTAGACTAGCAGTCTAGACTTCTGTTCATTTTTTTTCTCCTGTAGTAGCTGAAGTGATACAATGTTGTATTAAAACTTGGTATTCATAACCTTTGCAGTGGTAGCTGACAAGATTTTTCGGTGCAATCTGCCCTTCTCCAAAGTGTTTGTTAAACTCTCTGATTCCTGGATTATGACCTAATTGAGAAACAAGATGCACTTACCACCTCTTATGGTGCTAATGAAAGGGGTTCTGATGGCACAGGAGATAAAGCATAATAGATTAAGATAGTGTGTGTCAGGACCCTCATCTCTGTGTGGGGTTTTGGGGGTTGCCCTCCAGCTTACCTGTCCCCACCTATACCCTGTCATAGGACACAGGTTCTAGTTGCTGCTGCTGCTGCTAAGTCGCTTCAGTCGTGTCCAACTCTGTGCGACCCCATAGACGGCAGCCCACCAGGCTCCCCCATCCCTGGGATTCTCCAGCCAAGAACACTGGAGTGGGTTGCCATTTCCTTCTCCAGTGCGTGAAAGGTGAAAGGGAAGTTGCTCAGTCATGTCCAACTTTTCGTGACCCCATGGACTGCAGGCCACCAGGCTCCTCCATCCATGGGACTTTCCAGGCAAGAGTACTGGGTGGGGTGCCATTGCCTTTTCCGAGGTTCTAGTTGGGCTCAGTAAAAGTTAGCATTTGGCTTTATTCTTGTGATTAAACAAGTCATGTAGTGAGGCATTGTGGGAAATGAGCAGAATAATCTAAGTGGATGTTTTTTCTTTACTTTTGTTTCCCTTGCAAATTGTTTCTGTTGTTTTGTTGTTGTTTTATGTGTTTGTATATGTGTGTGTGTGCGTGTAAGTACTTGAAATAGGGAAAATGGCTGTGGACATCTTGATAAAAAGGTACAGAATCAGGTTCACTTTACATATCACGTCTCAGGCAAATTCTGAAATCTGTGGGAAAACAGACCACAGGTTGATGCCAGTTCATAATAAACTCCCCAGAAAATGCGATTAACAGTAACTCCCACACAAAGTTCCTTCCTTTTCAAACCAACTACCTGATGATGCAGCATTTTTTCTTACACTTTTTCTAAATGTCAAGGCATCTCCTTGACTCGGTTGTTTCAGGAAAAAAGTCCAGATAGTGAAACTTCAAGGTGGTCAGTGGTAAAAAGTCAGAAAATGGAGTAATCTGGCTTGATGAAGGAACAGTGTCTTTGAGAGTTTTTCTGTATAATTTTCTTTACAATTGAAATATGCATAAGTTTGCGATGAAGAGGACAACTTTTAAAACATAGTATGTCATGTGACCTCATCTGTGTCAAATAATAACACACATGGGGTAGCTTGTGTGTAGAACTAGTGTGGAAAAGCATGGTTTAATTGTGGTTGGAGGTCACGTTGGGCAAACATAGGAAACTTGAACTAGTTCATTATACATGTTTAATTCTTTAACTTTTTTTTTTTATAATGGAAATGCATTTATTTTAATGACAACAAGTAGGAGTACTGAATCTGAGTTAGGCAGGGAAGTGCTCTTTCTTTTCTGTATGCTTGTTGGTCTGGAAGAGTCTGTTTTAGATGTGAAGGTGTCAGATATCCTGTGTTACAGCCCCAAGGACTGACCTGAGCCCCTTCCCTACAGTGAGCTTCATTTCTAAGTTAAATAGTTGGTCTGCTTTTATGAAATACGCCTGTAGAATCTGTCAGTGCCAGCTGCCTTGAGAGCTTTTCCTGGAAATAACTGTGGAAGAACTGAAAAAAACTGAAGCAAAGACTGAATCTTTTATCTGTCAGCAGTGCCTACCCTTTTAAGTTTCGGTTAAGACTGAAACACGCACGCATGCACCCACACGCACAGAACCCAGCAACATTTGTAAATTTGCAAGCATAAATATGAAGGCTGGATGAGAGGCCGTTTTTGTCTTCAACGCCAGATTCAGTTTTGCCTGGTTTGTGTAAGAAGGAACTCCCTCCTTTCTCTGTGCCGTCCTCTCTCACGGCAGCAGTTGCCCTCCTGGTTCTAAGGAGGACTCCTGGGAGATGCTGCACTGGTCCTGGCCTCCCAGGGACGGGCACGGCTTTGGGTATGCCTGCCTGCTGCAGTTGGATGCCTGGCCCCTCTCAGCTCTGGATGCTCTTTGTCCTGGCATACCGCTGCTAGAGATGCCTGGGAGTAGAAAGCGACTTCCCTGAGCCCTTGAGGATTCTTTCTGGATGGCGTCTTTGCCTTCTTGAAGCTGTCCATGAACATGAACTGGGCATCTTTGCATTTATACAGATAAAATATGAATCTTAGAATATAATCCAGTGTGGTCTAAAATGCCAGACACTTGTGGTACACATAGCAGGAAGGCATAATTTTCCCTGGCCAAGTGCAGTTTTGTTTTAAAAGTCACGTGAGTGCTTGGGAGTGTGAAGCATCAATTTTGATGACATTCCACATCACTGTATGACGTCAGTGTGTCCTCATGCGTTGATCATGGGCAGGGAGGTCATAGAATTCCCTTTACTGTGCCTTGATCTAATGAAAGTTTCCTTTACATTTAACTTATAAATCCGCTGGGAAAAAAATTGGTTGCTGAAGATATGGTGTGGTTGGACTGGGACTGAAACCCAGGCCGTGTGACAATAAGATGGCAGGGTTTGTGCTCCTAGCAACATAAACACACCAGCGTGTTCCTGCCCAGATGCTACCGACCCCCTGCTGTCTGCTCATCCAGAGAGACCTGTACAGTATCTTGCTGATTTGTCTTTTGCTTTGCATCTCTCTGTCCATAATTATTTAATCATGCTATCAAAGCAAGCATTTGGTCATTTATAAAACTTTGGTCGTTTATAAAGGTTTGGACACCTGGTCCAGTACTGATTCCATTGTTGATAGTTTCCACTCCAGAGAAACTGCAGACCATTCTTATCTTCTGTTTTCCCCACAACATTGGTTTCTGATGACTCCTCTCCCATCAGTAGCTTAGGGTTTAGCATAGTTCCAAAGCATTTTTGAAAAGCGGTTACTGTAATCCTCCTCATCTCAGATACCTCTCTGCTGGAAGTATGTCAGACTCCCAAATGTTTCCAGCATTTACAAACTTTCACACGGTGTCTGAGAGTTGGGAGATGAGTTTAAAGTAAGATATGGTCCTTGCACTCAGTAACCTATGGAACACATTGTACTAAACACGACATTTGAAATAGCTAATTTAGCCACTTTGTAGGGTTTGGGGACAGCTGGAAAGCCTGTGTGACAAAGGTGAGACTCTGCCTGATGGTTATTAGGTGTCTTAACAGAAATCTCAGTGTAAGTCCAGTATGTATGTATCATAGAAACAATGTAGAAAAAAGACTGAAAGGAAATTAACCACCCCATTGCAGCAGCATATGTAGTGATTCAGACTCTGAGACATAAGCCTGGGCACCCAGATTTTTCTTTTACTGCCTATTGGACCATGAAACTCACATCACTTAATATCTCTCTCTGCCTCAGTTTCCTTATTTGTAAAATGGGGATAATTCTGGTACATAACTCAGAGGCTTAGATGGATTAAATGAACGAATATATGTGAAGAATTAGCCCACTGTCTGACTTGCGGTGAATGTTAGGTAATTTGCCAATTTGGAATGGCGAGATGATGAGAGGTTTTATCTTGGTTTTCCACAGTGGACATATGTGCCTATGATAGAAGAGAAATATTTTTAAAGTTGAGTCTCTTAGTAGGGTTTTAAATCTGTGTATGCCACAGGTGAGTCATATTTAGATGACTCGAAAGCCATTTAGAACAAATATTCATGAGGTTAGGCAACATTTTTTTTTTTTTGCTAAAACTCAGCTCACATTCCTTTTTAACCTCCATAAATGGAATTAAAAACTGCCCACGAGTTCCCAGAACCTTTCTGCTTCTCAAGAAGTTTTAGTGTACATTAGAATAAATTACTTCATTTCCTTTATCACTTGTAATGGTTAAATTCTATTTTAAGAATTGGTTACACAGGCATCTCAGCAATGTAATTAACAGCAGCTGTTTACAGAAAATAAATATAGCTTTTGTACCTTCTTAAAGTAACATTTGCCAAATTGTAGTCTCCAGTCATTTATTATACTTTATTCCCATGTTATAAAATACCAGATATGCCCAGTTCTAGACTGATTCTCTGGTTTCCCCAGTGAGAAAATTCAAAAACCTGTTTTGTTTTGGAAGGGGTCATCACCAATATGTAAACTTTTATAGATGCAGGTGAAGAGCTAGTAGTCTAACCTTTTCTGCTCTACATATTTACGATTTGAGGTAAATCACATACAAAATAATGTGCTAAATTACAAATACTGCCTTTTTACTGTCCTGTTTCACAGTTTTTTTATCCAGCAGTTTTTAAGTGCACACCGTCCTCACTGTTATTACACAGCGTTTCTTGTGTGATATACGTCATAGGAAGTTTCATCTGAGCCATAAATTCTCTGTAGCCTTTCAATGTTTTTTCCCATTCATCCTATGAGAGTGTTTGTGCTCTTTACTATTAACCCCTTATTGATCATTTTCAAATTAATCTTTAAAAAACTTCTCTCTCCAGTGATATCTGACACTTGGAATTATACAGATACATCCACAAGGAATAGAGAATATGT
The DNA here is from genome assembly GCF_003369695.1 of Bos indicus x Bos taurus. NCBI lineage: Eukaryota > Metazoa > Chordata > Mammalia > Artiodactyla > Bovidae > Bos > Bos indicus x Bos taurus. Next base: position 32,605,512 of record NC_040097.1, on the reverse strand, counting down.
CTTTCTCAGTTGCTTTCTTTCAGTTTCAATGTATCAAACCATCTCCAAGTTTGTTGTTGGAACAGTGGTTTATAATTCTTTATGATGCCTTAAGCGGGCTCTTCTTCCGCTGGTCTCCCTTGGGTTCACTTAGTAAGTGACAGCTGGGTCTGATGTCTAAGTTGGTCCCAACCATGAGTTCAGCTATTAGTGCTGGGTATTGACTGGGCTTCTCTCTCCTTGTAGGCTTTCCTGTTCCTTGAGGCTGAAGTGGGCTCTTGGTACGTTTGACTTGGAACATCAGGAGGGAAGAGTAGAAGTCAAGAGGTCCTTGAGACCTCACTGAGGAGTCTCAAATGTCATTTCCCCTGCAGGCGATTGGTCAGAATTAGTCCGAAGGCCAGCGCAGATTTGAAGTGAGGAAGTAGATCCATCTCTTGGAGAGAGGAGCAGCAGGGAATGTGTGGCCATTTTTAACCCACCACAACCTCATTTTTGACTGATTCCCTCCAGTGACTCTGGGCTTCCCTGATAGCTCAGTTGGTAAGGAATCCGCCTGCAGTGCAGGAGACCTGGGTTTGATCCCTGGGTTGGGAAGATCCCCTGGAGAAGGGAAAGGCTGCCCACTCCAGTATTCTGGCCTGGAGAATTCCATGGACTGTATAGTTCATGGGGTTACAAAGAGTCGGACACGGCTGAGTGACTTTCACTTTCACTTCACTCCAGCGACCCTACAGACATGCCAAAGTTTCTCTGATAGAAAATGTTTCGAGCTAACATATTTTCCCTGAAAATACGTTGTTTTGTGGCCCAAAACTTAGTAATCCAGAGTGACTTGTAACATAAAAATCTTTTTAAGGACCCAAATGTGAGAGGAATACCTCCTCTGAGGAACAATCACTTTTTGTTTTATTTTATGTAAATATGATAAAGTCAGTGACCCTTAGACAAACCCAAGTTCCTTTTCAGCCTTGAAGGGACGAAGCAGATGTAAGGAAATTGTGGTGTTCCCTTGGGGATGGGGGATCGGTGGGGAAGCTGTATACCATTGTTGTCAAAATTTGGAGATATTTTATAAACACAGCATTTCTGTGGGAATAGACTTTGTTACAAGAAAGCAGTTTGGCCATTGTGGGTCTTTGTGGAAGCAACAAGATTAAGGAACTTTCTAGAGACTGTAAGAAACGTGGTGAGCCCTTCAGAGAATGGTTAGCAAACATGTCCTGTGCATCTGCTGGGTGGCCATGAGGGCTTAATTACCAGGTCTTGGAGTTTGCCTTTACCTACATCACTGTATGAGATTAAAACCAGATGAAAAATCAGATGTTCCATGCAGGAGAAGAATGGATGCAAAACAAGGCTTGCAAAACCCTTAAGAGCTTTATGTTGCTGAAGAATAACTGCATTGCCTCACATAAGGGAAAGACTGAAGCTACTCAGGGTGAGTGGTAGCATCAAGAAACCACAAAAGAAAGGGCTCGACGTCATAAGTACATTTTTAAAGTGCATAGTACGCAGCATAAAAGGCAGACTGCAATTTTTGAATTATGTGTCCCATAAAAGTACATCAGGTAAATATGTGTAATTGGAGTCCCTGGAGTTCTGGCTAAGCTCATTTTGAAGACCTTCAGAAAGCAGGATTGCCTTTCTAAGGAGGTGTATTGCGATTTGAAAAAGCTCTTCTTTGCCAGTGAAATGCAGCTCCGTGCTTACAGAGAAGGAGACACACCTCACTGTGCTAGGAGTGTGTGTAAGACGTGCATGTTCTGTGTGAGGAAATTAAAAGCCTCTGCTTTTCGGTCAGAAGCAATTAGAGAATGTCTTTTTTGGCCACTGTGAGACAGATGCAAGACTCTTGGAAGCCTGAAGTGTTACATGAAGGTGGAGAATTAAAGTGAGACGCTTCTCTGCGAGTCCTAGGTCTTCAGGTGACGGCCCAAGCCTGGGACAGCACTGTTTATGCATTTCCACTTATCGGCAGGTTTTATGGATCCATGACCATGCCCCCTCTACATTTGATGGTGCATCAAGAAGTTGTTTTGGTCCAGAAGCCCCTCTTAGAACAGTGAATTAGGTGCCAATGTTGAACACAACTTAAGAGACCAAGTTTCCTTAAACCAAGAGCTGTTTTTCCGGGACTGGAAGAAGGGGTGGTTCCATGTCTGGAGTGCCATGTGTATTCTTCAGCTGCCCCTCTGTGTTTAAATCCCCCCATGGTGGCAGGTCTGTACACGAGGAATGCGTGAAAGAAAGGCCTTGTGTCATCTTTTTACAGAAGGTGACAGTTGGGTCTTGTTGGCCGTCCTTTGACTAGTACTGTCCAGATGCTGTAGCACTCTAGAATAGAAGCTGGAGAGTTGAGACTATCACCTAGGGTTTACTGGTGCCAAGTATCAGGTATTAGTTATATGTCCAGGTATTAGTTCAGCATTATAGATTTAAGCCATCTGGCCAATTAAAGCAGATTTATTTATCACTGTAGTAGAGTAGATAACCATTGGAACAGATGATGCCAAAACTTTAGAGACTCAACACAATAAATACTTATGTGTTCACATCGAGGGTCAGAGGCCATTTGACAGGGGCTGGGCCCTCTGTTCTTGGCGGCGGTTCAGGGATCTAGCTTCTCCCATCCTGCAGCCCCACCTTCTCTAGGACTCCTGAATCTCTCCGCTTGGAAAGCGAGTGAGGATCCAGCAGGGGCGGGGACTGTGGGTCAGGCTCAGAGATGAGGTACATGACTTCTGCTCACATTCTGTCAGCCAGAAGTCTGTTTCATGACTGCATATAATGGAGGAGAGGGAGAAAAGAGTCGAGAGCCCAGAGAAGAGGCAGTGTCAGTGAGCCCTGGCAGCCTGGCCCTTGCTTTCCAGTTGAGGACTCCGGGGAGTTGCACCTGGGGCACAGATGTTGTTACAGTCTTAGCACCAACAGTGGGAGGCCTCCCAGTGGCCCTGGGATGATTCGCAATGAAAGTGACTCTTATCACACAAGAGAAATTCTCTGTAAGCCTAAGATGTTTTCTGGAGCAGTCAGGACCTTACCCCTGCCCTCAGCAGAAGCAGGGTCACGTAGCCCTATTTACTTCTGGACACATCTGCTTTCTGGTCTGGGATGCAAGAGTTCCCGAGTGTGGAAAGCACGTTTTTCTTGTGTAGAGACCTGCCACCACGGAGGATTTAAGGACAGGGACAGCTGAAGAACACGTGTGGCATTCTGGACTCAGTCCCTCCCTCCAGTCTCTTAATTATGGATATTGGCTTAAAGCAACCTTTGTCTCTTAAAACAAGTTCTCAGTGCTCAGGATTAGAAGCAGCTGGAAATCTGTGCAAAGGGGCAGAGGTTTCAGATGTGTCTGAGTATTTTCTCTGTGGGCACGGCAGATGATCGGAGATGACACTCATTATCTGTCAGGCCAGCAGAGCCATATCCTCAGGGTGGACACCTGGGCAGAAGTGATACCTGGGTTGTCAGAGCAGCTCTGGGCCAACACAGAGTTCACTCCCGGGGTCCTGTTGTGGGGGCTTCTCCACTTCCATCTGGTCAACCCTGCTGGCAGGCAAGCTGAAAGGACTCCGGGAGAATTTGGGAACGCTGAATGTTGAGAATCTATTAATCTGATTTAATGAAACTTTAAACAACTCTGGGGTGCACACTTAGTGGCTGTGAGGCATTAAAGATAGTAAATGCCGTGATGTGTCAGAAATGGCTTACTCTGGCGTGCCATAGACATTTGTCTTGGTTACCGAGACACAGAGAAAGAAATTACAGCACTTTCATGGATTTTTTTTAGAAGTCAAATTAGCATCCAAAAAATTCTAGCTTTTATTTCTCAGTCACATTCATCAAATTGTGTGTGTTTGAGTCTGTCTAGATCGTATCGTTTTTCCTTTTATAGTGCTGTTACATAATGTATAATTATGGAGAAACCCCCTCATTCGTATCCCTGTAAATTCCCCTTGTCCCCAGAGTTAAATCCTGAGCCAAGTTACTCCAGGGCTGGAGTCTGCCTTTCTTGTTTGTGCTGTGCCCCATACATGTGGGTGCGTCATAAATACTATTCCATAATCACCTTCAAGGTGCACATTAGGTGTGAGGCTTATACCTTACATAAACAACAGATGACAGTTGAGGAAACACAGGTTATAAGCGTGCAATTATCTAATTATGGACCGATAGAGAACCGTCTGCCCATGTGAATTGTCAGGTGAAACTTTCACAAGATGATTTCTCCCGAGGAAGCAAGTTCTGTCTTTGTGTGTCGGTTTTTATTTTTCCCAGGGCTTTTGCTTTCACTTCAAACATATTTTGAGCTTGGGAGTAGGGTTGGGGCCCAGACAGCAAGTAGTTGGACTGCCCTGGCCTTTGCTGTTACTGGGCCTTACTGATGCTCTGGTGAGCCTCCAAATTCCATGTAGAAAGAGGAAACCTTGGGGACTGTGAAGGCATGGCAGGGTCCTTATTCACACGTCTTAATCAGGGATTAGACTGTGAGAAAGTAGTCACTACCGTGAAACTATGATCAGTGTATCATTCTGCACCAGGTTGAATTCTGCTACAGTAACGCCTTTGGAAAATCTCAGCAATTTCCAACAACAGAGGTTTATGTCTTGCTCTTATTATGTATGCCTGTGGGGTCAGCGGTAGCTCTGTGCCATGTCATCAGCCTTCCAGGACACAGGCTGAAGGATTGACCCCTCCAACCCCACCCCACCTGGGTTGTTGCTGGTCTCCAGGGAGAAAGGAAAGGCAGGAACCAGGCGATGGTCCTTCATCTTCAGCTCAGAAGAGGGACATCCCTCCCAGTCACATGTCCCGAGTGAGTGACCTAGGTAAGCCTGACGTCACCAGGACAGGGAAGTAGAATCCTCCCACAGGGAAGGGCAGTGAATATCCTAAGCAGCAGTGGATCCTGCCACACTCGCCAAGGCAAGGTTGGTTTTCTCAGTGCTGCCCTTTGACAACTGCAAGTATTTCATCCTTGCCAATGGAGGCTGACAGACGCAGGGAAGGATAGAAGTGGAATCCTTTATCTTTGCTAATCCTTACTGCCACAGAGGGACAAAGAAATCTTTGGTGCCAACCAAAGTGGGTAAGGGGTTATGGCATGAATTGGGAGATTGGGATGGACTTATATGCCGTATTGCTACTATGTATAAAATAGATAACGAATGAGAACCTGCTGTATAATACAGGGACTCTAGTCAGTGCTCTGTGGTGACCTAAATGGGAAGGAAATCCAAAAAAGAAAGGGTATATGTGAACGTATAACTGAGTCACTTTGCTGTACAGTAGAAACTAACACAACACTATAAAGCACCTATATGCCTGTAAAAATTAATTTTAAAAACAGTAAGAGGGGAAAAAACCACTTCAATGTCAAAAGGTGTTGTCTATATGAAGTAAGGAGAAAACTAGAAAGTGTGTACAAATGTGGAAGAATGGGAGCTTATGAGAGAGGAAGGGCTGCCCAGACAAGGCCAAGGAGCTCCTGCTTTAGGGTTCACAGACTCCTTGTCAGTCTTGACCTGTGATCTTCTGAACTTTCAGAGATCTGGTCATTGTTTACCCTCAGTTCCCGTAAATATATGCCTCTCCAAAAATATTCCATCTCTTCCTTTTACCAGTGCCCTTGTAAGATTAAAATAAAATTAGCACCTAAAAGATGAGATTAACTAACTGCAGAATTCACCTCCAAGGATCCACAAAAGGAAAATAGGATCTTGAATGTCCACTGGACACTTGCCTGCACCTGGAATAATGCGGCTGCCTGGCCAGGGGCATTGGCTTATTAGCTTCCCAGTAAGCCAGGCAGTATCCTTCACTGACCTGCTGATTCAGGCATCAGGTCCTATTTGTCAGGCATTGTTGTAGGTGTTGGGGGACTGCAGGGGAGACTGAGGAACCCTGCTTTTGAGGTGCTTGCGTTCTAGTGGACTTGTTTGTGAATGAACTATCACTTGTATATTAATTACTTTATTGAAATGTATATATGTTGATTAAGTGTGATACTGGGGACTCAGCAGTGAACTAGATGGTCCAAGGTCCAGCCCTCATGGAAGTGCCATCCTGCTAGGGGGATGAATAGGTTATGAACTATGAACTGATAAATGCAGAATGTGAAGTGCTGCAGAGTGCTGTGATACACTGTGAAGGTAAGTTGGGTAGGGAGTTTGGATGTGAAGTGCTGATGTTGAGTGTATTCTTGGCTCTTGGGTGGTCAGGTTAGGCCGCATGGCAGAGGTGATGTGGACACAGAGACCTGGAGGAAAAGGTCGTTTTGGCAAAGGATGTTCCAGCGTAAGGCAGTAAAAGATACAAAGTGGAACGCCCAGCAGGACCATCCATAGTTGATGTCTTTGGTGATCTCTCACCTGGGCTTTTCACTAAGAAAGTTCTTTACAAGAACTTCCCTCTCCTGCTGAGGTGGCCATGCCTTTCACAGAGAATGTGATTCCTATGGACAGTCAGGGGGTATTCTGTCTGCTCTGTGGTGTGGGTCACCTAGACAGTTCCAGTAAGCTGCTTCTGTTACATAAAGCACTCTGAAATGCAGCCCCATGTAATTCCAGGCTGTCTTTTTAATTAAAAAAAAAAAAATTACCCTTTGAGTTTATAATGTAGATAGTTGTTTTCTCAATTTATTTTTTTCACTTGGAGTTGGAAATAGTGGATTGATACACAGTTAAACACTCCTGTAGTTGTGTAGCTCTATGTAAATAATTGGACGTTTGTTCTCAAAAATGGCTAGAGTGAGAGGTGGTGGAGGTGGAATATTTGGGAGGAAGCTGTGTCCTTCACAATCGCTCTATTGTCAAGTTGAATTAAGGCAAATACAAATCGCAACTGGTCTGTGCACTAATTTTGGACTCAGTTGCTTTTGCTTTAATTTTTGCCAAAAGTGAGCATTAAGCAATATGGAAACTTGATTAACTTAACATAATTAGGAAAGAGTGCTGCATGAGGTTACCAGAATTTTTTTTTTTTTTATAAAATCCTTCATTTCTGATCCATTTGATGTTGAACCTTTTTTCTCTCTTTGATGTTGAAATAAGGAGATTAAAATCAACTTGTTAGCTGTGAAACTTCTAGATATAAGAAAGAGTCATTATGTGTAAAGCCTTCTGCAACAAAAAGTTTCTGGTTTGCCTTTTAAAAAGTGATTATTGTTACTTTTGTTATTATTAAGAATAATTTCGCTTGCAGATCTAGTTAGTGACCAGATTTCTGGCCTCCTCTGGCCCACTGCACACCAGCCAGCAATTATCACAGTGAAGGGCTGAATCATAAATTTGAAATGTGGTCAAATACACTGTTATTTATCACTACTTAGATGACTGCATTAAATCACTGACTCTGAAACAGTAAACTTGGTGGTGTATTCCCAACAAATGCATAGAGATCCATATGCCACCTCAGCTATTTCCTCAGGGCTAAAGAAACCCTCCCTGCAAGGTCTGCTTTATTCCACTCTTGTTTCTAGGTGGGTCCTGTGCATTAGTGGAAAGTAGGTGTGGTTTAAAGTCACGAAGACGCAAGTTCGAATCCTGCTCCCGCCTGACTCTCAGAACTTAGACAAGATCTGAACTTTCCTAAGAGCCTTTCTGTATCTCTTCAACCTGGGTAACGATGTTGCAGTCAGTTTGTAATGAGGTTCAAAATGAGATGACTCTTGGAAAGCAATGAGCAAGGTGCCTGGCACTTGGTTGGGGCCCGTTATTGGTCAGTCCTTTGCAAATACTGCAGAGATGGAAATGATTACTCGGGTTGCCTGACCTTTTGGGGGAGTCAGCTCCATAATTGGCAGGCTGTAGGCTGGATGTGGCTAAAAGAAGTGTTTGGCTCAATGAGCACTGTGTTTAAAAATGTTTGGAATTTGTTGCCAACATTTAAAAATCAAGAGAGTTTTTACAGAGATGTCTGGGTTCCTGGCTTTATTTGAAAATTGAGACTGTCTGGCAGCACTGTGCCTCCCCCACTCGGCCCTGCACAGCCAACACCCAGCAGGAGCTGAGAGGCAGTGGCTTCGCTCAGAGAATGTGTGCGCTGACCTCCCTTCTCTCCTTGTTTCTGCCTGTTCTGAGGCCACCTCAGTGTTAGCAGCACCCAGTCTAGACATTAGGCTGATTGGATTTGCTGAGCCAATGTGTATATTTTCTCTGTATGGTGTTAAGATGTTTGGCCCATTTCACTGTGGGCCTTCAGATGTGTTTGGCTCTAGCAAGGAAAGGTAATCCCTTGCACACCCCTGACTGAAGAAGAAGGGTACCTCCTTCCAGAGGGGCTATCTGTTTGACCGACAGTGCAGCTTTGTCTTCGACTTATAAAAAGTAGCATTTGGGGAGGGTGTTGGAACACTGGACCGGGCAAGAAGGTCAGCCTCTACAATCACCCACTGAGTAGGGTGATAGATACATACCCAAGTCATCCTCGGCATATCAAAGGCAAACATGGTTATGGCAGAGATGATGAGTGGGGGAAATTGTAGCAGTACCATGAAGTGAATAGGGCCTAAAGCTTACATTGGAGAAATCAGGAGAAAATATAGGATTTAGTTGGCCCAAAACAAAAAGGATAATTCATTACCAGATGTATTTTGGGACAGAATCAGCACTCTTGATCGAGTTAGGATAATAAAAATTATAGTCCAGTAATAAAGTTTTGCATTGCTCTGATTTGTTTCTCTTCAAAGCGATTATATCCCTTATCTGGTCTTCATCACAACTCACTACATTTTTCACAATCCAGTGACAGAAGAGATGTCAGTTGATTCACTGGCGCAGTCAATGAATTCATGACATTTCTTCCTTAAAATCCCACAGTTTTGATTGAGTGCATTTTGAGGTACATAAGAAATGAATATAAATCAAAGATATCCATGATTTTCTCCCCAAGAAATAAATTTAAGACTTTTGTCTTGAATTCACTTTAGAAAAATGACATTTAATCTATATTTTTCTCATTGCCATTTAAGGGGCTGCATTCTGCTTTAAAAGCTACAATTTTGTAGGCCATTTGGTTCTTATAATAGACCCAGATTTGGCATAACCTGGTATACCAGGACTTTTTAACAAGATCACTTTGATGATTATTTTGATTTTTTTTTTTAGAAATTTTCAAGGAACCGAGAATTACCTTGGTTTTCCTAAAAAATATGACTGTGTTGGTGTTGATCTTGAGGTTATTGATTCTTAATAACCAGTTCTCAATTATAGCATCCATTTCTTTAAAGGATTTTGTAGTGAACTAATATATAATCGTGTTTTTGTCATTTGGTAGAGGTCTTATGTAAGCACTTAATTTTTATTGTGTGAGTATTAAGTCGTAAAAAGTGTCTACACGGTGCCCAGTAAAAGAACCAGACCTCTCTAAACATCTTTGTGGTCATTCTTCCAGCATTCCAAGTGCACTTCAGCTGATAGAGGGAGTATGGTTGAGCAGAACCACTGCAGTGAGGCCAAAAGTTGACCCCCAGCCTGTAAAGAGATTTTGTGTCCTGTGGCTTTGCATTAGGCTTTTATGGTGGTTACCAGATGTGTAAGGAATTACGGTTCAGCGAATGGATAAGAAGTAAAATCATGCTGCTGCTGCTGCTGTTGACAGCTCACACTACAGAACTTACATGTGCCAGGCCTTGGGGTAAGGGCTTGCCCTGCATGAATACCTTTCATTTTCACGACAATCCTATGAGGAGGGTATTTTTACTCTCCTCTGTTTACACACGAGGAACCTGGGGCGGATGAAATGACTTGCTCAATTCAGTGTATCCAGTGATGGAGCAGAATTTAGACAATTCAGCCTAGCTGATGTTCTGCATTCCTATCTCCTTTTAAGAGCAGCTAGAGAAAAACAGCCCAGAGAGAAGCATTTATTTTTCACCTGTTGATGAATTCACTCTGGCCTGAATGGTTCTTGAGGTGGCGTGGCAATGCTGATCTTGTGCTGTCAGGAAATGAATGGAAAGGTTCTCATGGAGTGCACTGAACAGTACCAGTTGGATGAAGCTCTTCGTAAAGTGTATCACTGTATATACTTTCCTGTTGTCTAAAAGAGCAGATAGTGAGTATAATGCAAATCTGTTCCAGTGGCTGTTACTCCCAGGCAGGACGATGAGGATGCTGTTCTTTTTGTAGGAGTCACTGCACCAGGTACTTTGCGTTTACTCTTTAAAGCCCCAAATTGTACTGTGGCGTTCATACATCTGCACCTGTAAGTTTTGGGTTTTTTTCTGATCTTCTCCCTACTGTTGGATTCTGAGTGCAAATCTCCCCACCCAGAGTGACATGATCACCAGAAAGCAGCCCAGATTCTCAAAGCAAAGTCAGGACCAGGCCCCACTTATTTCATTTCTTTCATTTTTCTTAAGCACATGGTGGCTTACCATGCTTATAAGATGAAATCTAAACTCCTTAGTATGATATTTATTTTACTTATTTATTTATTGGTTGAACCGTGTGACTTGTGGGGTCTTAGTTCCCCGACCAGGGATTGAATCCACACCCTTGGCAGTGACAGTGCAGAGCCTTAACCACTGGCATGCCAGGGAATTCGCATTCCATTTATTTTTTCTTTTTCACTTTTCTCCCTTCTCCCTCTTCTTTTTCTCTTCCTTCCTCTTTCCCTCCCTCTCTCTTTCTTTCTTTCCTTATTTCTTTCATTAATGAGTAAGACCACCAAGATGATGTACTTAGACCCAGGCATTAAAAAAAAGAGAATTTGTATCTTCCCAGCTGATGCCTTGCCATCTGCTTGAGGACAGGCTGTGTCGTGTGGTTTCTGTATCTTCCTTTCTCACCCACTTTGCAGCCCTAAAGTGCCCTTACTTCATTAATAAGGTACTTTGCCGATGACAGAGTCAGCATTCACTGGCTTCAGTTGGAAATGGAAACTGGATGAGGTGAGGGATGGCAGAGGCAGCAGTGCAGAGGAGAGGGGTTATGAGATAACAGGGAGGAGTGGGAACCAATTGCAAACCACGGGCCACCTGCCAGCTTCCCCATCTAGGGGTGGGTCTGTGCCCTGGCCTCAGTTCTCATTTGTCTGAATGTCTTGGAGGAGCGCTTTGATCTGCAAGATGAGGGAGGGCCAGAAGTGGCCATCAGACCCCTTCCAGGGTCTGTGCCTTACAGGTCCTGAACAATAAGAGCTCCCAGCAGCCTTAGGTCACCTGTGTAAGGCTTATACATCCTCATTTAGGAGGATAATGAATGCAGCGCAGCTTAGATAGAAAGTCACCACGTGCAGTTCATTCCAGCAGAGGTGTGCTTAATTTGTATTCGCACTCATGGACCAAGGTTCCAAATCCTCAACCCTCATTCTAACCATGGAGATACTTTTTTTAAAAAAGGCTCTTACATATTGTAGTGTGTATTATTCTTGCCAGAGCTCTTTTAGTAAACACAGGTTGGTCAGAAACATAGGTTTCTCTCCCTGTGAGTTAACTATTTCTTCCTTACAAGGTTTTAAAGCAGTTCCTATCAGCTTTTTGTTCCAGAAATGTTCTTGAGATTAAACATTTCCATTTTTCCCTGGTGATCATGTGTCTTCCTCTCTTTTCCTAAAGGCATTGATGCACAGACCTCAATGTCAGGTGTGTGCAAGACACAGTCCCAGTGTCATGCAAAATCTTCATTCTGTTTCTCACACTATTTCACCAGCTTGTGAAAATGGCTTCATTTTGTTACTTTTGTTTGTTTTGATCCTCATTACATGGCCCTCTTATGCTGTGAATAAAATTAAGAGTGCAGTCAGAAATAGAGTGAGGAATCCAATTGAATTTTTAAACCAGCAGAATTTGGAATCAGACACATTAGTCCATCATTATTTATAAAAGATGGTGAGCATTTATTTATTCCTGAGTCTCTCCCCCTCCTTGGGTTGAAATGGGGCCATTGTTATCTTGCCTAACTTGAGCCAAGCTCTGCTGCGTCTTGCATTTATCTAATCCTTATTGATAATTGCTTGCTGCTCACCCTGTTGGCCATTATTCCCATTGAAAGGTTATTCTC